>NC_137862.1:47333301-47398301 GCF_963924005.1 Protomyctophum bolini | reverse complement strand
ACCTATACGTTTGATGTTTCTGTTTTTGTTGCGGTCCTTTTTTGGTTTATATAGTTCCTTCAAGTCTCTTGTTGACCGAAATGTTGCTTCAGCTTGACTTGGATTGCCTCTTGTCAATCCAAATGCTCGACCATGTATAATGTTTGCACATAATAGGCCCATGTGCTGTGCTCTATAAGTCTAAGGCTATACCCTGTGTACACTATTATAAGGAGACTTAAAATATATCCCAGCCTTTGTCTTGAATAATGATGCAGGTTGATTTTCCTTTTGTTTCAATGATTTCTGCTACGGTCCTAGGACTCCTATATGTAGTCAGCCGTGGGTTGTTTTGTTTTTTTATTTGACCTGATTTTTTATTATTATTTGCAGTACACAGACATTTCACAGGGGGAGCTGTGGGTTTGTCCATCCTCCTCCTGTATAACACCTTTGTCACAATTTACTCACCCATGCCTAGACACACTCTCTCTCTCTCTCTCTCTCTCTCTCTCTCTCCACACGACACACACACGCACACGCACACACGCACACGCACACGCACACGCACACGCACACGCACACACACACACACACACACACACACACACACACACACACACACACACACACACACACACACACACACACACACACTGCAGACACACAGGCACTTGGCTCCTCTGGCTGTGATGTGATGGCAGCTTTCCCAGGCAGGCCAGCCGACGCTAGGGCAAGCCAGGACAGGGGCAGTCCTTCATGTTTAGGTGGGAAATACATCATTTTATTTTTAGATTTGCATTACTGTTTTCAGACAGTTAAAAGTAATATGGAAGATTCTTCTTCGTTTTTTCTTTTTTTTAGAGGGGCGATGAATGGACAATTTTGAGTGTTTGTGTAAACACAAACATTGTGTAACACAAACATTGAAGACGAAGGTGAGGACGCAAATTCAGATTGGCCGGAATGAGACGATGTATGATGAAGATGATAAGATCGGCCCTCACTTCACATTGGTGAAGTGATTCCTTTTTAAATTAAAACCTATAGTACAGTGTCCTAAAGGCCCAAGGCTCATGCAGTTTAACTTTGTTGGTAGTGCTGTCGCCTCACAGCTAGAAGGTCCTGGGTTCGATTCCAGCTCCGGGCGCTGTGGGTGCAGGCGGCGTGTCTCCTCCTCCTCATCATCAGTGCCCATACCCGAGGCAGGGTTGGCGAAAGGGCCTTTCTGTGTGGAGTTTGCATGTTCTCCCCGTGTCCCCTAGGGTATAGGTACCCTCACAAAAAACATGCAGTAATCCTGGCCAACCAGGGTGCCTGATGGAGGGGAAAGGAACTGGTTGGATTAACGTGTTCCTTTCCACGCGCTACGTCCAAGCAGGGAAACTCCCCCCTGTCAGGTGTAAAGGAGCAACTTGGACACTCAGGCATGAAGGAAGCATGAGTTCAAGTCCGTTGCTCTCCCCAGGTTGGCGGAGGGTGCATGTGTAGAGCCCATGGATCACATTAGATAATTGACACAGGGGTGAAAAATCGTGGGATAAGAATTATATAAGAAAAAGGCAAATATTTCCATGCAGTGGACAAACAGGTTCTGGACATAAATGTAAGGATATAACTTGGTCGACTTAACATTAATTTACGGAGCACTCTTGTCAATACCCTGGTCCTAAATACAGAGCACTTTCAGATGTCTGAGAGTGTGTATTATTTGTTTTGCAGAAGGCAGACAGAGAGCGGTGTAGCCATAGATATAAAACAGATATAGATGCCTCAGTGGTCTCTGCAGTTCATTAGAGTGACCTGTCTCCAACGGGAGGAGGAAGTCAAGCTGCGTCGCTGCCACTCAAGTGACTATACTGTCCAATCACAGCACGTCTTTTCCGGGACTTCCGTTTACAGTACATTGCCAAAGCAAGTGCTGCAGGGAAAGAGGGAGTCGCGCCTCTGATTGGCCTATACCGAACATCCCCTTCCCGTTACGTATACCTGGAGACTTGGCTTGCTTCCGCTATTCTTTGCAAGGAATCTCGGGAAAGCTTTTCCTCCATGTTGGATTCCCTCGAGATACAGACGCCCCAGAGCCCGGAAGAGGCGTCTATACCTTTATATGTCTATGGGTGTAGCAATCCAAGGGCCTGTAGGCCAGGACCATATGACTTGAAATCAATATTACTAGTCAATGAATGATTTTCCTTTTTGTTTAATACGTCATGAGCTTGTCCTATTATCGATATATTTTCTTTTTCATGCCATCGTTTTATGTCGAATTATGCAGGGTTAAGTGGTTAATCATACAAATCAATGTAGTCGATTATTATGAACCAAACTGTTTTCATGTTGATTCGTTGACATGAAATAAAAAGAAAATGGCAGCACTTCATAATAACATCCCATTTAATACGTTTATATTAAAAAAAGAAAAGAAAAGAAAAACCTATACTTCTGGACTATATTCAATTAACCTACAATATGACCAAGATGAAGTCATTTTCTTTGGCTCTAAATATAGGTTTCCATATCTTTCCGGTTAATTGCCCAGCCCTGTGAGCAGTGCAGTGCCGTGCACGACGTGTGTGTTTGTTTTAGAAGAAAGCTGACTGAGAGGAGCGGTGTAGTAATCCATTAAACATGGCTTCCATCTGCGGATTAGGTTAGGCCATCAAGAGATGGCTCCTTCACTGGGAGAGAGAGAGAGAGAGAGAGAGAGAGAAAGAGAGAGGGCCATCAGGAGATGGCTCTTTCACTGGGGGAGAGAGAGAGAGAGAGAGAGAGAGAGAGAGAGAGAGAGAGAGAGAGAGAGAGAGAGAGAGAGAGAGAGGGCCATCAGGAGATGGCTCCTTCACTGGGAGAGAGAGAGAGAGAGAGAGAGAGAGAAAGAGAGAGGGCCATCAGGAGATGGCTCTTTCACTGGGAGGGAGAGAGAGAGAGAGAGAGAGAGAGAGAGAGAGGGCCATCAGGAGATGGCTCCTTCACTGGGAGAGAGAGAGAGAGAGAGAGAGAGAGAGAGAGAGAGAGAGAGAGAGAGGGCCAAGGCGCGGGTCAAGCATTTAGTAATAAGCTCAACTGTCCTACTGACTTGTTGCCAAGGTTACCAGGCCAGCGTTGTCCTGACGGCGACACCACATCACGTCTTCCACTCTACGACGCTTATACCGTCACGCACACACACACACACTTTCTTGTGTGTCACTATTCTTGTGAGGACATCCCAATTTTAGGACGTCATTGAAAATAAACGGACAATAGCAGATCTACAAGCACAAAAAGAGAGCTATAATATTTTCCGGTGTGTGACACTGCTGCTGTACAAATCAGGCATTATAACTCTAACCCCTAACAACGGCCTAACCTCCAACCTAACCTCTTAATGCCTAATCCTAATAGCCCCAACCGGAATCCTTTCCTGATTGTATACCCTAACCGCCAAATATATTTGAATCATAAAACATTTCTCTTGTGAAGACCATGCAGTAAAACTGACCTGACAAAATAATGTCTATTTCTCAAATTTTACTATATTTGGGTGGGAAATCTGGTCCTCACAAGTATAGTATAATACACGCAGGCACGCACGCACACATGCACGGGTTTGCACGCACACACACACACACACACACACACACACACACACACACACACACACACACACACACACACACACACACACACACACACACACACACACACACACACACACACACACACACACACACACACACACACACACACACACACACACACACACACACACACACACACACTACCATTCCAATGCTCTCACATCTCACACATACAGTAAGTAGCACACAGATCATTATACACTTGTCCACCACTGTAAATCTATCTTTCTAGATTACATCAGCTGTGTGTATACACTTCCCAGAATTCCCGGCCTTGTCCTGATGAGACCCCATCCGTCCACACAGCCATGCGATGATGACGCTATGGGTTTCACGCATGCCTTTTACATTGTTGCCAGTCAGCGTTATTATAAAACCGCCACGCTTAAGAGCGCTCTACCAGAGGTCAGCTGCGGTGTGTGTGTGTGTGTGTGTGTGTGTGTGTGTGTGTGTGTGTGATATGAGCCGTGGTATAATTGCTGGGGGTCGTCTCACCTCTGGCGAGTCACAGAGACGCTTATACAGCCTCGTCTCCTCCACCTGTGCGCTCGGTGGGTCGGTGACCAGCGGTCGCGGAGGCCCCTTATAGGGCTGCAGAATGCTGATGCACTGTTTGTACGAGGCATGTTCTGGCTCCTCGTGATGGATGACATGGACTGATGCACAGGCTCTAAGTGATTGGGGAAGATTGAAGACACCCAATTCACTTAGGTTCGCTCTCTTGTTGCACTACGGAGGCAATCAAGGCAATGGGGGTGGTGCGCGTGTAAAAATGTCCAGGAATGTTGCAGGATGTGTCCATGACCCGCGCGGCTCGGCTGTGAAGGTCTGGATGCTCCATGGAGACACACAGCACTGTTGTTAACGTTGAGTGACTTGAGTCGGCTCCATCGCGGGGCTCATGGCACTGGTTATTCCATTCCATAACGTTTCTGTTCTACTGTTGCACTGTTGAACCAGCTCCAATATAGAGCCTGTTACATTGTTGGCTCCACCATGGAGCCTGTTGCATTGTTGACTCCACCATGGAGCCGTACTGTTGAACCAGCTGCAGCGTGGAGCTTACATTGCACTGTTGAGCCAGCTCCACCGTGGAGCCTGTTGAAGCCTGCTGCTGAAGCCTGTTGCACTCTTGAACCAACTCCCCCTTGGAGCCTGTTGCACTGTTGGCTTCACCATGGAGCCTATTGTACCAGCTCCACCGTGGAGCCTATTGTAAAGTTGTACCAACTCCGCTGCAGGGCATACAGCATTGTATCACCCCATGCTCCTAAATACAGTTAAAGGACCATTTTATATCTTCATATAATTGGTCTAGTAATACTATGGTACCATCAGTGTCTCAGAGAACGGCTATGGACAGTGACATCATCGATGGGGTTTCCAAGCTAACAGAAACCGCATTATTTCTATTTGAAGGAGCCTATAACCGGAAAAACAAGTATACTATATAATATTATAATGTAGTGAATATGACCAATCTTCAATCATAAGATAGGTTGAACATGGATACCATTGTAGGGGCCTATAACTAAAACCTAATTCCAAACCTTAATTGTATTAACTGATCAATAATGTGACAGATGAGAAAAGCCCTGTAACAATCAAAAGAACGATATTTCCAGTCCCGGAAGGTCGAGATGTGTTTCTCCGATATTAATGTAAATGCCATATAGTCGTCCTGTTGGGATGCCTGCAGTTCTCAGTCACCATTAGGCGGAATGACGTCATATCCCCAGTAGGAAAGCCTGTCAGTGGCTGGTTTAAACGGTATGGATATTGATAAGATTACTTTAGTTTAAAGTGACTTTTCAACCAAACTACAGTACATCCAAAACAAATGCTAAAATGCTCTCTGTTGATTGAATTCGGACAGTTTTAAATGCCGGTGATAGTAACATATAGCATAGCCTAACATTGTTGCAGCAAATGGAGAACGGCATGGAGAGAATGTCCTGCTGTAGATTAAACAACAGGCAACAGGATATTTATTTGAGACAGATGTATGAGGAATTATACAGAATATAGACAGAGACGGCATGCATGGCAGCTGGGGTCTCACAATGCAAGCAGGAATTTATCCCTTCCTCTGTGATTCAGTAAAAAAAATGTCATGGACCAGAAACTTAAAAAGGTTATCTTTGAAAAACAAACTTGCCAAAAATGTTGCTCTTGTCAACGTTTGGGTCGATAAGACCTTCATCAGGACAGACAATGAAGGTCTAATCGACCCAAACGTTGACCAATAAAGAGCAACATTTTTGGCAAGTTTCTGACAAAAGATAACCTTTTTAAGTATGCTTTATTGCCCTACGGACCTGTCACTATAGCCTTCTGAGGTGTGCATCTGCCTTTTGCTAATATGGACCAGAAACTGACGCTGCCAGATCCAAGAAGCTTGCTACACAAATTTGTTTCACAGCTTATTGGGATCTGGGATCTCGGAAGCAAATTAGATGACGGGGCTGTTCCTTTTTTTCAAGATACTTGGTAGATGATTGGATGGGATCGTCTGTCTATCACCGTGTGGGCGTGCAAACACAACCAATCATATTGACGTGTCTATATAGCTTCACATCCGGTTTCGCACATATCCCGCCCTTAGCTCACGCTGATTGGTTCGGTACGGAACGGATCGGTGTTAGCTGAACTCCCTGAGAGATCCCAGATGGAAGCTGTGTTGGGGAACATGGTTACCCAATACCGCCCCCATCTGGCAGCGTCAGGTTACTCCAAAATTACGGCCAGTGAAGTCTATGGACTTTTAATATTTGGTTAGAGCCCCATCGCCAGCCAATCTACAAGCTCACAACCCATCGCATCGTGACACACTGCGAGCTTGTACATCTGCTACTTTTTTACAATTTTGAAAAATCTGGAAAGTTTTTAGTTTAGAAAGCATTTGTAGAATGGGCCTTAATTATACCGTACTGTAGGTCTTATCTTGGGTCAATGAGTAAAGCAACATCAATTATACTGGTCTCCTCGTGAGTGGATAGACACAACAGTACATGTTTCGCTTTATATAACCACCAGCAGAAGATGAAAAGCGCATTGATTCATTCATTATCCCATTTCAGGTGGGAACCCCTTTTGGTGTTTTAAACATTATGTTATAATTTAGCTATTGAAAAATACCAGATCTACAAGCTCATGGCACGCCACCGAGTGGCGCGCTACGAGCTTGTAGGTCTGCTATTTTTGAAAAATCGTGAAAATATTTATTTCAGAAAACTGGAGGATTTAGAAGTCAGGCCTAAATGGGTTATACACTTTGAAGTGTGCTGCTGGGTTTAATTACCTGTATTTGGATGCATTTTCTCCTTGCTCTTCCCTTTCAGAATATTGAATGTGGACATGGTCCAGCCTCACTGATGATCCTGTCATTGATTTCTCTCCACGGCGGTGACTGGTCTGCCTTTGATGAGCCGTTGAGTAACTTCCCTTCTGATGCATGTGCAGAGCTGGTGGGATGAGGAGAAGAACCTAATGTTCCAGGTAGGGTACATCGCACGCACACACGCACGCACGCACGCACCCTTAATGAGAAGTACATCCCCATAGCAGTAGTGGATGTACCAAATATACCAATATACCAGAAAATGGGGAAGCAAGCCCAAATAAGCTACTACTATACACTTTAGAATCAAGCCCTGCAGAAAAAACATCACCAGCTACTACCAATAATATATTTGCAAGTCAATGTCACGGTGGCAGAAAGACTGAACCCAGATGCAGAGGAAAGTTCAAAATAAACAGATGTATTAAAAGGAAACAAGGTCAAGCTTACAACAAAGCTGTAGCTGCAAGCACACAAATCAGGAATGCAATGCAAAACTCTTCAAAAGCAGAATGCAATAAACAGTGAGTCAAAAAGGCAAACCTTACTAAATGCACCAAGAGCGCATCCAAAACCGCCACACATTCGGAAGAGCTATTAGCAAGGAACCAGAATCTTCAAGGAAGAGCTCAGGGACAACACTGTAGAGCACCGGACAAAGATTTATGTTCTGACAGTTCGTTTGTGCAAGGAGTCCAGTATTTAGAGGTGGTGGGTTGATTGTAGCAGAGTTCACAGGTTTGTAATGGGCTGGGCTGATGAGAGTGGAACCAGGTGTGTAACTAGGACTGAGCAGCTGGGAAGTGGGAGTGGCCGAAGTGGAAAGACAGACACAACTGGGCAGAGGGAGAGATACAGAAAGAGGGGAATAATGCTTATAATAAAGCAGACATGGCAACACGGCCTGAAGGAAGCAAAGCGCACACACAAGGAGCCCCAGTACCTTGACGGAGGGAAAACGTGGATATCGCGCGAGTTGAGGTGTCGAACAACACGGGGCAATATTTCCCACCACGGAGCAAAAGACGGGACAGTCTTATTGGTAGTCCAATCAGAGGCAGGCGGGGCCGGGGGCAGGTCTTTACGCCACCGGAACGCAAATTTGAATCATACCGCCTACCAAAACACACGCGGCGCTAACAACACTGTTGCCGGGCAGGATCATGGAGTGCATATGAGGCAGTGAACCAGGACACCGGAGTTGGTGTGTAGACTATGGTAATCCACTCCACACTCTCACATTTAAAAGCACAAAACGTGTGTGCGATTGGGGGCAGTGGAGGGATTTAACTATAGTAATAATAATAATAATAATATCTCACATTTATACAGCGCCTTTCTAAGTACCCAAAGACGCTTTATGGGTGGAAGTATACAATGTGGTGATACATTGTGTGTCAATCATGCAGGCGGTGAAACTTCACTGTGTATTGAATGGAACATTGGCTGCATGCATTTTGTTATGCATGAAGAACAGAATGAATAAAACACACTGTGTGTAGCGTCAGCGCGTGGTCTTTGGGGCTGGTGTGTACAGACAAGGGTGTTCACAGCCGGGCCTATACACAACGTTCAACAACTCACAACAGGTTATTCCTTCCACGCAAGTCGGCTCCATGGAACATTTCCTCCCTTCTTCTATAACAAGCCCCGGAGGCATTGTTGAATGTTTTTGAGGCATTTTTTTTCTTCTTCTTCAAATGCCTGAGCCTGAATGTCATTGAATGTCCTTCATGAATTCAAACCATTGATTTTCTCCCTCTTCCATAGAGCAGTTCTCCTCGGGCTATATGGAGATGTGGCTACGAGGTAGAGATGATGCTGAGTACAGGCTCAATAATATTGAAACCCACACGACTTGACTGAGACTTGTATTTATCAACCTTCGCGGTGCATGGTTTGATGAGACCATTGTGTTGTTGTTGTCCCTTTGAGAAACTTCTCGGGAGGCCTTCATGAATAGGCTATAATATCGCCTCTGTCGGGTGGAGACCTCGTTGCTCCATTTCTTTTTTAGGTTTTAGATTTTTTTTTTATCTCCTCAAATCAATGCCATATTGAACACCCTTTATGTCTGCGTGTTATAGTTCAGAAAATATTGAACAAATGAAAGTATTAGAAAGCGCTTCGAACAAAACCTCTTAAGTCCATTGGACCCTAAAACCAAAGCAGTTAACTCCACCACCTCTCCCCCTCTCATGCAAGTAAATGACAATATATTATATATAAAAAGTAACAATACCAACTTTGACGAGGCAGTATTGCATTGTTTTAAAAAATATATGTTTTGTTGGAGTTAAGTGGTTTCTTCCCGACCCAGTTTCCCTTTCCCCATTCCATGACATGGGATGGTTTTTCAATGAACAGTACAAGGACGGCCTGACTGACACGCAGCGCCAACGATATGAACCAATGCATGAATGTGAAGCACGCAGTTAGTGGAAAGTGACGCATGCGTTTTCTCACACCCTATACCCAAAACCCCAAACCTATAAACCTGACCTCACAGGAAGCCACGGATTAGTTGTGACTGGCTAAGGGATAGTTTCAATCTGTCGCGCATGTCAGGAGCCACGGGTTCGTTTTAACCTGCCGCGGTTATAGTTTCAACCGGCCACGCATGTCGGGAGCGACGGTGTTGTCGGACAAATGCCTGTCGGATTGTTAGTATATGTCTGACCAACGTGTGCACGCCAGTGGAAGGTCAGCCTCGTGTGCAATAAGAACTTACATCATACAGTATATTACTTTGGTGCTGGTGTAACGTGAATGAAGTATACAGTACATATACAGTATAACTTTGGTGCTGGTGTAACGTGAATGAAGTATACAGTACTTATACAGTATAACTTTGGTGCTGGTGTAACGTAAATGAAGCCAACTGGGAGCAAAGGAACGCGGCAGCAAGGACATGCGAGATGGGGGGGGGGGGGGGGAGGATGCAGCAAAGAGAGGAGTATATTTTTAGTAGCATATCTGTCACTGGGCCGTGCTGCCGGTGATGGCTGCTGTCCATCACTCCTCTGAAGCGTGGCGGACTCAGCCTTGGGCCTCCACTAGGGAGACACACACACACACACACACACACACACACACACACACACACACACACACACACACACACACACACACACACACACACACACACACACACACACACACACTTCGACGTAGACCAAGGAAAAATATGTCAGAGAAGAGGAATGGAGAAGGAGGGACGGAGACATTTAAACGACGGTCCACAGGATTGAGAGTCTGAGCGGTGTAGTGAACAACACTGTCCTGGACGTTATACAAAGCATTCTGATTCAAATGTGAACGGCGGCTCAGGGCTAATCGCTTTACTGTGGACGGAATATTTATGGGATACGGCGTCTGAAAGTGGATCATGCCATGACAGGTCTCTCTGTCTTTGGGGTTCCGGTGGTTTGCCATGCAGGCATGGGCCATTCATTGGAAATACACGACTGCACGGCCGCACGCACGCACGCACACACACACACACACACACACACACACACACACACACACACACACACACACACACACACACACAAACACACACAAACACACACCACACACAAGCCCTGGCTTCAGATCCTGGTTTTCCTTTCCTGGTTTTAAATGTATTTATGTCGCCTTATCAACATCACATCATGTTTTTTTTAGGTTGCCAGGCAAAACACAACGCATAAACTGCTCCCGATGAGCACATGGTATGCTTGAATGTGTGTGTGTGTGTGTGTGTGTGTGTGTGTGTGTGTGTGTGTGTGTGTGTGTGTGTGTGTGTGTGTGTGTGTGTGTGTGTGTGTGTGTGTGTGCGCGTGACGTGTGCGTGTGCGTGTGTGAGCGAATGGGTGAATGTAGCACACAATTGTGTGCTGTATACATTCAAGATAACTGTGCGTGTATATAGAACCTTGCTCCGCAGCCTGCAAGGTTCTATACATTTCTCAACATTTCTCAAAGAGAAAACCAGCACTCACGGAACTAGCTATATAAATGCACAATTTAGCACTTTGAGCTTTTTTTCCTTCTGGAACAGAAGAGTCTGAGTTGTCACATAGACAACTACAGTATTGAACAGAGTTGTGAATTGAGACCTTGGACAGATAGATGCCTCCACACAGATATCACTGACAACAACGCATAGTGGTAAATAAAGGTGTCAAACTGAAATGGAAACTTTAGTGATGCCATGGAACAACAGGGGCCTTCGATGTGTTCCAGGCCATGGACACCGTAGCCGTGAGAGATGACGCAGGCGGGACCGTCAACACATTATTGTATTGAATAAACTTTTTCATAGATTTCATGGATAGCTTCATATAGACGTCATCTGTCTTTACAGCACTGTCATCAGTATGTTGGATTCATGTGAATTTTTTTATACGGTAAACCACTAGTAAACTTAGTCTGTACTTTGAGATGTGAGAACATGAAGAACCATTCACTGCATGCACTAAAGCAGCAGGTAAGTAGGACCCAAATGCGAGGAAGTCAGAATCTTGAAGTGGAAGTTTAATTAGACAGAGGTTTGCAGGAGAGCAACACTATCAAACGAACAGACTTTGAAACTCAGGATACAACACAATAATCCAGCACAGAGAACACAACCAAACACAGGGCTTAAATAGGCACACGATTAACAGGACACAGGTGAACTCAAATCAAATCAACACAAGGATTGGCTGGGGGAAAACAAGACACAGGTGAAACAAAGAACCAAAAATCAGGGAAGGTGAGACAAGGCAGGAAACTACTACAAAGGAGGACAGGAAACACAAAAGCATCACTTCAGAATAAGAATCAAGAACACCATATCATTACTTCAAAATAAGTTTCAAGAACAACATACACAACACACAGAATAGGCAGATCCTGACATTTAATTTCAAGGCCCATTATATATTGGCCATGGCCCATTTGAGCAATGGACAACCACATCAGTAAACCACTGTTTACTCATGACATTTTATGAGATTTCCACAATTCCATTCTGTCGACAAACAATCAAAATAACAATTCTTCTACATTCTCTAATTGTGTAGACTTCTTGTAAATTAAGTAATGCCGATGGTTAACAAAAAATAAATTCTTAGAGAGCGTAAAATGAAACCAAATGGATCAGTATAAGGGTCCATTTGGTTACTTCATCATTTAACTGGGGACCACCTGGAACCCCCTCAAGGACCACTGGTGGTCCCTGGACCACTGGTTGAAAACCACTGCACTAAATGCTTCTAGGTGGTGGCTCTGCATGGAACCCTAAAGAACCATTTAAGAACCATTATTTTTCTGTGTGTGAGTATAGAGAGAGGGAGAGAGAGAGAGAGAGAGAGAGAGAACGTAGAAGAACGGACAGAAAACAGCCTTTGCGTTTTCTTCCTCTCCGTATAGGACAGCTAGGGGGCCCGGTTGCCATGGCGATGCAGTATTTCTCCCGAATTGCACATATTGATCCGTGGAGGCATCAATGGCCGAGCAGGAGTGAGAAAGAATTGTGTGTGTGTGTGTGTGTGTGTGTGTGTGTGTGTGTGTGTGTGTGTGTGTGTGTGTTGGGGGATGGGCTGCATGTGTGTAGGCTGAGAAGGGAAGAGGTAGGAATACAATCACCAGGCAGTGCGACCAGAGGCCAGACAGACGCATGCACGCACGCACACACGCACCCATGCACGCACCCATGCACGCCTGCACGTTCCTATACGTCCATTGTCCTGCTCCCCCCCCCCCCCCCCCCCATTGTCCAAGGCAAGTGGTGTTAACCATTTAAGGGATATATATACTTTTCCGTTTGTTATAGCGGGAAAGATATCCGAGTACGCAACGCGTTGCAGGGAAACGTGTTGTGAGCTTCATGTAGATCGGCTATTTTCACTTATTTCTTCACAACTTGTTGTGGTGGAGGCCTTGGCAGCGTTGTGTGAGCTTTCTGGCATGCATGCGGCAGTCTTTTGTCATCTCCTGTGCTTTGTGTAGCACGCCAGCGACCCAGCTATGCAATACCCGTTGTAGCCTACCTGTATCTGTCTGTGGTGGTCTTTACACGAGAACGGTGTTCATAGAAAACGGCAAAATAAAGTATCGTTTGCTGGTGTCCCTTTAGACGAGAACGGTGTTTTCAGGAGGTGAAAACGCAACAAAGTGAAAACACCTTCCAAATCTTTTCTCCCTTCTCCATGCGCATATATGGAGTTCTTTGTCAGGCATGCCCAAATATGGAGTCTATGCACATGTCTAAATGATGTCAGAACAGGCCAGCTCCATATATGGACACTGGGCAGAGCCTGCAGGGCAGAGGCCTTTTTGGGTAAATTCTGGACAACCGTGCGTCCGACCGACTCAACACCAGGCACCGCAGCACCCCCTGTGGTGGGGTGGACCGCGTGTGTCGATGTGGTGAGGCGAACGGTTCTCGAGTTACGTGGATTACAGACGTACAGTACACACGTACGTATACACACACACACACACACACACACACACACACACACGTGTATAGAGACGTGGTGCATTTATAGATAGATGGATGGATAGATTTGTAGAATGGCCTCACGTCTTAATGGGATATGCATCAATCAGGAGCTGCAGGGGAAACAATAAACTAAGCAGCTCGCAGGCAAACAGCAGCTACGGCGGAAGGGAAACAAAACAGAATTCAACATATGTTATTGCTAGGAGCGCCGACAGCTCAATCAATATTTGTGAACAGGGGGGGAAGAAGAAAAAAAAACACATCTCCCAATGCTGGAAACCGCTGGACCAGTGTGCTAATCTGTGATGTCACCATGAGACAAAACACAGCAGCATCCTCACTGTCGGCAGTGGAAAATAACTGAGTACATTTACTATACAAGTACACTTTGTGGTACTTTTTACATTACTTGAGTGTGTCCATTTTTCAAAACATTATTCTACTTCATTGCATCTCAGAGGCACACTCCTTTTTTTACTCCTACAAGCTGCAACTGCATGGGAACGTTTTTGTTATATCTTAAACACAATCTACTATAGATCTGGTATTTTAGAAACATGTGTGACACATTTTTTAATATTTGGTAACAAATTATGAAATGGGACATTCTGCATAATGAACATTTAAATTATACTTTTGAATAATATTACAGGACTTTTACCTGAAACACAATATTTATGAGTATAGAACCAACAAGTCCCCCCCAGGTTGATTTAAAAACTATCCAACTCATGTAAAAAAAATAAAAAAGTAAATTACCAAAAAGTATCCGGGGTTGTTTCAATGGAGGGAAAGTAATTAACTAATTAAGAGGTAACACCTTTATTGCTTTAAATCATATAATAACATGTTACGTTGACTGCCGGTGTTTAAAGTTACCTTTGGACTCAGTTTCCCAGAAGCCCTGGTTGATTTCCGGTTACGTCATCATAACGTGCCAACCTCGTCACCAGGTCCGCGACAAAGCCGCTATTTCCGCTAAGTGATTAAAAAACGGCGATTTAAACATATAAAACAAATAGCGGGTTTATATTACGCAAGGAAAGACAATGGAATAAAATGTAGGTTTAGCGGGTTATGTAGTCAATGTGTTTTAAAGCAGTGGAAATATAATGGAACAGTAGTGATGACATGAAGAATTGCAGTTCATTAAAGGACCACTTCACCACTTTTCAACCTGTTTTCATATAATTGGTCCTCACTAATGTTCATGATAAAATAAAAATGCCACAATCTTTTTCTACTACTATCATTCAAGCTAATAGAAACTGTATAGGCTCATATATTATTATACGCGTACAGTACACTATAGAGTGCAGATGCCTACATAAAATGCTATTTAAGTTACATACGTTGCGCCTATGACTACGCCTGTAGGGTCGTCGAGGCTAGGGCAAGTGCTACGGCAAGTGCTATGGGCTAAGATGGAATCTGTCTTATAGCTGTGTGTACTTAAATAAAATATGAATCTGAGTACTTCTTCCACCACTGTCCACTAGCTGTCAATAACTACATAGACTGTGTCATGTTTGTTCTTACATTTACAGCACACAACCTTTTGGATGTGTTGTTGGTCTGAACTCGGATACATGAATGTATTTTCTGGGTGCTGTGGTGGAATCTGTTGTACACAATACAGAATAGAGTGGGTGGTGTTTGTGCTTCACTGCTGCTGCTGCGATCGCACCTGAATTTACCCGCGGGAATCAATAGGTTTTTATCTTATTGTTTCTTTATTGTTTCTGAAACATTGCAAAATGATCTTGGCAATGGTGTGTGCGTGTGCGTGTCTGCCTGCCTCCTGCCTGCCGGCCTGCCTGCCTGTTTGTGGATTTATATACTTGGATGTAGGATAGCAGATCTATAAGCAGCCTACTGTTGTGAGCTTGTGTATTTTTGGCTATTTCCATCAAACGACACCGCTATGCGGTGAAGTATGAATTAGCCACGCGTGCGTGCGCGTGAAGATGCGTGCCTGCCCTTATGTGCCCATGCGGTATGTGTGCAACAACCAGCATGTGTGGTATTTGCCGAGGCTATAAGACCCAAGTTGGGGAAGTGAAGCCCAGATGAAGGAATATCAGGGACGGGGCTTTTTTGAAAAGCCGCGTGGATGTATGTTGAAGGTTGTATTTCTTGAAAGCCGTTTGAAAACTGTAATCCCGTTGCTGGAAAGGTCAGAAGTCTCTGTGGTTTTTTATTTGTGTCTTTGTGCTGCTGTTTTAAGCCCAGTACACGCTTTGTACTGTGTTCAAAGAGCAACATGAGGGGTCTGTGAGGGGATTAGTCTCAATGAGGATACCGACAGTATAAGGGAAGTGTGTGGGGGCGTGTGCATGCGTGGGCACACATCTGTGCGTGTATAGTGTTGTAAAGCCTACGCACACCAAGGTGGCTATGAGAACTGTTCTAAGCTGTGCCACCCCTTAAACCTAGCTTTATCCCTATAAACTTATTTGCCTTTTTACTATTTTAAGACAGTTTTAAAACAGTTCCACTAGCCAATCCACATTGACATGTTGTGACCTAGTAGACCAGCTATTTGAACTATATTTTAAAATGTTTTAAAATTGTAAAAAAAAACAAGAGCCACACAGGAACACGCCCAGGGGGTCGGGCCGGTTTCCGGCGAACCACCGCCCCGGGTCCGAAACGGTGGAGAAATGACAGAGTTATACCGTGTGGGGGTCCCCAAAAAGACTCAGCTTCCAGCACCTGTGAAGCTCAACAGAGCCACTTTGTCACCTGTTGGTGCTCTAAACACGCACGCATGCAAAGGGACACACATTGCTGTTCAATGGAGTGGTTGTGTCGTTTAAAATCCCCGATGTGTGTCGCCCTCTGACCAGAGTGTGGAGAGGAAGAAAAGATAATTGCAACGTGAATATGTTCTCAGGATCTCAGCGTTTATTATGGTAAAACACGAGATGAAATCGCTACAAAACTGAAATAAATACGACTAAGACCGTCAGTTCATCTCTCTGCCTGCGTTTCTTCGTCTTCATCTGAGGACAAGATTTTCACTACTGTGAGTTCCAAAGCCCGTGAAGCAGTAAGCTTGACTCCAAAGAATAATCCACGTCCACATCGCTTGTAGTTTAACGTTTTACTTGACAAAAAAGTGTACAGAAAAACAAACAACATGTGATACAAAAAAGGTGTTCAAAAACGATTCTGAAATGGTCTAGTATGGTTTCTGAAGTGGCTTAATTAGTATTTTCCAAAGTGGGTCAAAAAACTGTAGCTGCTCTCAGGCTTCCAGCTCTGAACTAACTAAAAACCTGCTGGACACAGCTGCTGCTAATGCACACTGAATTAACTGGCATGCTGTCTTCTACTCCTATAGAGCGTCGCAGTCCCTCCCCCTTTCAGAACAACGAACGGCCCAGGAAATGAAAACGCAATGCATTTCCCCATAGGCAGTTCTTATTTAATTTATTTAAAGACCTTTTAAGCGTCGTACGAAGCCAACTCTTGTCGTGACAAATCATGACAACACACAGAATTTGTAGACACTTTTTTCTTCTTTGTAATTATTTGTTTGGTCCAAAATATTGTGTGTGTTGTCATGATTTGTCACGACAAGAGTTGGCTTCGTACGACGCTTAAAAGGTCTTTAAATATATTAAATAAGAACTGCCTATGGGGAAATGCATTGCGTTTTCATTTCCTGGGCCGTTCGTTGTTCTGAAAGGGGGAGGGACTGCGACACTCTATAGGCTGAATTCTTAATTGCTCTATTAACTCAGTTAGACTTAAGCTGCACAAAATGTGTAATCAAGAAATGTCCTTGAATAGTACACACAATGAAATAACTCAAATACACTCATAGACATTTTCTGTTCTAAATATGGCTCTCACAACTACTCTACACTACAGTTTGCTTTAGAGCTTCTTAGCTCCTTTCTCTGTTGTTAGTCAGTCAGTGTGTAGAGGGAAATTACACGACAGTTGCACCACAAAAAAAATGGCAAATACGTTTAGGAATAAGGGGTAAGGGGTGGCGCAATATATAGCTGTATGTATCTGGCTGTGCAGGGACTGTTTCAACTTTCAAGAGGGATGTTTCTTCCAATTTCCCAAAGTGTTAGAGGTAAGGTAATAATACATGCATCCTATACAGGGCATGATAATAAAAAAAAACTCATACCCAAATGGCTGAGAGGCATAGTGAGGCACGACACAACCAGCTTCCAATTACCACACTAATTCCATTATGAAATGAATCACAGTTAAATATTTCCCGGGAAAAAAAGCTGTACTTCCTTGCCCTATATACTGGCCAAATGCAGAATACCGGGTATACTCCAATGAACAACATTGGTCTCTGTTGTCATGGATGGAAGGAAGGCTGGGCATTGAATGTGACCTTTGTCACTGCGTCAGCAGTTGGTCAGGTTGCCAATAGGTATTGTAAATGGTAAATGGTGCATTTATGTAGCGATTGTATCCATGCAAGGCACCAACCTTGCTCATCGGGGGGAAATTAGGGCTTCAAAGTCTTGCTCGAGGACACTTCGACACTAACTCTGGGGCAGCCCGGGATCAAACTGGTAACCTTATACGGTCCCATCCAGCCACTCAACCAGCCACTCTACCCCTGAGCGGCTGAGCCTCTGCCGGCCCTGTGCTGTCTCTCCGTTTTCAGAAGGCGGCACACCAGTGTTTATAGTCAGGACTTTTTTATAGGAAATGTCAAATGTCAAGTCACTCCAGTTCATTTTCCTATAGCTTTGTTTGATTGGCTCAGCATACAGATGTGAACTTGAAACACGCGTAAGGGTGTCAAGTGCCGGCAAACAACATTCGGCCAAAAACCAAAATGTCCTCTCAGTACAGGGTTGTGTAGCATGGAATGGCCTTCCTCTATGTGTGTAAGGGGTTGTGCTACATTACGTTTCTTGAAAACCAAAGCTGCAACCTTTTATGATTATTTTAGGTATATTTCTTTTTTTTATGCTGTGTTCCCTATGTAATGTTATGTAAATGTGTTCCACTGTCTGACTGTCTGTTTTTCCGTTTTGTGTTTCCTGTGAGGACTGCGGATGAAAAAATGTGCAACTGTGCTATATCCGGTGTTTTTACGTCCATGTGACGTCCATTAATATGCATTGTCCTGTCCAAATAAACTAATAAAGTCAAAGTAAAAGTTTGTTTCCGGTTCAAACCTGAAATTGTGGGCGTACTGCACTGCACTGCACGAATTTTGATGGGGTGGGTAATTATGGACGATTTGAGTTGTGTGAATGCTATGTGAGCGGGGGTGAATGCTATGTGAGCGGGGGTGAATGCTATGTGAGCGGGGGTGAATGCTATGTGAGCGGGGTGAATGCTATGTGAGCGGGGGTGAATGCTATGTGAGCGGGGGTGAATGCTATGTGAGCGGGGGTGAGTTGTGTGAATGCTATGTGAGCGGGGGTGAATGCTATGTGAGCGGGGGTGAATGCTATGTGAGCGGGGGTGAATGCTATGTGAGCGGGGGTGAATGCTATGTGAGCGGGGGTGAATGCTATGTGAGCGTGGGTGAATGCTATGTGAGCGGGGGTGAATGCTATGTGAGCGGGGGTGAATGCTATGTGAGCGGGGGTGAATGCTATGTGAGCGGGGGTGAATGCTATGTGAGCGGGGGTGAATGCTATGTGAGCGGGGGTGAGTTGTGTGAATGCTATGTGAGCGGGGGTGAATGCTATGTGAGCGGGGGTGAATGCTATGTGAGCGGGGGTGAATGCTATGTGAGCGGGGGTGAATGCTATGTGAGCGGGGGTGAATGCTATGTGAGCGGGGGTGAATGCTATGTGAGCGGGGGTGAATGCTATGTGAGCGGGGGTGAATGCTATGTGAGCGGGGGTGAATGCTATGTGAGCGTGGGTGAATGCTATGTGAGCGTGGGTGAATGCTATGTGAGCGGGGGTGAATGCTATGTGAGCGGGGGTGAATGCTATGTGAGCGGGGGTGAATGCTATGTGAGCGGGGGTGAATGCTATGTGAGCGGGGGTGAATGCTATGTGAGCGGGGGTGAATGCTATGTGAGCGGGGGTGAATGCTATGTGAGCGGGGGTGAATGCTATGTGAGCGGGGGTGAATGCTATGTGAGCGGGGGTGGGTGTTATTTTTATTCTTTACTTTACTTTGCACAACATTCGTTATTGTCCTTTTTTCTGTATGCAACTTTGAGTTTCTTTGTATAAAATGTATTGTGTGAAAATAAACACATTGACGTGACTTATTGAAAGCACACTCACTCGTCATCATAAAGGACGTGTGCAAAGACATCAAATGGATTTATTTCAAAAGCATAAGTGCGATATTGTCCAACAAATAATTTCTTCTATACATTTCTGTGAAATGTGAAATAGTTTGTGTGCTGTGAGTACAGACCCAATCTCTCTTTATTGTATGAGAAAGTGCTCATGTGGCATGTGCGTGCGTGTGTATGCGTGCGTGCAGGCATGTGTGTGGAAGTGGTGTCTTTTTTAAATGAAAGCTTTTCACAGTCGTTGTAAGTCTGACATGATACCTTACCCCAATACGTTTTAGAAGAGGTGGGAAAGAATTGATTCTCAAAATAATCACAATTGCAATCTTCTACGATTCTGTATTGATCCAAAAATTGATTCTTATAGTCATCATTTTCTCCTTGGCAGCTATAGCCTAAGCCTCGACATGTTATTTATATAAACAGTAAACACAACTTTTGTTGTTTTGTTTGTGTGAAAGTTTAGCATAAACGTTAGATTTTAGTTTAGCCTTTGTGTGTTATTCGCAATCACGGTAATAAGAATGACATAATCATATTATATATGCTTTAACAACTGGAGTTAGATCCCGAATTGAATCGCGACCCCAACAATTGGAATTGAATCATGAGATGCCGAACGATTTACGCACCTTGACGCCAGGGAAAGGTTTAACATCTCTCTGTAACACACACTGACTGGACTGACCCTCAAAGACCCGTCTGCGTGCTACACACGCACGCACACACGAACGTATGCATGCGCACGCACACACGAACCTGCACGCACACACACGCACACGCGCACACACACACACACACACACACACACACACACACACACAGACACAGTGTCATTAGTATGCATCTAGTGCAACACTAGATAAGCACAGGGAATCGCTTGAGAAAGAAAAAAAAACCCTGGGAAGACCTGTCAGGCTGTGAAAATGCATACAAACAATCACACGCACGCTCGCTCGCCTGTGCACACACACACACACACACACACACACACACACACACACACACACACACACACACACACACACACACACACAGGCACGCACAAATGTTACACAACACACAGTACTCAGATCTTGCCCAAGGGGTCCTCTGGCCAAAAACAAGAGTTGAATTTAAGAGCTTCAATCACCTTCTCAAAAACACATCTAATCCTCTCTCAGACCCTCTAGCCCCTTTCAATCCCCCACCCACCCCACACACACACACACACACACACACACACACATAAACACACGCACACATACAAGCACACACTGTGACTGTGCGTGCGTGCGTGCATGTAGTTGAATTACCGTACTTGTGAGGACACCAGAAATTTTTCATTTTCTGTGCATAATGCTAAAAGTATAGCAGATCTATATCGCACAACAACAGGTTTCGCACAGCGACGTGCTGTGAGCTTGTAGATCTACTACTGTTGGTGTATCTGACAGTGGCATGCAACCAATTTATTAATCGGCCATAACTCGAACACTATAACCCCTTAAATATAACCGCTTGAATGCTTATAACCCCCCAAATCAGTTTTAACCATAAAAACCTGGGAACATGGTCCTCACAATTGTCTATTTCTCAAATACTATAGTGCACTAGTGACATTTGGCCCTCACAACTATAGTAATTTGAGTACACACACACACACACACACACACACACACACACACACACACAGACACACACACACACACACACACACACAGTGGCCTGGACGTGTGTGTGTGCCCGCGCCCGTGCACAGCGCGCAGGAAGCTACAGAGCAGCGAGGCCAGTTCCATCTGTGATTCTTCAAAGGGTTTTGGCTGATATTGATTTGGTGCCAAGGTTAGCGGCTCATTCAGGCTGAGTGGAGCTTTCAGGAGCAGCTGGAAAGGAGCGCCGAGGCAGAGAGCACCACAGCCGGAGACCATGCATGAGGCGAGGCAGGGGCGAGAGACCTTGAGCTGAAACACACGGCGCACACACACACGCACCGGGACTCCTCCTCCTCCTCCTCCTCCTCCTCCTCCTCCTCCTCCTCCTCCTCCTCCTCCTCCTCTCTGCTGGGAGGCCAACAACAACACCTCGCTCCGAGCACGTATATACCCCCCCCCTCACCCCCCTCACCGCCGCAAGACGGCAAATAAACACACGAGGAGGAGGAGGAGGAGGAGATGCTTGTGTGTGTGTGTGGACCGGCGGACACACTGACTCGGGCACTGAAATGAATGGAGAATGGGAGAGAGAGAGGGTGAAAGAGTGTGAGAGAGGTGCCGTGTGTGTGCGCGTGCGCGCGTGTGCGGTCGCGCAAACGTCTTCACAACGGCTGCCAGTCCCCCATGCCTTCTTCTCCCAGAGAGAAGTGCAGAGTGAGTAACATGGCATGTTACAGGTCTACTGTACTCTCCTTCAAAACCGAGGTTAGAGAGTTATGCTCTCATCTCGCTGTAGGCCTGTGGCGGCCTGAGGGGATGTAGCCACATAGCATACCACCTGAGAAGCGCATTTGTCAATGTGAGACTGGTATACTGGTGTACGTGTCCCCTCCCCTCACACAAGACACCAGAGTGACCTCACTGGTCAACAAAAACACCTTGAAGACCTTAACAGGAGCCCTCATACAAGGTTTCTTTGACTATGCATGTAAGGTAATTAATGTAAGGTCATCGAGGCTAGGGCAAATGCTATGGTAAGTGCTACGGGCTAAGATGGAGTCTGAAGAGGTGAGTTATCAGACTACGGCGGAAGATTGGGAGTGAGTCTGCAGTTCTGATTGTAATGGGCAATAACCACCAGACACTTCGGCCTAATTCTGAGGCAGGCACTTTGCAGACGCATCAGCTGTTTTACTTTTGGTACTTATTTTGTTTGGCTTTGACCTAATGATAATAAACATGTAAAATACATAAACATTGTCACACCATTATTATAAAAATCTGGCTGGGTTTTCGAGGCTGCACCATTATCAAAAAGGATAAAGCGCAAGAAATACATCGGCTTATATTCCTTCATTCACAGTCAGCAAATTGTTTTCTCCATCTTGTTTTCTCCATCCTTAACTCTCCTCAGTACACACACACACACACACACGCACGCACGTACGCACACATGCACGCACGCACACACACGGCTTCCTGTAACCCAGTCCTGTATCATTTGATCTTCCTATTGTCTGGTGTTGATCGATGAGTGTGTTGAAATATCTCAGGGTATGATAGGGTAGCGCGCTCACACGCAGCCACAGAAACATATCAATAGCCTGGACGCTCAGGCCCATCACCGTGTTTCCAAATACAATTAAAAAGCTTCTTTTACAAACCTTCATTCTCACACACACACACGCACACACGCACGAATGCACGCACACGCACACGCGCACACACACACACACACACACACACACACACACACACACACACACACACACACACACACACACACACACACACACACACACAAACAAACAAACACTCACACGTGTACAGTTGATCCACAGATAAACGGAGAGATGCCAGCATCAGTATCAGATATCAGTATGATGACAGACAGCAGTGGAAGAAGCACTCAGATTTACTTAAGTAAAAGTATCAATACCACTATTATAGATTATAGAATTAAGACCTCCTGCGGTAAATATATCAAGTACAAAGTACAAAAGTATTAACATTAAAATATACTTAAAGCCTCACTGTGTACATTTTCTAATTAGTCAAATATGATTTTGTCCAATCTGCATGGTAAGAGTTAATACAATATAACTTAATTTATCCCCTGAGCAAGTAGGCCGGCTCTGTTAGCTCAATGGTGAACATTTCAGAACTTGCATAATAGGAGACCAGGTTCAAATCTGGGGCAGAAGAGGACAATGACATAACGCTGCTTTAAAAGTAGCAAAAGTAAAAGCAATCGTTATGCAGAATGCAAACTTCAGAATAATATATCTTGTTCTTGGGACTTTATTGATCATTAACCAATTCAGCCCTGTTTTATACTTGGGCTATTAAAAAAATACCAGATCTACAAACTCACATCGCGATATTATGACTTTTCAAAACCTTTAGAATGATTTGATTATATCATCTCTATAGGGTGGAAAAACAGGCCTATATAACAATCTAAATCTGCACAGTATAAACAGTATAGCTAAAGCTGTCAAATATATTTTTATATAACTGTAGTTCAATATTTACTTCCCAGCAGTGCACTGGACGTGCAGATGCCAGCATCAGTATCAGATGTCAGTGTGTGACTGCCGGCTGGAAGAGGGCTCAGAGAATTCCCCCTGTGTTAGAAATAGAACGCCGTGAGTATCACAGTAGACATCAAAGCAAGGCAACTTTATTTCCCCTCTTCCAAATAGAAGGATCCGACAGTTGCCCAATAGAGAGAGAGAGAAAATCTCACATAGATCAGATGATCTCAATCGTTGTTTGAACCCAGATTTGCGGTCTGTTTCATGCGGTAAACATGTTTATGGACTTGCGTCGGATCAATTCAAATCTCATCGTTAAAAACAAGACCATTATCCACATGGACTCCACATTTTATTGCTACTATGTTCAGTTTCATCCTGATTCATAGTGTATAAAGCGTACAAAAACAAACAAAACTATCCTATAATATTTTTGCCGGACATTATGTTTTACCATTTCAGATCCTATTTAATATCACTTTCCCTCACTCTCATACAGATGCTGTATAATATATCCAGTCTGAAAATTATGAACGAGAATCTTCAGCATTAGTATAACAATCTAAATTTGTCTGCAAATTTACAATCACAGACATAAAGGTCTAGGACTCCACATGCAGAATGACCATGCACAAGCAGAGAAGAGAATGTTCAAGGTGTTTTATTCTCAAAACCCACACTGGGAAAAGAACTATAGGAACTTCACAAATTCTAGAAGGAACAAACTAGAAGTGACCACATCATATACGACGATTGAACTGACAAGGGAACTGAACACACTGGGGCATACAGACAAAGACTATAACTAGACACAGGTTAACTGAAACGGACAATCAACACTGGGATTGGCTAACAGGCCAACAGAACACAGGTGACAGCTAGCCTCGCGTAGCGATACTAATATCACTGATTGGATGTTAGTCTCGTCCCTCTCAGTATTAGATTTGGCTGGCTATGTCCAAAACTGTTACTTTTCAGGATTCAAATTCTAAAATAGCAAAAGTAGCAGATCTACAAGCTCAAAACGCGTCGCTTCGTGCCCTGTTTTGAGCTTGTCGATCGGCTTTTGTTATTTTTGTGTGAGATCAAGTAGGTCTTTAATTGACAAAAAACACAAAAAGTTAAAATATGGAAATGAGATTTCTGCCAGACAGCACAGGCCTACAGTATATAACAATCTAAATCTGCACAGTATAAACAGTATAGCTAAAGCTGTCAAATATATGTTTATAGTTCTGTAGTTGTATTTACTTTCCAGCAGTGCACTGGACGTGCAGATGCCAGCATCAGTATCAGATGTCAGTGTGTGACTGCCGACTGGAAGAGGGCTCAGAGAATTCCCCCTGTGTTAGAAATAGAACGCCGTGAGTATCACAGTAGACATCAAAGCAAGGCAACTTTATTTCCCCTCTTCCAAAAAGAAGGATCCGACAGTTGCCCAATAGGGACAGGCTGTAGCCTCGTAAGACGCCTGAGGTTCTGACTAATATATCCATATACTAATATTGATGACAATTCAGGGATCTCCATATATGGGCATAATTGTCGCAATAATACAAGTAGGTGAGACAAGGCAGGTAACAATAATACAAGTAGGTGAGACAAGGCAGGTAACAATAATACAAGTAGGTGAGACAAGGCAGGTAACAATAATACAAGGAGGTGAGACAAGGCAGGTAACAATAATACAAGGAGGTGAGACAAGGCAGGTAACAATAATACAAGGAGGTGAGACAAGGCAGGTAACAATAATACAAGTAGGTGAGACAAGGCAGGTAACAATAATACAAGTAGGTGAGACAAGGCAGGTAACAATAATACAAGGAGGTGAGACAAGGCAGGTAACAATAATACAAGTAGGTGAGACAAGGCAGGTAACAATAATACAAGGAGGTGAGACAAGGCAGGTAACAATAATACAAGTAGGTGAGACAAGGCAGGTAACAATAATACAAGTAGGTGAGACAAGGCAGGTAACAATAATACAAGGAGGTGAGACAAGGCAGGCATACAGCAAAACAGCTGTACCTGTACAGCAAAAGCAGATCTGTGAGTTACTGTATCCAAACACACAGAGGACGAATCCCATTGTCTCTGACGGGAAGGACAGTCGCAAAAATAACAAATATATTCCATGTGATTGTATTCCGTCATCATCTTTCTCCCTCTCTTTCTGCCTCCTCTCTTTCCTCCTGTCCTCATTATTTATCTTTAGTCTATTCTATTACCCGCCCCCACCCCTCCCTTCGGTTCTTATGCCTTCCTGCCTTCTTGTATTGATTTTCATTTATAGGTTTTCATCCGTTTCTCTCCTCATTTCGTGGTGCTGATGGCACCCTGTATCGCTGCCTGCCTCCAGTGTCGATTGCGTCGACTAAAACTATGACAAAAACCTTTTTGCCATAGTTCTTTCACTGACGAAACCCCCCCCCCCCCCCCCCAAAAAAAAAAAAACACGAAACTATACAGTGACTAAAACTAAGACAATTTGTTGACAATTCAGTCAACAAATAAAAAACTAGTCTAAAATGTCAGAGAGGGACTATAGGGACCAATGTGTTCCCCTTCCCTTTAGGCAAATGTCTTCCTCGTTCTATTATTTTGTTATAAGCAGAGGTGGACAAAGTACCCCAGTACTCGAGTCAAAGTATAGTTACTCCTATATTTACTTACTAAATATTATTCAGCTGCAAGTGAAAGTTTCTCTGTCATATTTGTACTTGAGCTTGCTTTTGAAAAGTATTCAAAAGTACTTAAGCATATAATTATTAAAAGTACAAGTAAAAGTATATTTTATTTTTATACCACTATATTGTTGTAAAAGAAATCAACATATTCCACAAATCTTCAAAAAGACATTAGCGATACCTTGTGAGCTTGTGCAGATCGGTAAATGAATTTCACTGTATTTGAAAATGTTGTTAATGTGTAATGTTCTCGTTCCCTTCCTAAAAATACAGCGGAAGTCAAAAGTAAAATATAACAAGTATCGAAGAATAACAGAAATGCTCAAGTCACGTAGGCTACAGATTCTCCTACAATGTGCTGAAGTATACTATACGTACAGTACAGTACAGTACTGGTATACTGTCACGGGTTATGACATTACACACCTTTTGGTCTTCATAACACACACAGAGAGAGAGAGGCTCCAGCCGTTGAACAAAGGGCGCACGCGGCCGGTGAAGGGGTTCTCTTTGGCCTCTCGGTTGCCACACTACTGCCACACTACTATGAAGAGGGAGGACCAAAAGGGCCTCCCTCTCCATACGTATTGATTGGGAATACTTTTGCAAACAAAGGACGCCGGCGAATGACAAAAGATGCACAGCTCGATGGATGACATTCACTGACTGTATATATAGGAAGTCACATGGGGGGAGAGTGCATGGCGAAGGTCGTGAGGATGCTGTATGTAAGCAGCGGTGTAAAGCACTGTTTAAAATATATATTCCTACATAAATATTCCAACATTCTTTTCAAAAGGTTTTTCCAATTTTATGCTATATGGTATAGGCTATACCCAGGTCTAAATGAGGAGATTGATTTTAAATTTAAACCCATTTTGTAAATATGGTGAAAAGATTGTGATATGGAATCAGGATTATATATTTTGTGACTGTGATATTATGCTTTTAAGATGTGTGTATGTTATAAATGCCAAACGTAGGCCTGTATGTAAAATTGTCACAATATGTGGCTGTATAATTTGGTGTATTTATTTTTTGCACGGAGCCCCAATGGAGTTGTAACCACTTGATTGTTTCCTTTTGGTCACATGGAGAATAAGAAGACCTGAACTAGCGGTGTCAGACCTCTATAGCCACGCCCCCTGAAGTCTGTCGAAACCGGTCAGCGATTGGTGGCTTTTAATTGTTTATAAAAATGTACAGCCCAGTGGAATATTAAAGGATTTTTTAATTAATCCTTGCTAGAGTGTGACGGAACCTTGTCCCGATGGGACCCCCTTCTCCATTTTTCAAAAGTATTTCATGAATAACATATTTAAAAAATCGAATCATTCCCGTGAATACATTTAAAAAGTGTTTAATAAGTAGTGGAATATAAGCAGATCCATTTTTTTCCCACAAGTTTGGGCAAATATCTCATTTCTCTTTTGGGTCTTGAGCTAAAACATTTGGGAACGACTGGTGTAAACTAAAGTAACTTGGTAAATGTATACGTACTGAACTTGAATACAGTTTTAAGGTACTTTGACTTGACTTGAGGGTGTACATTTGTCTATACTTTATACTACTAGTATAAAGTATTGTACTTTTTACTCCACTACAATTATTTGAAAACATCGATTACTTTGTAAATTTTGATGATTAACACAAAACAAACATGACATAACATATTACAAACATACATGACTTACTTTAAGTTGTATACTTTGTCAAAAAATAGCCTACAAGGCATAGCAACGTGTTGTGAGCTTGTAGATTAGCTATTTTCTAAAAAGGTTTGTAAAATTTCAAAACATTTGAGTGTCTTACTTTGGTGCTAAATCTATAATAAACAATATTTTTTGTGAAGGCATATCGTCTTCAAGAAGGGAGACAACCCAGTTTATTGAAGTCATATCATTCTCGAGCAGTCTTGGCTGTGAAAGGTCTATAAAAAGGGCAGAACTGACTTTGAGAGACTCACTGTCTGGCATCTCTATAGCTACACGCCTACACCCATAAATTCCACTTAGCAGAGTAATATCTCTCCCTCCCTCTGTTGAATGAATAGCTTCTGGATGGCGTGTCAGTCGAACCGTATTTGTTCTATAGGGCCAACCAATGAGGAGGTGGCAGAGTATACTATATCGAAGGAGGAACATGTCAACTTGTAGTAAAGATAACTTAATGATGACGTCAACAACAAAAAACGTCTGCCCTATTATCCCACTCCTTACGCAAACATGTTAATATCTCAGCCGGTTATTGATTGACCAGACAAGGAGTGGTACCCAGAGAGACAGTCTGTTTCACGGTGATAATGTGAATGATCTGACAGACCTCAGATTAGATTACCAAAAGCATACAGAGAGAGACTCTTCCCACCAGTGAGTTGGTGACTTAATTCACTCCTTTTAATGTTTAATTGTAACCTGACGTATAGACGGCATGCTGACTAACTCAGTTATAGCTTTTATAGGTGACGGGGTACTATGATGAATTTTGTTTGTTAGGGTAAAATGAGAGATTCATTTTTTTATGTATTTTTTAGTGTTAATGCATTAACTTTGAAAACATGCATTGTGTTTAGGTTGTTCTGCATCTCTGTATAATATGCCATATGGCCGGGTGATTATGGGCAACTGTCCAACCTGGCTTAGAATCCACCGTCGGGGGGGGGGGGGGTTCATTCAACAAGCTAAAAAATCAATTATCAATCATGGCTTTAATGGAGAAGAGAAGACATGCATAATAGTTCATTCAGTGTGGGACGTGGGTGTGTTTAACCCCCTCCTACCCCACCGCACCGCAGGACAAAATAACAGAAATGGACAGAGGGGATCCTTTACTGTACTGCACTGTAACCATTCAGAGGCTATGAAAGGAGTGTGCAACCATACAATTTACTAGGGTACAAAATATTGAGACACACACGCAGTCACACACAGTCTCACACACAGTCTCACATACACAGTCTCACACACACACACACACACACACACACACACACACACACACACACACACACACACACACACCTGTTCCCCTGGTTTGCCCCCGATACACATCTCAATTATGCCAAGGCATTAAAAAAAGAACTTTAAACTCCTCACTGTCGCTGTGGTATATAGCTTTGACCGGTTGAAATGGATGTTCGATCCCGTCAATGCATTTGACAGAACAAAAATAAATAAAAGAAATAAGCCATTGCTTAGCCTTACGTTTTGTACACATGGTGTTTGCTTGGAAAAGAAAGGACAAAAGGGGAACAGCAGCGATAAATGACAGGAGGCAGGGACATGTCCCATGTGAGTGACATTAAACCCGTTAGCACCCCTCACAGATTGCACACGTGTTTCCACAAAGGACAGTAAACTATCTAAATTGCAGTGTTTTAGCAGCTCAGTCTTTCTGGTCAGCCAGGCGTAAGGAGCTGTCAGCCCCTGTCAAAAGACTTTTCTTTTCTCCTCTCTTCTCTATACCCCCCCTCCCCTGACGCATGGGCTGCTATCATCATCACTGGCCTTTCAAATACCAAACTTTGTTCTTTTATCTCAGATTGTGCCTCTGCCCCCCCCCTCCCCCTCCCCCTCCAATCCACCAGACGAAATTACCCTTTCATTTTGTTTGTGCCGTAGAATTACAGCCTGGTTGAAGATTGGCAGTGTTTTTTTTCTCTCCGAGCTCGGGCAGTCAATGTCTTGTTGTTCTTTTCTGTGTGTGTGCCTGGCGTGCTTGTGTGTGTGATTGTTTTATTTTATTTTATTTTATTTTGTTTGTGAGGGTGTGAGTTTGTGTGGGGGTGTGACTCAGGCACGGAATAGAACATCAAAATGTGCATGATATGTGATACTTTTGTGAGTGTGTGCGTATATGCACGCACAAGACTGTGTGTGTGTGTGTGTGTGTGTGTGTGTGTGTGTGTGTGTGTGTGTGTGTGTGTGGGGTGCGCGTGTGTGTGTGTGTGTGCGTGCCTGTGTGTCTCAGAGCAATCGGAGGATAATAGGGTCTTGGTAATGCCAGGCTACAGGGCGAAACACCCCCCATTTTACTGGACACTATAGTGGACACTGGACACACATTCTTATCTATATCACTATAAGGAAAACTGAGCTCTGGGGTCTACAGTATATATGCCTCCTGCAAGATATGGCTCAATTGGTGTGTGACCTCTCATGGGCCTCTATGGTGGCATCATGCATGGTGGCTCTTCTGTTTGCACGGTGGCTGTTGGGTGCAGTAATGAAGTGAAAACACTATTGGGATAGGGTTAGTAACGGTTGTAATGAAGTGAAAACACTATTGGGATAGGGTTAGTAACGGTTGTAATGAAGTGAAAACACTATTGGGATAGGGTTAGTAACGGTTGTAATGAAGTGAAAACACTATTGGGATAGGGTTAGTAACGGTTGTAATGAAGTGAATACTTATTGAATGGGGACGGATTTGAACCATACGGCAACGTGTGACGTGAGGGGACGCACACGACGTTGCTTGCTGATGGGTGTGACATGATTATTCACCGTTCTGTCCCTATCTGGATTGATTGATTGATTGATTGATTGAATACCTTCATTGGCCAGAGATGTAAACAGCACAGAAGTACAGTAACACACCAAAAGGCTATATGACTCGAATGGTGCTGAGTCGGCTGAACGGACATCGTCACACGAAGCACCTCAGAGCGAGTCGCAGGCGAGCGGGCCTCCATCGTACCTCCATCTTTTGTGGGTGGGATTATGAGGATGTTGTAAACTTTTGTGACGTCCAATGTTGCAGTATGTGGTCAGATGTTGATCCCAAGCCGTCACTATACAGCCTATAGTACTTGAGAGTTGCAATGTCTAGTGACTCTGATAGTAAATCAAGAGTGTTTGTTCAGTAACAGCTATAGGGCTCATCTCGTCTCTCCAGCTAGACTGCTGCAGAAAAAGACATCTTCAGGTGGGTCACCAATTTCATCCAATCAGGAAAGAGTTCCCATTCATCAGCCTCGATATTATAGTGTTCCAGTTCCAATTGTATCCGCTCACTTCTTTTGTGTCATCACGTCCAATTCCACTTGTTTGTCCTGTGTCCTGCATGAGTTCTCTCTCCTGATTGGTTGAAATTGGTGTTGTGACATTTTCTGTTTGCTAAAAAGCCGGAGAGACTGAGGAAACAACTCTATATATCAATGATTACTGTCAGAATTCGTCAAAAATAGTACAGCTACAATATTGGCGTATAGATCGGCTATATTCACTCTTTGGCGTATGACAAAGTATATACAGGGCATATAAGTGGTTAAATGCATACACAAACAGAGGTACACATGCCTTTGTTTAGGTGCTCTACTCTCTATGTTTGGACAAAACAACATGTAATACAGCCTAAAGATTTGAAGACCCATTTTCACCACATGTGACTCCCGGGCCCAAATGTACATTTTCGTAAGCAACTTTCGAACTATGATGTTATGAAAGCATATTGTCTCTGTCGAGTAGAAACCTCGTATGAGATTCAAATTCAAAAGTAGCAGATCTAAAAGTTCAAATATATGCACAACGATATAAAGTATAATATACCTCCAGAGGAAGTGAATATGACTGACTGTACGACGTTGCCGTGTCCTGCCTCTGTTCTATGCTTGTTCACATTGTTGGCTTGTGCTGACGGAGGCGATAATCCATTGGTTTTTCAGAATGTGCTATTCAGCTAGAGAACACGCTGAAACAGAGGTGCGGTATATAGAGAATATAGCAGCCATTTTGTTTACTGGCTTCGGTTCCACATAAGAAGCCCATTAAATTTTTTAAAATAACAGTTTTCTGTTTTTCAACTATGTTTATGACACAGAATCAAATGTTTTAAGCTCCCTGCACACTGCTGCGTTTTTTAGATTTGTTTTCAGTGTTTTTTCCTGAAAAACGGCAGCAGTCTGCCAGGAGCCGGCTTGGTTCCTGAATGAATGGGCTTTCCTATCTGTGGAACCAGAGCAAGTAAAGGCAAAATGGCCGCCACTGCTATGCTCTAGACTAGTTTGCAGAAACGGAAAATTGTCAGAGCAAGGGAAAAGGTCACTCGCTATCACCCCCCGACCCCCCCCCTCTCTCTCTCTCTACCGTCAGACAGACTGAGAGTAGAAGAATCCAATAGAGAGAGACTTTCTGACCATATAGAAGAAGCTAGGGTACATCATGGCTCCTGTGTATTGATGACATACACAGTATAAAGGAATCAGCGCAATTGGAGAGGTGTCCGCGGAGGAACTGACCATGGTGTGTGCGTTCCTTGTCTGTGTGTGTGTGTGTGTGTGTGTGTGCGCGTGTGCGTGCAGACACAGACAGACACGGCTGTTCGGAAACAAAGAAAAGGCGTGTGCGCGCGGGGGAGGGGCGGCGGCGATGTAGAGGTCACAACCTTGAGTATTGATCAGGCTCCGTCATTTCCATGGCGACTGGAGGCCTCCTCGCTCTGACCTGCTGTAGCACATTAGACCTGAGATCGCCTGCATGCTCTGTCTGTGTGACACACACACGCACACACACACACACACACACACACACACACACACACACACACACACACACACACGTATGTATTTACTACACCGGTGAGGACGTTTGTTTTTAACACTCAAATCCCATGTGGTTGAGCCGGGCGTCGTCCCCCAGGGCTCTGGGCTGTAGCGTCTAGATCTGTTCGGTTTTCTGTTATTTTGCACGGGACGCATAAAAGAGCTGATATAGTAAAAGCCTTCCCAGCAATACGGATGCTGGGTTTTAAGGTGGTTTTAAGTTATGATGTAATTCTTCTGGCCAGCCAAGTCTATGGGCTTCATTGTTTGTTTATAGGGTTTATGATGTACGACGTTTTTTTTTGCCAGCCAAGTCTTTAATGTTTGTTTTCGGGGCAGTAAATAACGACGTATAAGATGTCATCTCGCTGGCACGAATACATCTTGTAATACATTTATTAAGTTTTTCAGGATCGGGAGTCGGACGTGGCGATCCAGCCAAGGTGCGGTGCAGGAGGATGCCAAACGCACACCGGTCTCAGTAGTGGTGCCAGCTCACGGCAGGAACATCTAAAGAGATAAGTCTTAAAAACACAAAGGAGTGGCAGCACACACTGATAGCCAAAGTGCTGATTATTTATTAGGATGCAACGTTTCGGCAACTGCCTTCTTCAGGGTATATCCAGCCAAGGTGCCCACAGACGACTAGCCGCCATGGACGCCACTTACATTTTTTTGAGGGGCGCTAGCCCCTCCTATATTCAGCTTTTGGAGTCTGTCCACAGACAATGAATGGAGAATTTTACGTCAGTGTCTGAGCAAATAGACAATAGACGATGGTCGTACAATACACTCATTTCCAAGTCAGCTCGGAGGGTGCCGTACCAGTGGTCAAGCCATTCGTATACCGTATTTATTTAGAATGCTTTAGTCTTTTCCTGAATCAATTAGTAGTCCCCAAACCTCAAATAAAATATGTAGGCTATTTCCACAGCATTGGTCAGCATATAAAAGAATAGTCTATAGTCGAAATAGATCATGTATTGCACAGCTTGCGCTTGTATGCCTATATGCATGCAATCTATGGTTTAATGTTTGTCTAAGGAAAAATAAACCTGTATATAGGAGGGGCTAGCGCCCCTCAAAAATATCGGATATCTTTTAAAGGCGAGTGTGCAATTAATTGTTCAATAGAAAGGGCTTTTATAATATAATTGCCAAGTAGCCTTGGTCCCGAGCTTGTACCTAGGCTACTTAAATCAATAAATGAACTTAGTTAGCCTTTACTTTTTTTAACGTTCAGTCAGTTGACATAGCGAGAGACACTCGCCTGTCAAAATAAGCTGATACCAGTTCATGCAGTGCAGAGCATCGCGGACCACCGCGTTCACCGCTGTAAGGTCGGAGATGAGGAGATCTGTGCATTTAGCAGGAATGTGATGATGACGTTTTTCACCCGAGGAAATATATTTCCTGTTTCCTTATATGGCCGCGGAATGGGCGTGGGTGTTCAATTATACCAGGCGACTCCAGTCGAATCGCTTGGGAAAGAGAGGCGAAATGACCTCCAGTCACGATCCGCACAAATGACGCCATTCACCTTTGGTGAATATGGCACGTGAGATTGGACGGATTAGTGTGCAACTAAGTGTGCTAAATCAGACATAATCTCTATCCTAAACCTAACTTCTAAATGTCTAATCCCAAAACCATAACTCAAGCAGAAACCTTTTCTAATGTATCTTGAAAAAAAATAGTTTTTTTTCAACTATTTCTCAATACTACTGAAGACATTTGGTCCTCACAAGTGTAGTTTTACAAACAAACACACATGCGCATGCAGAAACACACACATACACACACACACGCATACACACACACACACACACGCACACACACACACACACACACACACACATGCGCGCGTGCGCAGACACAAACACGCATGCACTCACACACATGCACGCACACAGCTGTTCATCGAAGCACAGGAAGAAACTGAATTAAACCTTAAAAAACAATCTGGGGCTACAGAGAGGACGATTCATCATGATCCGTGTGTGTCGGGTCCCAAGTGTGTGTGTGTGTGTGTGTGTGTGTGTGTGTGTGTGTGTGTGTGTGTGTGTGTGTGTGTGTGTGTGTGTGTGTGTGTGTGTGTGTGTGTAGCGCTGACTGGTCACAGGCTGGAGTTTTTCAGCTATAGGCCACCTTGCCCCCCCCGCCCATCACAAATACACATATACTGTATATACACACACACACACAAAGGCATGCACGCACGCACACATGCAGGCACGCAGGCACACACACACACACACACACACACACACACACACACACACACACACACACACACACACACACACACACACTGTACTCACTCCACGGCGCCGGTCTTTAAACACTCATCCACATTTCAGCCAAGGTCAGCTACTTCATAAATGAAGCTAGATATCTGACCTGCAATGGAGATAGAGAGAGGGAGGGAGAGATATATATAGAGAGAGAGAAGAGAGAGAGAGAGAGAGAGAGAGAGAGAGAGAGAGAGAGAGAGAGAGAGAGAGAGAGAGAGAGAGAGAGAGAGAGAGAGAGAGAGAGAGAGTGTGAGGGATGATTGGACGAGGGAATGTTCATTATATGACCCAAAAGCAGGAAGCCAGCTTCAAATTGGTTAATTCCCCTTCCAGCCTGACTTTGGTCCACTCTGTGCGCGCGTTGACACTTCATTCATTCTTCCTCATCCTCACCTCTCTCCACCTCGACTCCCTGTGAACACACTCTGGGTTTCCTTCCCCCACTCTATTTTTAGTTGATCTATAACACTGGTTCTCAACCAGTGGTACTTGAGGAGGTTCCAGGTGGTCCCCATGCTACATGATGGAGAGTTGGTAACCAAGTGGACCCTTATATATATAGATCTTTAACTCTTGGGAGCGTAAAATGAAACATTTTACATTCTCAAGAGTTAAATTAAACATCTGCATTACGGGGCACGGTGGTCCCCTAGGGTATGTACCCTCACAAAAAACATGCAGTAATCCTTGTCTCTAAACTACCTCCCCCTGGCCAGCCGGGTCGCCTGATGGAGCTAAAAGGAACTGGTTGGAATAACGTGTTCCTTCCACGCGCTATGTCCAACCAGGGAAACTCCCCCCTGTCAGGTGTAAAGGAGCAACTTGGACACTCAGGCATGAAGGAAGCATGAGTTCAAGTCCGTTGCTCTCCCCTTGTCCCCCATATATGGGGACTAGGTTGGTGGAGGGTGTGTAGAGCCCAGGATCACATTCGATAATTGACACAGGGGTGAAAAATGGGTTACAAAATCGTGGGATAAAAATTATAAAAATGTACAAGAAGAATGTAGTATAATTGTTATTTAGCCTGTTATCTCTCCTATAATATACCAACATCAACACAGCATGGACTTCAACTAAATCATATCCAACGACGTCTAACTTTTGCATAGTTCTACATCGTATCATTTTTCAAGAAAGCAAAGAAGAGGGAAACGGGAGTTAAAGAGATCAGGCAGGAAAAGAGAGAAGTGCTTTTAGCACAAAAAGTACAGGTAAAGGGTTTCAGATATTTACAAGCTTGTGCCACAAACGGCACAACTGTAGGTTCTCTTATATTACAGGCTGTACAGTCGTACAACCGGTGGGTCTCTTTTCAGCAAAACATTAATAAAGAACATATTTACACATAGTACCATGAGATAAGACTAAGGTGAGTGATACCAAGTGGGATTGTAGATTGGCTGTTTGTCAGTAATAAAACCTTTAAAATGACATACAGTGCTGGACATGAGGCAGACTTGCAGGTGAAAAATAAGGTTTAATGTGTTCCAGGCCTGGACAACACACGTGAAATAACTGAAGAAAAGAAAGAACTCAAACAACAAAACATAACTTAAACAGAGAGGTACTGGAGTCAACCTCTCCCCATGGCAGCCCACTCTCTACTGAACCATTTCCCCTTTATATAGACTCCTGGCTCCACACCTGGCTGAGCAGTCAGCAAATCACAAAGCATTTAGCAACACCCAATATGCTCCCCCTAAAGCAATCAATCAGAGCTCTCTTCAGGCAATCAAGGCAGCTTCCCAATTACAGCATCTGCATAGATCAACACAAGTATGTTAGATTCACATGTCACAGCAGAATGTGCACCTTCTGTGGGACTGAGAATCAACCTGTTACAAATATACAATACAGCAACAATACAATGAATGTGTATTGTTGAACAGCTTACATTACCCTGACAGAGGCTGCTCTGTCACATAAGGTGCGTTAGCATAGCAGCTGCTGTGCACTGGGCATTATATATACTTAGTCCTGTCATTGGAATACAATATGGAAGATTAAGGTGCAAAGTGTCAGTTTAACATTTTCAGCACTTTGGCTATTATAGTGTGTGCGGCCTTTTTTTTTGTCTTTCAAAGACTATAGCTCTTAGATTATTCTGCCGTGGACCAGCACCACTACAAGGACTGGTGTGCTTCGCATCCTTTTGCACCGTTTTTTTCGAACTCACTCTCACCCTGGGTTCATGTCTCCCGGTGGCGAGTTGGACAGAAGACGGCCCGGGTGTACGTTGCAGTCTGCACTGAAGGCAGGAAGGCAGGCAGCCCCCCCTCCTCGGCCCTGCCTGCCTGCCTCTTTGTGAGGAAATGATTTTCTCGGTGCCGAGGAGGACTCTCCACATCATCTCCAGCAATCTCAGTAATGGCTCTGAGACGCCACTGCCTTTGTCCTGTAATAGTGACAGATGACTGGCCAGGCAGACGGGGCCATCCAGGCGCCTAGCGAGGAGCAGAGAGAACAAACCGACTTGCGCGCACTCTCTCTCTCTCTCTCACTCACTCACTCACACGTACACACACACACACACACACACGCACACACACACACACACACGCACACGCACGCGCACGCACACACACACAGAAGTAGAAGAACACTTGCATAAACACGCCACTCCACTCCGGGGTTTTGTGATTGCAGGTAATTGTGTGTTATATAGGCGACTGTTCTTCGTGGTTATCCGTAACGATCCGTCTCTGAGAGGCATTTTAACTATCTGTCCATTCAGTGGAAAGATGATTCCACTTTACACAAGAGTCAAGTCCAGGTCTCGCTTTAAGGATATAACGGCCGGGCCATGTAATTGTTTCTGCACTGAAAGGGCTTTGACTTCATCTTGGGGGTGCGTTACGTCGGTTAGACGTACAGTCCGACATTATAGTCGGACATCACCGTTGCTCCCGACATGAGCAGGTTAAAACTAACCCATGGCTTCCTGTGAGGTTTAGGCTTTCGGACTAGGGATGCTAATAGTTAATCGTAAATCGTTTAATCGCTGTTCGTTAAGAAATTATTAAATTAGTTACAGTTAATAATGAATACAAAATTATGCGGTTCTATCTGTCACGGTGCGACTCAAGACAAGTAATATAGGACCCAAAATGTTGAACAGACAGGCAGGAACAGAGAACGTCAAATTAAAGTATTTATTATACTGAAAACACTAGGTGAACATAACTGGAACAGAACACCATAACAACATCTATAGTCAAGCAAGGAACACAAGGAACTGAGGGTTTAAGTAGACACAGGGATCACAATACACAGGTGAACAGAACAAAAAATCAACACTGGGATTGGCTAGGAGACTAACAGGACACAGGTGGAGAAAACTAGTAATCACAAGGAGGTATCACTACATAATAAAAGTACACAGTATACAGATTATAGTTCATGACAATACAGTTTGTGACACTATCATTGGGTGGTAGCCACAGAAACGTCTCTGCTTTTGCATGTGATGTGACAGACAAGACAGTGCACTTTTCATTTCATGCCATCGCCTGGCCTTATCAATGAACTAACCGGTTAGGTTATCAAAACGTATCAATTATCAATTAATTAATTAATCGATAAGTTCTATCCCTATGCCTGTCGGACTATTAGTACATCGGAACCAAACACATGCACCCTTTATCAGGTAGCTAACTTATGCACTCATGCACTTAGGATTATGTAGAACCGTGTGAACAATATGACCGTACTAAAACATAATTTGACATAATTGTGGTGGGAATCAGTGCTCTAGTGCAGTGGTTTTCAACCAGTGGTCCTTGAGAGGGTTCCAGGTGGTCCCCAGCTAAATGATGAGTAGGCCTATAACCAAATGGACCCTTTATAGATATTTAACTCTTGAGTGTGAAGAAGAGTGTGAAGACATCTGCATAACTTAATTTACAAGAAGTCTACACAATTAGAGAATTGTTGTTTTGCTCAATGTTTTCCTATACCTACCACCATCAATACAGCATGGAATTATAGACCAAATCTTATCAAGCCATAACAAAACATTCTTTAATTATGTGCTGTATGTGTTAGGACGTGGGGTCATGATTCAAACAGTTTCACTCGAGTCATGACATTTTGTTGCTTTAATCCGTGTATTTCATCCTCTCTGAAGCGCACGGTTGGTCGAAAACACTGCTGTCCGGAGAAAAACCATGCAGTGCATGTCTATATCTCCAAGTTTGGAGGCTGTGGGTTCAAGCCTAAATCAGGCTCAAGGCTGTTGCTCTGTGGAAGCCAAAGCCGTGGTGGAGTCAAGGTCAGACGGAGCCCGCGGACACTGGGAGAGCTGTGTGCGTGGCCTGGGAGGTCCCTTGACGGACATGACATCCAGTCAGATACCGTCACGGGGGACTGCCTATATGAAAGGCAGACGCCAAAGACCCCTTTGGTGTCTCTGATGAACACCCTATAGAGCAGTGGTTTGGTGTCTCTGATGAACACCATAGAGCAGTGGTTTGGTGTCTCTGATGAACACCCTATAGAGCAGTGGTTTGGTGTCTCTGATGAACACCCTATAGAGCAGTGGTTTGGTGTCTCTGATGAACACCCTATAGAGCAGTGGTTTGGTGTCTCTGATGAACACCCTATAGAGCAGTGGTTTGGTGTCTCTGATGAACACCCTATAGAGCAGTGGTTTGGTGTCTCTGATGAACACCCTATAGAGCAGTGGTTTGGTGTCTCTGATGAACACCCTATAGAGCAGTGGTTTGGTGTCTCTGATGAACACCCTATAGAGCAGTGGTTTGGTGTCTCTGATGAACACCCTATAGAGCAGTGGTTTGGTGTCTCTGATGAACACCCTATAGAGCAGTGGTTTGGTGTCTCTGATGAACACCCTATAGAGCAGTGGTTTGGTGTCTCTGATGAACACCCTATAGAGCAGTGGTTTGGTGTCTCTGATGAACACCCTATAGAGCAGTGGTTTGGTGTCTCTGATGAACACCCTATAGAGCAGTGGTTTGGTGTCTCTGATGAACACCCTATAGAGCAGTGGTTTGGTGTCTCTGATGAACACCCTATAGAGCAGTGGTTTGGTGTCTCTGATGAACACCCTATAGAGCAGTGGTTTGGTGTCTCTGATGAACACCCTATAGAGCAGTGGTTTGGTGTCTCTGATGAACACCCTATAGAGCAGTGGTTTGGTGTCTCTGATGAACACCCTATAGAGCAGTGGTTTGGTGTCTCTGATGAACACCCTATAGAGCAGTGGTTTGGTGTCTCTGATGAACACCCTATAGAGCAGTGGTTTTGTGTCTCTGATGAACACCCTATAGAGCAGTGGTTTGGTGTCTCTGATGAACACCCTATAGAGCAGTGGTTTGGTGTCTCTGATGAACACCCTATAGAGCAGTGGTTTGGTGTCTCTGATGAACACCCTATAGAGCAGTGGTTTGGTGTCTCTGATGAACACCCTATAGAGCAGTGGTTTGGTGTCTCTGATGAACACCCTATAGAGCAGTGGTTTGGTGTCTCTGATGAACACCCTATAGAGCAGTGGTTTGGTGTCTCTGATGAACACCCTATAGAGCAGTGGTTTGGTGTCTCTGATGAACACCCTATAGAGCAGTGGTTTGGTGTCTCTGATGAACACCCTATAGAGCAGTGGTTTGGTGTCTCTGATGAACACCCTATAGAGCAGTGGTTTGGTGTCTCTGATGAACACCCTATAGAGCAGTGGTTTGGTGTCTCTGATGAACACCCTATAGAGCAGTGGTTTGGTGTCTCTGATGAACACCCTATAGAGCAGTGGTTTGGTGTCTCTGATGAACACCCTATAGAGCAGTGGTTTGGTGTCTCTGATGAACACCCTATAGAGCAGTGGTTTGGTGTCTCTGATGAACACCCTATAGAGCAGTGGTTTGGTGTCTCTGATGAACACCCTATAGAGCAGTGGTTTGGTGTCTCTGATGAACACCCTATAGAGCAGTGGTTTGGTGTCTCTGATGAACACCCTATAGAGCAGTGGTTTGGTGTCTCTGATGAACACCCTATAGAGCAGTGGTTTGGTGTCTCTGATGAACACCCTATAGAGCAGTGGTTCTCAACCCTTTTCACATCAAGGCCCATCATTTATTCAGCATTTGAGTCACGCTCGCGGAACACCATTTGATGACATTTAGCCTCTCACACCCAAAAGTAAAGAGTATGTCCACCATTCCATGCTGTATTGACGTTGGTGTATACCATTAGGAGATGACAGGCAAAATTTGATCGAAATAACAATTCTTCTACATTCTCCACTTGAGTAGACTTCTCGTGAATTAACTTAAGTAATGCAGATGTTTTACAATAATAATAAAACAACAAGGGTCCATTTGGTTACTTTATCATTATTATTATCACCCACGATTTTGTAACCAATTTTTTTCACCCAGTGTCAATTATCTAATGTAATCCTGGGCTCTCTACCGTCCCTCCGCCAACCTGGGAAGAGCAACGGACTGACCTCATGCTGACAGGGGAGAGTTTCTCCGGTTGGATGTATATAGCGCGAGGAAGGAACGCGTTATTCCAACCAGTTCCTTTCCCCTCCATCAGGCGCCCCGGCTGGCCACTATAGAGCGTACCAAAATGTCTTTGAGGGAGGGGGCGTCAACATATGTGTCACGTGGTAGCGGCCGCCATACTCGTTGGCTTGTCTGGTTTGTTTACATTGAGCGACTATTCGTTGTGCAGCGTGCGCCTGTATACAGTCATCTTTTTTAAACTGACCTCACAATAAGCGCCACAGCAGGTCACGTCGAGGGAATGAGCCAGAAAGATTTCCAGCTTTCCAGCATGGAGACAGAACCCAGATTGACGAGTTTACAAAAAGACGTAGAATGGCTTGGATCTCGGCTGTGCGGTTCACGGGCGCAGAGACATAACGTTCAGCACAGCCGTGTTTGTTCACGACATTTCCCTTGTCCTTGTAAGTAAGGTATTTGGGGCCGACGTTATTCCTATCCATCCTGGTGTTGGTTCACTATGTTGTCGCTAAGAACGAGCTCAATATTTACAAAAACATACCACCGTCACTCTATTCTGAGTGATGTGGGCTAGAGTTTAAAGCCAACAAGAATGGCGCCGCTAGCTTTTCAGATGCCCCCCTCTTGGTGACGTATACACGTTTTTACAGGCAGTTTAGAGACCAGGATTGGTTGCCACCTCTCCATCATTTAGCATGGGGACCACCTCGAACCCCACTGGTTGAAAACCACTGCCCTATAGTGTGTATATGTAAGGAGAAGCCAGCAGAAGGTAGAGGGCTCATCGGTGCTCAGCAGGGACAGCTTACATCAGAGAGCAGATAATACCTGCAGGGCACTTCAGGAGACAAATAAAATGAAGTGGAGAGCTGGACTGGCCTGAACGTTCTTTATTGTTTGTTCACTGACGTTTCAACTTGACTCGAGTGCTCCAGTTTATTTTGGTATAGTCTTATGCCCTCATCTGCACCATGACCACACTCCAGCTACCTGAAACTATGTCACATGTTATTCTTAACCCATTTAAGAAATACATAGAAAGTCTTCTGAAAGAATATATATATATTCAAAGATTTGTGCCACATTTTCACGATTAAAAAAAAATAGCAGACCTACAAGCTCATAGCGCGCCACTCGGTGGCGCGCTATGAGCTTATAGATCTGATATTTTTCAATAGCTAAATAATACTTAGTTAAAACACCAAAACGGGTTCCCGTCCAGAATGGGTCTTAATGGCTGCTATGTATATAAGGGAATGTACATTATATGCACGACAGAATTGTTGACGTATTGGCCAAGGACATTAATATATGTTTCATCATCTGCAAAAAATGTGTTTCAACTGTCATGTTCATGCGCAAACAATGAAAATTAAGCCTTCTCAGATGTATAGCAATTAGCAATTTGCAATTTAGGCATTTAGCAGAGGCTCTTAATCCAGAGCGATTTACAGAACAAAACAATGTTGTATTACATCAAATACATAACAAATAGTCATCAAGAATCATACGTAAGCTAAGTTAACAGTGGAATATCTATATAATGAAATACACTATACACTATATAGAGTGCTATGAAATCCTATCTAAGTTACAGTCTGGAAGAGACATTCCTTATACTTAAGGATGCTATTATACAGCTTGGTTACAAATGTAACCAAGCTGGGGGGTGAGACGTGTGACGCGAGACGACTGGAGGTTTACAAGACTGTCCCTTATAGCTGAAAGGTCACAGGTTCAACCCTTGTGACTGTCAAATGTGTCCGTCAAAAGGGGAGCAAATCCCAGCCTGCCTTCAGGGGCCTGAAGGCTGAAGGCTGCCTGACCCATTCTCAGTGTTAATTGAACTGAGTGAGTGTGCGTACAAATGTGTGTATACACACTCAGTGTAACAAATGGAATCATTATTTGCACTGAGAATTCTATACTCTGCAGGTTCTCTGCTTTGGTCAATTGTTTTGCGTGCAGTGTATCCAGTTTTACGAGTACTATACGAGCCCATTTCCTAACTACCTGTGCTTAGGGTTAGTGTAAGTTGTTTGAAATCCAACCACACACACACATGCACACACACACACGCACACGTCTCTCTCCCAAAAAAAAAAAAACAGCGACCCAACAAACACCAAATCCTTTTTCCTCTTCTTCAAAGAGGGGCCATCTGCATCATGCAGGCAGCGCGTCGGTGCCGTGCTCAAGTTCATTGTCGGGTGACATCCTCCGACACAATGGAGACAAAAGAGCCGAGGGTTTCAAGATGCTCGGATAAAGACTTTTCCCCCATCCCCCCCCCCTCCCCCGGGGCCGTTCATCTTCAGTGCACCTGCGGGGGGTCCTTCCAAGACCACTCCTCCCCTCCTGTATCGACATTGTGTGCCCTTTTGGCGTGCCCCCGCGCCGCCCTCCTACCCCGGTTTCCTTCATCACTGTGGCTGGATGGGCTCTGCGGAGAAACCAGCGGGGTTCCCCGCCCCACAGTAGCAGGGGCTCTTCTCCGACGTAAAGGTCAGCGATGCTATATACCGGGGAGGGTTCTTCTGCTCCTATCTCTGTCCAGTGTCCACGCACCCTCCCCCCTCGCTCTCTCTCTCTCTGTCCCCCCCCACCCTCCCCCCTCTCTCTCTCTCTCTCTCTCTCTCTCTGTCCCCCCCCCCACCCCCCCTCTGTCGCTCAGTCCGTCCGTCTGTACACAGCAGTTCACACGACGGCGAGGAACAACGACGTGCAGGATGCTGTCTTCGGGTCGATGACGCTGGTTTAGAGTGGGACATTTCCGTTGGCTCTCGGTGTGAGAGGGTGTTTTATTGGTCCCAGGGAGAGATTCAGGGTCTCGTGTATAGGGGAAAAAAAAGAAAAAAAAATCTTTAGGGGCCACGGTTTTGCAAAGTGCCACGTCTCAGTTTCTGCCATACTTGCCTGTCTGTCCGTCTGTCTGTCTGTCTGTCCGTCTGTCTGTCTGTCCGTTCGTGTATATGGATCTATCTCGTTTGTACCGCTCTGTACGAGTATAGCGTACACGGTCTGTCTGTCGGTCTGTCGCATGTTTTGTCGCTCTGTACATCTGCACACCTTTGTCTTCCGTGCAGCGGGCGCGGCAGGTGCGCCGGAGTCTGCCAATTAGGACGGTCCGCCATGCCAGTGGAGGTGACGGCTCCAGGGAGCGCAGCGCGGCTCCCAGGGGGTCCTGCATGTACACAGTGAAGATGAACAAACAAAAGGAACAACCGTTCCCTTTTCTTCGCTGTTTCCTTTTTTTGAGTGGTGCAACCACTCCAAGGAAACAGCGATGTCCGTGTCTGCCTATGTGTCGTCCGCCTATATGTGTTAATGAGCACGAGTATGACTATTAGTACCAGTAGGGGCGCTGTTGTACAGAAACAGAGAGAGAGATAGTGCTGTACTGTTGCCTGCTATTGAGAGAGAGAGAGAGAGAGAGGGGAGTTGCACCACTCAGTTCACACAGGTGTGATTTTTTTTAGTTTCAGTTTTCTTCAGACACAGGGCTAAGCCCAAATTCCACATCTGCGTTGCTCGCCGAAGAAGAACGAATACAAAATGTGATGCGATGCATCATTTTTGGGGGGTTGTGAGTCGGAGACTATACCCCTCTCTCTCTCTCTCTCTCTCTCTCTCTCTCTGAATGTTAACAAAGCCAAATCATGTCAAAACTGATTATGCGAACACAGGGAAATAAACATGTGACCTGTGGTCAAATACTGTAAGTATACCACCTGTTCTGGCAACACTAAAATCCTGAGTGTTCATTTAATTGTCAGAGTTCATTGAACACAGAGGACTGTGGGGGTGGTCACAGGGTGGAACGTAAAGCTAATGAAGCCGTATTGTGGAAGTGGCTCTTGCTGTAATAGAGAGAGCGAGAGAGAGAGAGAGAGAGAGAGAGAGAGAGAGAGAGAGAGAGAGAGAGAGAGAGAGGAAATTGGCAGCGGAAACGAGCTGGGAGTTTCTGCAGGCGCAGCAGCAGTAATGAAACGGCCCCAGTTACAGTTATATAGGCCAACGCCGTCCTAATGAAGAGAGGGTGATTAGCGCGCGGAGCGCTAACGAGGCCGCGCGTTTATTGAGAGAGCCTGCGGAACGAAAGAGGAGCTGCTGAGAGGAGGGATGGGGCTGTCAGGGAGAGAGACACACAGACAGACACACAGACAGACACACAGAGAGACACACAGAGAGACACACAGACAGACACACAGACAGACACACAGACAGACACACAGAGAGACACACAGACAGACACACAGACAGACACACAGACAGACAGAAAGGGACAGACGGCAGGAAGACAGAGAGGAGTGAGACAGACAGACAGACAGACAGACAGACAGACAGACAGGCTGAGTGATGCTGCCAGAGCCAATTCATTACGACTGCAGTCCTGTCAATCCCTGCTCATCTCCCGTAGCACTGGACCACTAATGGAATTAGTCCCTGTCACACACACACACACACACACACACACACACACACACACACACACACACTGCATTAACACAATGGGTGCACACTGCAGATATATCGCTGTGACAAAGCTCTCTCACACTCGCAGCCTGTAAATCCTGGGAGGTCAGCGGGGCAAGCACACACGCATGCACACACACACACATAGAAACGCACACAAACATAAAGAGACGACCACACTCAAGCATCAACCAAACATAATCGCACGCTCGCACGCACACACACACACACACACACACACACACACACACATAGAAACGCACACAAACATAAAGAGACGACCACACTCAAGCATCAACCAAACATAATCGCACGCTCGCACGCACACACACACACACACACACACACACACACACACACACACATAGAAACGCACACAAACATAAAGAGACGACCACACTCAAGCATCAACCAAACATAATCGCACGCTCGCACGCACACACACACACACACACACACACACACACACACACACATAGAAACGCACACAAACATAAAGAGACGACCACACACACTCAAGCATCAACCAAACATAATCGCACGCTCGCGCACACACACACACACACACACACACACACACACACAAACACACACACACACACACACACACACACACACACACACACACACACACACACACACACACACACACCTCCATATCCTCTCGCATTTATCTGTTCTCCTTAACAATTTCAACCTGGTGTGAACTTTGACCTTCAGGCAGTACCAGCCTCATGGTCCTAGACCAATTCAGAAACGGGTCTCATGGTCGCAGCCAACGTATTTCCTGTAGGCGGAAACGACACATCTGCGGTGTAAACCCTCAGGTCACGACATTGAATGGTAGAGTGACTGATTAGTTATAGTCTGCTCAAACGTTACTCTTTTACCTGCGTTTTACTAACTAACTTTACAAAGATGCCCAGAACATCGGGATGAACCTGTTTATGGCATGCTCCAACAGTAGTGGCAACATTCAACCTTGGAGAGAAACGGAATGTCAAAAAATGGCTATGACCAGAGCCATAGATCGAGTAATGGTTGAGACGAAGCAGTGAAAGGTCCTGAAAGATACATAACGTGTCACAGCCCTGGCCACAGTCTGTGCCACACCCACTCATCCACTGCCCTGATGACTACCTGGACCCACCTGTGTGTCTCACCTCACCTGCTCCCTGATTAACCTAGTCTATATATAGCCCTTGATGCCCTCATGTGTTTGTTGGATTATAAGTTTGCTCTGCCTTGTGAATACGTTTATTCTTGCCTTGTATGGTGTACCTTATTTTCTAAGTAAAATACTTTAAGTTATTCCTGGTGTCCTGTGTTCTGCATTTTGGATCTTTACCTGGGAGAGAGGCCTGACATAACGTCAGACTTATACCCAATCTTTCTGTTGTATGAACACAAGGCTGCTGTACTATATACCTCATACTAAGCAAGTATAAAGTACAGCAGCATTGTATTCATACAACAGAATGCTTGGGTATTGGGTAAGACTGACGTTATGCCTCTTTCAGGACCCTTCACTCCTTCGTCTCAACCATTACTCTTTGGCTCTGGTCTCAGCCACTGCAATGTATTTTTTGACATTCCGTTTTTCTCCAAAGTTGAATGTTGCCACCTCTGTTGGAGCAGCCATATAAACTACACAGGTTCAAACCCTTACTCTACCCCTGCATCCGTATTGTGGGGAAAGCTTTTGCAGATGGACAAGTTCACAACAGCGACGCAACGTGGGTGCATGTGTTTGGTCCGGCGTACGAACAGTTTGACATAGGCATTATAGTCCGACACCCTACCCCACATCTGTGGCAGATGTGAAGAGATCTGGCCATACATGTGGGGACAGCTGGAGAAAATGGCCCAGAACCGGGATGCCTGGAGAGCTCATGTTCGTGGCCTATATGCCCATGGTTGGGCGATAGGCGTAAGTAAGTAAGTAACCCTATACCCCAAACCCTAAACTAACCCCTAACCTCACGGGGGAGTTTTAACCGGCCCAACACAAGTGTCTTAACCGGCAACACATCGGGAGGTCGCGTTGGGACTAAACTTTTTTTTAAGGTAAACCAGACCAATGTTTCAGGCTAAAGCTTTTCCTAAAGCTTCTCCCACAAAATAAAAGAACTACACTATAGTTCAGAGCCCTGAGGGACTCCAGTCAACCATACAGGGTTTAAGCTGTGAAAGGCTTCACCCAGAGGCCTCTGCTGCAACTCTTCGTCCCTACAGTAGGCTGGGCTCACTAGCTCTGGTGGAGCATAATACTTTATACTCTATACTGCTTTTATATACTTTCTCCTCCACTACTACACCATTTCTTCTTTTTTTTTTCATTCAGATCATTAATACAAAAATGCCACTTATTATTACCACGCATTTGTCGTATTTTAAATGATGTTGTGACCGGTCGCGAGCTATGTAAATCATGACAAACGTTTTGTTTTTTGTTACTTTGGTACTGTATATATATTTTCTTTTTTAAATATATTTTTTTATCCCACGATTTTGTAACCCATTTTTCACCCCTGTGTCAATCATCTAATCATGTGATCCTGGGCTCTATACACACCCTCCACCAACCTATAGTCCCCCATATATGGGGGACAAGGGGAGAGCAACGGACTTGAACTCATGCTTCCTTCATGCCTGAGTGTCCAAGTTGCTCCTTTACACCTAACAGGGGGGAGTTTCCCTGGTTGGACGTAGCGCGTGGGAGGAACACGTTATTCCAACCAGTTCCTTTCCCCTCCATCAGGCGCCCCGGCTGAAGGTACTGTATATTTGAATGCCAATAGTTTTGTACTTTGTACTCAAAACAAGTACTTCTTTCCACCACATTTCTTCCAACAACTCTCCGTGGTATAAACCACGGAGGCTTGCAGCTCAGCAGCCACGCAGTGTGACATCGTCTCCTTCCCAGATGGAGGTCTGTGTAGCTCCACACCACCGTATGGCAGTGTGACATCGTCTCCATCCCAGATGGAGGTCTGTGTAGCTCCACACCACCGTATGGCAGTGTGACATCGTCTCCATCCCAGATGGAGGTCTGTGTAGCTCCACACCACCGTATCGTATGGCAGTGCAGGCAAATCAACAACCTGCAAGCGAGGCCTCCGTATAACCTCTACTCGTGGGCACATCAATCCCCCGCCGCCGCCATAACACCGCCGTAGCGAGCCCACCCCCACCCCCCCCCCGAAAAAGAAAAAGAGACAAGAATAAACACGGCGCCTCCCTCCACGGGGCCATGGAGAAAAAAAAAGGCAAGCGCACTTCATCTCAATCATTTACTTTCCGCTCCCCGAAAATAGTGGCGCAGGCATGGAAGGCAGGCAGGCAGGGCAGGGCGCGGGGAGACCGCCACATGAAGCAGAGAGGACACGTGGTGGTGGGGTGGGTGGGGGTTGGGGGGTGGTCGGGAGGGGGGGGGGGGGGGGGGGGGGGTGAGGCCCCGATAGGGGACAAAGCCTGTGTGACTGAGGGCTGATTATCAGATTTGATTGAATGGAGGTCAACGCTCGCGGGTGCCACGGACCTGGCTGAGGACAGGAGGGGGACCGCCTGACCTGTCCGTCCCCCTTCCTCTTCTCCGACCCAAAACACACACACACACACACACACACACACACACACACACACACACACACTGCATCCTTGCTGCTCTCTCAGCCTCGTCCCCCCTCCTCCCCCTCCTCCTCCTCCTCCTCCTCCTCCTGAGTGAACAGTCATTAGATTACAGGGTCAGTCGTGACCGTAAGGATTCTCCATCACTTTTCCGGTAAACTACCCCCTCCGTCCTTTTCCTTATACCTCCATTCCCCCCATGGCCATCACACCAGGCCAGGATGGGGTCGCTACGCTACGCACCGCGCCAGATCCTATAACCAACACCGCACACGCAGTCACGCACGCACACGCACAGTCACACACACACACACACACACACACACACGCACACACACACACACACACACACACACACACACACACACACACACACACACACAGCACTTCAGCAAGCTATCTGCCATGCATGGATGGTTGTTGTTTTGTTTTTGTTTTGTTTTTTTTGGGGTGGGGGGGAATCAGCGTATACTCTTCATATCGATTGGGTTCCTGCAAGGAAGTAAACTCGAAACCCTTAAAATACGGAGAGATAAGAGGATTCTGCCCAACAGTGACGATATCAAACTATATAAGGGGGGGGGTTGGGGGGTCCTTGAAACTGCACACACAAAACAAAGGTTGAGAATCACTGACTATCCTATAGTATACTAGTATACACAAACACCATATGCTGCTCATATCGCACGTGGAAAGGGAGGGCAGTGTATACACGTCCGTATACGCATATACCCTATTGTGCTGAACTACGGGGTTTATTTTTCAATGGAAATATCCTAAAAAACTAAACGGGGTCGTATTATAATCGGTGAATAGACTATATTTGACATTCAATGTTATTCCTCTACGAATGAGTCTTGAGAAATGGGGGTCGACTTACAATCAGAGGCGTCTCAATTCGATTGGACACGATATACACAGTATACGTGCCCCCCTCCCCCCCCCCCCCCGGCATGCGGTTTACATTTACACCTCCTACACCATCCTGTATATACACTCTCACATATACAGTACGTGCGCATGCAAGCTGAGGGCCTATAGCCTCAGATTGCATGCGCCTCCACGGGGGGTGCAGGGTGATGATGGGAGCATAGCCCCCCCGCTGACACGCGCGCGGACCGACCAGCAGCATATGGTATGGCTTCACAGCGGGGGGGTCGTGGTGTGGCGTGTGGCTTTATGGTCAGAGGGGGACCGCCGCATAACCGCCCTCGGTGTATACACACACCGCGGCGCGTGGTGGTGGGGGTGGGGCAGGGACCACCGACCGGACCCAATCAAAAAGGTTGGTCCGTCGTCCGGCGTTGGACTGGGTGACCCCTGCGGGGTGGGGGGAGGGGTCTTGTGTGGGGTCAGGGGTCGCTGACCCCAGCACAGGCCGTGGTGAAGAGTCAATTCTCCCCCAGGTCAAAGGGCGAGAGTAATCCCCCCCCCAATGAACGACGACAGCAGCAGCAGGCGACGACGACGCCAGCGTCGTATAAAAAAACACTGTTTGTCAACGTCGGGTCCGCGGACCACCTGGACCTGGTCCATCTGTAACTCTGAGTGTGTGTGTGTTCCTTACACTATGGATGGATGGATGGATTGGGGTCCTATAGAGATGAGAAAGCGACCATCAATGGGGGTCCGTGGTCTAAAATGCATATTAAACTGGGGGGTAACCTCCTCGTGATTTAAAAAGGTTTGAGCACCATGTGTCATAAACGCACACACGCACAAACAAACAAACAGAGCGCGAATGCAGCGCATGCACGTATGTGTGTGTGTGGGAGAAATGGCACCATGGGAGAGGTGAGTGAGAGTGAGGGGGCTTTGATTAGGGGTGAGAGAGGGTGATGGTGTGCATGGTGGGGGAGGTAGGGAGGAGGGGGGGGGTGGCCGCTGGTCCTCTGAATGCCTTTGACCTCCGGACTGACCTACTGCCGAAATGCTCTCTCCTCTCCTCCCCTGCACTGACTGATATAGAGAATAATGATTGTGTGTGTGTGTGTGTGTGTGTGTGTGTGTGTGTGTGTGTGTGTGTGTGTGTGTGTGTGTTGTCTCTTTTCTGATGGCCTGCAGGTACAGAACAATACCACAGGGGAGTGAGCATACAGACACTGATCTGCTACTCTATGTGTTTATAGTACATACCCGAATATCTGTCTGTCTACATGTCTGTCTGTCTGTCTGTCTGTTCACCCGTTAGCCTGTCTGTTTATTGATTGATTGATTGATTGGTTTGTTGATTGATTGATTGATTGATTGATTGATTGATTGATTGATTGATTGATTGATTGGTTGGTTGATTGATTGATTGATTGATCGATCGATCGATTTAAGTATTTATTAACAGTTTGCAGAATGGGTACATTTCACGTGAAAGCACAACTCAACACAAAGACTGTTACTGTGGACGACACACTGATAAAGCATTACACTTGTTTACAACAGGGTCCACCTTTTTCAATTCATCAGAACATTTAGAGACGTACAAATATGCACTTCTATAAAATCAAAATCAATCAATCAATTGACTTATCTATCTACCTACCTACCTATCAAATTTGTCCATACAATCGTTCATCTGTTAAGTTAAATTAAATTACCGGTAAACTAAATTCAGTTATTTTCATCACGTGTGTGTGTATAGGCTATAGCGAGTACACACTGAAATAATAATAATTAAGTGCCAACATCATCAGCTGTGTCATTTTAGATTTTAGCGTTATTAAAAACCAAAATAGCAGATCTACACCTGCTATTTTTCAACATTTTATAGGCATGAAACATTACGAGACGTGGGTCCGTAGAGAACAACTGATTCAGAAGGCATTCGTAGAGTCGGCCTTGCTCATTTTGTATTAATACCTTGACACAAGTATACTGGAGTGGAGTACTTAGTATAGATTGTCCACAACTGTAGGTCAGTTGTCTGTGGGACACGGGGAGTGTGTTTGTGGTGAAGGAGGAGTGGAGGAGGCCCTTTTCAAATCAACCACAGGACATTGTTGATTGAATAATTAATGTGTCTCCGTGTAGCACAGAAACTCCATACGGCCACCACAACAAAGGACACGTACAGACAGTCTCCTTCCTTCCTTCACCACCGCCACCGTCTCAGAGCGAGGCTCAGTTCCAACGACCACGACTGCCATCAGACGAGGCGCATTCAAATTCAACATGCTAAAGATAGGAAGCAACACATACAAACCCCCTTAGCGTCGCTATATTCTGGGCATGTGGTAATGGGAGAACATTCTGGTGGAAATATAGATGAACACTTGTTTTACATGCATGGGTAAAAAAAAGAAATTGCAGCTCTACAAGTAAACACGGCGCATTGTGAGCTTGATCAGCTATGTTTGCCGAATATATTTCAAATGGCGATAAGACCCTTGAGATGCGTCATCTCGTTCCCAAAGGTGGTAGGCCTGGAAGAGATTTTGTGTAGAGGGGAGGAAACGCAAAGAAACCAAGTCTATCTATCTATATCTATGGTAAATGGTGCATTTATATAGCACCTTTATCCAAGCACCTTATTTACATAGATTGTGCTTCAATTCACCCATTTACACACACATTCAAACACGGCAGCTGAAACCATGCAAGGCACCAACCAGCACATCAGGAGCAATTTGGGGTTCAGTGTCTTGCTCAAGGACACTTCGACAATAACTCTGAAGGAGCCCGGGTTCGAACTGGCAACCTTGCGGTTAGCATCCAGCCACTCTACCCCTGAGCCGTCTATCTATCCATCCATCTCTCCATCTATCTATCTGTACACTAAATTATACATCTCCACAGGTCCCTGCAGACATGGAAGCCCCCCCCCCCCCATCCCCCTGGTTAGTCTCCCCCATCTTGTCTCTCTTCTGGTTAGCTGTCTTTGACCTCTGCCCTCTCGTGTGATCATCCTAAAACAGCGTGCACTCCCATACTCCCTAACACACAAACACACACACACACACACACACACACACACACACACACACACACACACACACACACACACACACACCATGTGTAAGTGCATAATGCAATGGCACTACACACTACCAGCTCTTATGAGTGCGTGCGTGCAGGCGTGCAGGCGTGCGGGCGTGCGGGCGTCCGTGCGTGTGTGCGTGTGTGCGTGCGTGCCATCAACTATCCATATCAAATGCACAAACATGTATTAGTCATGCCTAAGGTATGCACAATGTGTACAGCACATGCACTCAGGCATGCTGCACAAACACACACACGTGTGTGTGTGTGTGTGTGTGTGTGTGTGTGTGTGTGTGTGTGTGTGTGTGTGTGTGTGTGTGTGTGTGCGTGCGTGTGTGTGTGTGCGTGCGTGCATGCGTGCGTGCGTGCGTGCGTGCGTGTTTTATCTTGGCATTCATAATAATTACAAGCAACTTTACAGAAAAACTAGCCCCAGGTGGAGAGAGATGGAGAGGAAAAGGAATACATTGTTTTGTGCACTGTGAGAGGATTTATCTGCTCCCTCTGCATAGTAATATTTCAAATGCCAAGAAGCTGTACAAGGACATGTCTGTGCTGTGTGTGTGTGTGTGTGTGTGTGTGTGTGTGTGTGTGTGTCGCATGTGTGCGTGTGTGTGTGTGTGTGTGTGTGTGCGAGCGCAGCCTTCACAGTGAAACAGTGTACCAGAGAGAGATTGGAATCAATACTTTGTGTTCCGTCATTTGTCACATCTTTACAAGGCTGAAGCCGTCCCAACACCAGTCTATTCTGCGGTGGCGTCATTCATCACACACACACACACACACAGCCCCAACCCACACACACACACACACACACACACACACACACACACTCACACGCACACAGTCACACACACAGTCACACACAACGAACGCACACACACACACACACACGCAATGTGTAAGTGCATCATACCAACAGTTGAAAAGCTTTAGCGCAGAGACGAAGAGTTCTTATAATTGCCACGGGGGACCGCACCGCCCAGCGTAAAATGAAAACCAAGTGGACCCTTACAGGTCCAATTGGATTCATTTCACGCTCTCAAGAGTTACATTATCGTTAAACCTCTGCGTTACTTAATTTACAAGAATGAATGAATTGTATTTATACAGCACCTTTCCAAACATAAAGTGACAAAGTGCTTTACAGACGGGTTAAAAACAGCAAATAGAAAGGACATTAAAAACAACAAAACCTCAAGACAACATTGGTCGGGGGGGTAGGACCAAGGGATTTGGGATTTGTTTATAAACATTTTGGTATTTGTTTATAAACATTTGTGATTTGTTTATAAACATTTGTGATTTATTTATAAACATTTTGGGATTTGTTTATAAACATTTGGGATTTGTTTACAAACATTTGGGATTTGTTTATAAACATTTGGGATTTGTAAGTCTCATGGGGGGGGTAGGACCACTACCAGTTGACCTGTAGTAAGTCTCATGGTCGGGGGGGTAGGACCAAGGGATTTGGGATTTGTTTATAAACATTTTGGTATTTGTTTATAAACATTTGTGATTTGTTTATAAACATTTGTGATTTGTTTATAAACATTTTGGGATTTGTTTATAAACATTTGGGATTTGTTTATAAACATTTGGGATTTGTTTACAAACATTTGGGATTTGTTTATAAACATTTGGGATTTGTAAGTCTCATGGGGGGGGTAGGACCACTACCAGTTTACCTGTAGTAAGTCTCATGGTCGGGGGGGTAGGACCAAGGGATTTGGGATTTGTTTATAAACATTTTGGTATTTGTTTATAAACATTTGTGATTTGTTTATAAACATTTGTGATTTGTTTATAAACATTTGTGATTTGTTTATAAACATTTTGGGCTCTATATAATATGTTGCCTAGGGCCTCAAAAGGCCTAGAACCGGCACTGCAACAGAAACATTATACTTGAAAAATAACAGGGCATCAAGACAATTGAAAATGCAATATAAGAAGTATACACTAACAGTGCACAATTAGAGAATGTATACTGTAGAAGAATTGTTATTTTGATCAACATCTACGCAGCATGTAATTGTGAACAAAATCTCATCCAACGACAACAACATATCCTAAGTTTTGCGTCTGAGTGGCTTAATGTCAACAAATGGTGGTCCATAGCTCAAATGCAGGATACACTGGAAAAAGTGCCCCTCGGGGCACAGGTCTCCACCAGGGCAGGTCAGGTTGTGGCCTCCTGGTGGCGCTATAATATGGAGACGAGACGTGACCAATATGGAGGTGTGATGTGACACATGGAATTGCGGGCAATAACAGTGCAGGAGGTATAGTACAGTCAAAGGCTATGCTAAAAGGATAACACAAAACGCCAGAGGGGTTTGTTGTTTCCATTGTGGTCCGTGATGTGGTCATAGGCCAAGTATCCAAAAATACAAATACTCGGGTACATTAATGTAGGCTACTTTGAAATTGAATTGGATTAGCGTGTATTACTTGCATGTGATACTGTTCCATTTCTCTACCATAACAGGCACCATACTGTAACTGCACATAATAAAAAAGGCTATTTTAAAGCTGAACTTGACAAGCTGTACTCTGTCGGGAACACACGTGGGTCACATGTAGCCGTCACCTCTCTCGTTTGTTGGCATATTTTCATGTCAAAGCCTTTCACCTTTTCCACAGCTTTTGTGTGGCGTTTCCTCCTAATAGCCGGTGGTGTTTCCTCCTAATAGCTGAGTGAGTGCGCTGGGTGTGTAACAGGATCCTGAGGTTGGGGGTGTGGGGTGGGGTGGGGGGCCTGGCGGGTGGGGGTTTCAGGGAGATTGCGCCGGTAACCAATTTTCCTGAACCCTGTGGTAACATTCCAAAGAGCCAGATATCGCTTTATTCAATTCATCCATAAACGATAAAGCAATTTGGCTCCGACCACTTTCTCCTACTTCACACATGGTCAGGCAGGTGTCTGTGCACATGGACGGACGCATGCACGCGCACGCACACAACCACACACACACACACACACACACACACACACACACACACACACACACACACACACACACACACACACACACACACACACAAGTGCTGTTAAGCCAAGAGTGTACAGCTGTAAGCGCCCTCTTGAGAAACCTTTTATTTAGCCAGCCTTTCCAGGAAGGTTTACAGTATATGGCTGCCAAAATATATTTTTTCCCTAGAATTTATGAAGGTATCTGGAGCAATATCTGACATGCTTTCCAAATGTACAGGACGAATAAAATGTAACTATATATGCAATTGTTTCTTCAGGTATTTTGTCATCCATTAACACCTTCGATGCCACCATTGACTCCGGCGCTGTGGCTCCCCATGCCAAAAAGAATGCACGCCTTGCACGCCTTCTTTTTGCCATTGCACAGGGCAGTTTATTTCGAAAGGCCCTGCGATTCACCCCCGGTGAACCGGGAGTAGTAATCGGTCATTTCTGGGGCTGCGCTATAGTTATACTTTCTCTTTCACCAGAAGTGCAACTAATAACCGTGACGTCCCAGGGATTTGTTATTGAGCTCCTAACATCGACGTTCTGCATAATCACCTCAAGCTGAGCTTAAATTCAGAGAAAAACTGTCGGACCAAGGCCAGGTGCTTGGGAAATTAAATTGAGGACGCGTCCGTCTGTCTGCATGTCTATCTAATCGAGGGACACCACACATCTAACAAGAAGTCAGAGTTAAGGCCATTTCAGACGGGGAGCGAGAGACGCGTCTTAAAAGCCTTTTTCACATGGAAAGCGACTGACGCACCTTGGTAATTCATTTCCAATGAGAGGCAGGCAGTTGTTTTGGACGCGCGGAGAAGCTGAGGGGCGTTAATGCAAGCGTGCATGGTCCCGTGAAATTGTCGCGCGGTGCTTGTGGCAGGCTTTTCTTTCACGCTGCGCGGCCAGACGCATAGCTAAGCCAAGCGAGAGCGCCCCGCGTCACTCCCTCCCCGATTGAAACGGCCTTCAGTAATTCATTTTCAATGAGAGGCGGGCGATTATTTGGGATGCATGGAGAAGGTCAGCTTTTTTTTTCCCCCAAACTCACTCCCTTGTCTGACAAACCTTTTATGCTCTTCTCTATGGCCTGTTTCCACGTCCACAATGAGCCACTCAACACCAGAGCAGTACAGACAGACAGACAGACAGACAGACAGACAGACAGACAGACAGACAGAGAAAGAGATAGACAGAGATCACCCTACAGTACACAGTGTACATATACACGTCCATTCCCCCATTAAAGCAGCAGGCCATCGAAGCACCCTCTCTGTCCACTGTGTATTATATGGTGATTGAAAGTGCACTCGATAAAAAAAAAAGAAATACAACCGCCTTTCTATCTCTCAGTCGTCGTGAGGAGGACAATGGTCAGTGGTGCAAAAAAGCCTCTCATGTCTGCCCCCAGGCCAGCTTGGAGGCATGTCTTAATGAGAGGGGTCAGCCACTGACCATGTCCTGGCCGTATTGATTCCAATCGGTGACATAAGCTAATAGGATCCTGTTTATTGATAAAACGGAGGGTGGTTGCGGGCGAAATGCTCCGCTGTGTGTGTGTGTGTATTCACACGTCCATAGGTGTTACTAAGCCTCGCGAGTGGATTGGGTATACAGCGCTGAAACTCACACTAAGACCGCGCATCCATCAAAGTGTCAGCGAGTAATCCGTTTTTTGTGAAAAGTGTAACTATATATCGTTGCTCTCGGGCAGAAACCTATTCTAACTTTTTGTGTTTTTTCGTAAAAAAACGCCCTAAACTTCATTATACTAGTGTCACAAATGCATCAAAAGTAAAGCAGATCTGCAAGCTCTGAACGCGCCACGAAAGCAGCGTGCCTTGAGCTTGTATAGATCTGCTACTTTTGCAATTTTTGAATTTGAATCCAGTTCCAACAGTTTTGGATGAATTGAATCTTGACCATCAGGTCCAAATTTGGGTCAGACCTTACAGGATGTCTAGGTGAGACATGACCTTTGACACATTATTATATCTGTATACCTTTATATGTTATTGAATACTATTAAAAGGAACACTTCACCCCTTTTGCAACCAGATCTTATTTTAATGATATTTAGGAGACAAGAAACATTTTCCATGATGTCATGGACACTGGGCTCACTTCCTTCCTGGACTACACAGGGTTAGAGTTAGGGTTAGATGCAGTGTTACTGTCAATGCAGTAGCCATGTTCAACACACAATGCAGCCTACTGAGATCTTGGCATATCAGTAGATGGCATGAGACCATTCCATGATCTGATTAATATTTATGTACGTTGTACGGCCTGGGCCATGGCTCAGTGGTCCAGGCACCGCGGGTTCGACTCCCGATCCTGATGGCCTTTACTGCATGTATTTCCCCCCATCTCCTGTCAGCCTACTGTCTGTCCCTCCATAAATATATATAAAATAAAGGCGAAAGCCTTTCAGTGCATTGATAGCATTGGAACCGGGTGTCCTCAGCCAGAACAAGGCCGGTCTGCAGTGCGTCACAGGAATGGGTAGGCTATTCACAGCTAGCTAGCTACAGCACATAACGTATAATAAACAGACTGGCTGCAACATAATAGGAGGGACAATGTTGCGTTAACAGAATATGACTACCTTCTTTCACTACCGAAAACTAGACGGAAACTAAATGAAAACTATAAGCTATGATGACTAAAACTAAGACTATATATTGACAATTTCGTCAACAAATATAAACTAGACAAAAATGTCCGGAAGGGACTAGTGGACACAGGTCATTTTACACTTGGTTGCATGCTGAAAATAGCAGATATACAAGCTCAACAGCAGATCTACAAGCTCACAACGCTCTACGATCAACACTGCCGGGAAACTGCCACTGCCACTCATACGCTCCTCATACTGGCTATGACGAAAAATATATATTTTTAAACTCCATCCCATATTCCCTATACTGCCTCTTCACTCACCCCTTGACCCCCTTCTGTCATCATCACGAGTCCCACCACCTTCCACCTTCCATTTAAACCACCTGGCTGGCATCACACCTGCAGTAAGAGCTGGTGGACAAAGTAGGCCAGCCGCCAGGAAAAAGGGGAAAAGGACCTGTAGTTTTTGTTTGGATCATGCTCAGCCTAGCTCAGAGGAGGGACGGGAGGAGCAACAGGGACAAGTCAAAGTGAAGGTAACACCTTGCTTTGGAACCACAGGGACGTCTTCGGGACATCTCACACCTCTCTCCTGGCAGGCCTGGACCAACAGGACAGGCTTTCTCCATTTAGAGACCCATTTATTCTGTCGCTAGACATGTGTTCTGGACGTGTTTAAAAGTCTAAAGGCCGCCGCTTCGGACACGTCAAACTGTTCGATTCGTGCACAGGCTGTTTGTGATCAAAATACTGTGAGATTAGATAAGACGAGATAAGATACAATAAGACGCGACACAACACACTTGTATTGATCCCTGAATATTGACAGTTTTGATAACAGCAATAGCACCAGAATGAAACCCAGTTACAGGTAAGAGTAAAGCTAGATATACACTAGACTCTGATCCCCACATGATGATCTTGGGGTCCTAAGATGACAGTAAAGTGACAATTTAAGAACTTTTAACTCACCGAGATCGCCTTTTGACGCCTCCCAGTACAAAAGTATTTTTTAATATCAATTGATTATGGTTCACAACTGTGTCCTGTACGCGCTCATAACACTCCAGTTGTGGTGCGATGAGGAAAAAAAAGCTATCTATGGGGATGCAGTTTTTAGAATAGTCTTAGAATATCTCTGATGATTCTTTTTAGATTTTTTTGGATCCAAACAAGCTTGATATGCGCCTCATTTTCTGTAAACGATATGATCCCCAGTTTCAAAATATATGTTTTGGGTGAATTAAATAACAATCGTGGCACCCGGACCCGGTATACCAGCGTTTGTCCCTTTACAGCGATATGTTGCGTTTATGAATGGTCACGGAATACAGATTTCAGAGGTTTTGTGTCTCTGAAGTTGCCTTTGTGTCTCTTCAAAACTACCACTGCTTTTCACTTGCTACAGTATATATAGTGCTGACAGAATAAACTTGAAGCTGGGCTGAATGCATGCAGAAACAATGCGGAACGTAGCCGCAGTTTGGGTGGTTACAACATCTCGGAGGCAAAGAACAGTCCTGTCCACCCAAACGAATCTCTGAATGACGGCATAGGCTATTGTAGGCTGGGCCGAGTCGAACCAGACTTTTTTTCAGCTGTCCTAGTGGAGTATTGATGAATTGAACAAGGTGGACCCTCTTGTAAACAAGTGTAATGTCACGGTGTGAATCAATAAGGTATAGGACCCAAGTGCAGAACAGGAAGGCGCAGGGGCAGAGAAGTTTAAATGCTAGAGGGTCTATTCCAAAATCCAGGATCAAGGGCAAGTTAGGCAACATCACACTTAACATACAACAATGATCTGACAAAGGAAATGGAAAAACCTGGGGAGTATGAATACACAAAGACACAGGTGAACTCAACAGATAATCAACACAATGATTGGCTAAAAGACTTACAAGACAAGGTGGAAACACTGGGGTAATCTCAGGGTACTGCTGAGACAACACAGGTAACAAAAGCAACAGAGGAAAGCAAGGGACCAAAAATACTACAAAACAAAAGCACAACAAAAAACGTCACGTATCGTGACATGTAATGCTTAATTGGGTCGTCCACTCACAGTTAACAGTCTTTGTATTGAGTTTGTGCTTGGAATGTACTGTAATTCTGCAAACTGTTGATAAATATTTCAATCAATCAATCAAGTATGCATTGGGCTCTACGGTACCTACCTGAGCTTTGTTTGTGGAACAACTAAATCTCAAGAACAGATTCCGAGCTACGCTACTGAATATGTCGGCAGGGGCATTGATCAGAACGTGAATACATTGTTGTTAGCGGCAAAGCACAGGTACTGTAGGCCTACTGTAGTGTAGAGACCCTGGCACAAAGATTGATTGATTGATTGAAGTATTTATTAACAGTTTGCAGAATTACAGTAGCCTACATTTCAAGCATACCAGCTTAGTGGCCTTGTGGTTAATATAAATTGACTGCTACAATAACCTTAATTATAGATACAATACACCATAAATAAATACTGAAACCAGATATAATCATTGGGGAAGGTGTATGGATGTACAGTATTAATTTCCATTTTCCAGCCACAAATTATTGAAACAAATAATAATAATAAAAGCGAGGGGTCGCGACCCACGGGTTGAGAACCCTTGCAGTACAGTACAGTACAGTACAGTACAGACCTGTGCTTTGTTGCCAGGGTCTCTACACAGTACAGTACAGTACCTGTGCTTTGCTGCTGATCTTCTGATCTTGCCATTTGCTCTTTTATAAGAACATTGATTGTGTAGGTCAGGTCTGCCGACGCCCCATCCCCCCCCACCCCCCCATCGCGGAGCCTCTTTCATGTTCCCAGCAGCAACCTGACCCTGGTCTGGACCCCGGCCGTCAGCCACTGCAATCCATATGTCACACGCACAGCCTGACACGCACACACACGCGGTCCGAGCAAACCTGCACAGTTTGCTCGGACTCACAGGGTGAGTGCACAAAAACATTCATGGACACTCGCACACACACGCACACACAAGCACGTCGCACACACACACACACGCACGTCGCACACACACACACACACACACACACGCGCGCGCGCGCGTGCAAACACACTCACTGAAAGAATTGGGCACGATGCCACCGAACTTAGAGTATATCAACAATCACATTGGATTTAGGTATAGTTCAGATTCAATCACATTGGATTTAGGTATAGTTCAGATTCAATCACAACATTGGATTTAGGTATAGTTCAGATTCAATCACATTGGATTTAGGTATAGTTCAGATTCAATCACATTGGATTTAGGTATAGTTCAGATTCAATCACAACATTGGATTTAGGTATAGTTCAGATTCAATCACATTGGATTTAGGTAGTTCAGATTCAATCACATTGGATTTAGGTATAGTTCAGATTCAATCACATTGGATTTAGGTATAGTTCAGATTCAATCACATTGGATTTAGGTATAGTTCAGATTCAATCACATTGGATTTAGGTATAGTTCAGATTCAATCACAACATTGGATTTAGGTATAGTTCAGATTCAATCACATTGGATTTAGGTAGTTCAGATTCAATCACAACATTGGATTTAGGTAGTTCAGATTCAGAGAGCGTTACGGTTGCCAAGAGAAAGACGAAGAGAAGCATCCAAATGGTTCAAGATGAATCTCTGAATAACATCACATATAAATTGCACAAGCATTTTATACGGAGGAAATGTTCAACCACAGACCTGTACTGTACTGTACTGTACTGTACTGTACTGTACTGTACTGTACTGTACTGTACTGTACCTGTGCCAGGGTCTGTACACAGTACAGTATAACAGACCACAGTTGTCATTTATGTCAATACAGTAGGTTGAGATATCATAACATAGAGAGTTGGCATAGTGCTGTCATCCAGTCTCAAGTTTATTTTTGACTCCAGCCGTGTTGGGTTCTTGGCTCAATGCGGTTTGTCTCTTTATCAATGCATTTTTAACATTGGTTAAAAGTTGTGACCATAAAATCTAAAGTAATCATAAAAGACAATATCTATCATGGAGATAAGAGGTTTCTTCGCCGACAGCAACCATATTCACAAACACACAAACCGTATAGTACATGCATTGCTCCACCTGGCTCCGTGTCAAATTGTCGGAAACCCTAACAGGATGCGTGCCTCACGGTGGCTTTTGCTGTCAGTATGTGTGAATGTGTGAAGGTAAACTTTGTAACGTTGTGCTGTGCCAATCAGTGCCGGGATTCCTTCAAAATAGAAGGTCTGTGGTGCCCGGAAAGACATGGCCGCTTTTACTCTAGTCTAGCAGTGTGCCATGGGTTCTTTTACTCTAGTCTAGCAGTGTGCCATGGGTTCCACTATCGATCCCGACGGCCTTTGCTGCATGCCACTCCCCCCCATTTCCTGTCAGCCTACTGTCTGTCCCTCTATACAAAATATAGAATAAAGGCCAAAGCTGCAAAAAGAAAAGATCACGGGTGAACGTGAAGGAGGTATACTATAGGGGGATGCCATACTGTGTGTTGTATATAGGCTCAATATGTCCGTTTGTCACCTCTCCCTTCACATTCAATAGATCCAGTGATATTTTGAGGCCAGATGTAATTTCCTGGGGTAAATAATAAATAAAAAATCGCTATAAAACTTACTATATAAATAAAATAAAATCACATATTTAACTCCATGTTCAAAAATAGCTTTACTTTTTACTTTCTCTAACGACAACCTAAAACATGACTTTTGGTTGAAAAGAACTAAAAGTTGTCACAGTACTTGAGTATACCTGTACTTGTTCACTGATTGTTTTGACAGCATTGTCCCGCCAGACGAAGCTCATCAGAAGACAACAGGTGATTGGTTATAATGGCCGTTCTCTTGGCGTAGTAATGACAGAGAGGCTCCACATGCACACACTCAAACCCTGCTATTTACAACCGCTTTGCTCCTGATAACAGGTGTCAACAACAGCCACCACACAAAAGGCCCCCATCGATTGCCATCCCCGCGTCTAAAAAATAAAAGTGACTTAGAATTCCCCCCCCCCCCCCTGGAGGCAACCTCAAATTTGGCACCGCAGTGAAAATCTGATTTGATGCCCTACAATTGTTTCTGTCTCTAGATAACGCCATACATGCCCCCCCGCAGGGGCTAGTCAACAAAAGTGACATTATCCTGGGCCTGAATAACAGGCATTGACATCTAAATCTGATGACATAGAGAGTGTTGTGACAGGTTTCGTGTCACAGTGATTTGTGACAAAATATATATTCTTTTTACACAACCTTCACCGTCGCAGACTGACACGACAACGAGGACATTCGGGACCTTGGGTCGCGTATAAAGTGCAAGGGAAGAGAGTACAAGATAGTCACTGTCTAACTGAAACCTTGTATCTCTATATTTCAGGGTGTTTTTTTAAATAAATGAATGCCCTAATCCGTTGCACAACAGTCAAATGTAGTGACATTTGTAAGCTTGTAGATCTGCTA
>NC_137862.1:47313301-47328301 GCF_963924005.1 Protomyctophum bolini | reverse complement strand
TTCCTCAGACCTCCCTGTTAATTTTCTCCGAGAGGAAAGAGGTTAGAGTTATGTGAAGGTTGTCATATGAGTCCACTCATACATCACACAGGATGACCTTAGCCTCTCTGACAGTCAGGACAGGACTCCGGTGCATGCGTGCGTGCGCATATATGTATGTGAGTGTGTGTGTGTGTGTGTGTGTGTGTGTGTGTGTGTGTGTGTGTGTGTGTGTGTGTGTGTGTGTGTGTGTGTGGATGAGTAATGCACAGGCAGTGCGTGTGCATGTGTGTGTCCCTGTGGTGAGTCCAAGAGTGAACTTGCAGTTGTGCGACTGCATGAGCTCAATCATATGTTATGTTATGTTTATATTCAATTATTATCCACTAAAATCCTGAGTTAATTCTGGAGAGTTATTCATCCACTTTCAACCTGGTTTCGACTAACCTGTTTTGTGTATATGATTATTTATTACTATTATCATTTTAAAAAAAAACTAAATTATATATATATATATATATAAACTTTACAATTTTCACATTTTTCTATTTAACTCTCACTCGAGTCTGCCTCGTCGATGGAATGGAATAGTTTTTTTTTGTAATTTACAGAAACGTATGCTAATGCGACCGCCTTTAAAGTGCGAGAGGCGAGCGCGGCGGCAGGAAGTGGTGGCAGCGCCGGGGGATGTCCTGAGGTGTGCCATTACGCCGGCTGGAGATTATTATTGATTCGCTCACGGAGCTGCCAATCAGTTTGCTCGGCTACCGGCGAGCTGGAATGACTGACAGGGACAGGGTTGGTTGGCCCGCTCGTCCTGCAGCCATACCAGAGGACAGTGGGGGAGGGGGGAGTCGATGGGGAGAGGGATAACACCAACGGATAAGAGTAATTGATGATTGTTTCAGTGGCGGGGGGATGGGGGTGGGGTAGGAGAGAGAGAGAGAGAGAGAGAGAGAGAGAGAGAGAGAGAGAGAGCGCTGAGGGTGACAGCAGGAAGGGAAATGGCGTAGGGCTGTCAGGGTCGTGAATTTTCAGTCGACGATTAATTGACGTGGAAATATTTGTGTTTAAAAATGTAATTGTGTTTTTGTCGTTGAACAACGGGACCGGTGTTGACAAATGAATGACAATGACCGGTAACAATAATCAAATAAATGTCTTGCTATGGCCAAAAAAGGGCATATTTGATCATATTTTCTTATTTCCACAATAGTGGAAATAGCGTCGCGAAAATGTGTCGCGCCGTGAAACGTTGTGAGCTCGTAGATTGGCTATTTCCACAACAAGATGCAAATGCCAGCTGAACATTTTTCAGATTCATGATGAAACGAATCCGACAAAAAAATATTACAATTTTATTGCATAATCAAGTGATTATGCAATAACTTTGACAGACGCGATCTGAGGCATGTGAAGGGAAACAGCGTGACGGAGAGAGAGAGAGAGAGAGAGAGAGAGAGAGAGAGAGAGAGAGAGAGAGAGAGAGAGAGAGAGAGAGAGACATGCGGAGAGATAGCTGTTCATTTCGTTTGACTTCATTAATCATTATGAATCGCCACAACATATATTCTTTTAATGAGCGTGGCTAGCGATTCAGGGCTGGAGCCAGGCTAACTGTTGCCAGGTTTTGCGATAGAAATGAGCAACCAGGTCTATGAAAGCAGTGCTGTGTTGCGGCGCATTATTCCGACATCGCCCCATTACTAATCCTATCCCTAACCCCATTATACTAACCCTAACCCCATTACTAACCCTATCCCTAACCCAAACCGCACGCAAAGCTGCGTTGTCGGAGTAATGTTGGAATTAGCCCTTCACTAAGTCCCTCCCCAACCCATCCTTGTCCAATAGGCACGTTAGCAGTGAAGAAAGCTTGACCTGCATATAGCAACCGTTGCTAAAATATTTGGATTGGCATTGGACAATCGCTTTTTGGGGTGGGATTTAGCGAAGGGCTAATTATGGGCAGTCCCTAGCCCTATGAAAACAACCACAAAGGAAGTGTCAAGGTAGGTAGGCAGTACATGTGCACTTTTAACCTATATGCATCTGCCATTTCCAAAATAGCCGATCTGTTACCTTCAAAAAACCATGGAGAAAATGTGAAAAATGTGGAATGTTTGACATATTACAAAATTCTGCATGAAATATTTTCAGATAGGTATCTGCAGACAAATACCTATTCATCTGGGTGTCCTTGACATGAAAATGTTTGAGAACCACTGGTTTAAACAGCATTACACAGTAAACACTATAATACACAATACACATGCAGGCCCAAATTAAGCAACTATACAGCCGATAAAAATAAAATTCAGTCAGATAACTCACAAATAGATTTAACCAAAATTTCTTATAGAATGAGAATACAAGTGTGCATAATGCATATAATATTTTATCTTGGCATTCATTAAGCACACGAAAAGAAAAACTAGCCCCAGGTGGAGAGAGATGGCGAGGAAGAGGAATACATTGTTTTGTGCACTGTGAGAGGATTTATCTGCTCCTTCTGCATAATATTTCAAATGCCAAGAAGCTGTACAAGGACATGTCTGTGGTGTGTGTGTGTGTGTGTGAGTGTGAGTGTGTGTGCATGCGTGCATGCGTGCGTGCGTGCGGTGTGAATGCGTGCGTAGCCCAGAATTGATTTCTTGAGACCTGACCATGTCAGAATCAGCCAGAGCATGTCACTCTTCACCTGCAAATTACTACAGCCGCAGATCTGCGGGGTTCCACAGGGATCCGTGCTACTTCGGAGAACATTCGATCTAATGTGAGTCCACACAGTAAAAATCCTCAGTGTTGATTTAACTCTTGAAGTGTACTTCAAGAGTGGTGCAGCCGCGTATTGGTAAAGCATACTGTGTCTGCCCACCACCGCTAAAGGTTGTGGGTTCAAATCCAACACGGTGCCTCCGGGCTTTTATATAGAAACGCAAATTTGCCCTGTGTTTTGTGACAGAAATGTGTGTGGAGACTATAGAGGAATTAATTGACGACTAACGACTACATTCTGTATAAAAAAGGGTAAGAAAAAAATCTTTCAAAGTGTACAAATTTGTACATGCATTTGTATACACTCTCAGAGTTACGGATGGATAAGTGAAAGGATATGAAATAGATTAGTTTATTCAGTGCTATAGTAGAGTTAAGATTACAGCTTGGGCATTTAGCAGACGCTCATATCCAGAGCGACTTGCAAGGGAGAGAAGCACAAAAAGCAACAAACTCAAGTCAACAAACATCAGGGTAAATAGTCAGATAAGGCTTCACTCACACCTTTCGATCTAGCATATAACAACATTGAGGCATGCTAGATGTAAGCAAAGGGTTTGTTTTTAGACTGCCCCCCTCCCCCTCATTTGTTGTGTCAAACCATGTGACTCCCATTGGAAATGAATTGCGAGCTTGCATCAGTCAATAAGTCTCATGCATCAGCTATGCATCAATCTGTTGTGAAGGTGTGAGTCTGGCCTCAGCATTTGGGGTCAAGCAAAACAATCCAAACAACAACAAGTATATCGTCTCCAAAACTTGTACTTTTCAGGCAGGGCCGGCCCTCCCATCAGGCAAGTCAGGCAATAGCCTGGGGCATCAGGAGGGGACGGGGGCAGCAGAGCCCAGTCACAGATACTTTCGCTTTCAAGCGCTGCGCGCAGCAAAACAGCTGAGCTGACGCTGTTGCTGTGGCTGTTCTGCTCTGCTGCCTGCCCCCCCACCCCTGCTACTAGATCCAGCCAGCCAGGGGTGGGGGGTGTGGCCGGTGGAATGCCCCCTCCCCCGCCCCCAGCCTAACCTACAGGCAAACGCATGGTGCACTGATGGGGAAAATAAACAAATAAAGTACTGTGTTGTCCACTCGTCGTGGTGTTTTTTTTGTTGGTGTTGTGATGTCCAAGAGGCCAAACCAACCCTCTGGTCATCAGGGAAGAAAGAAAAAAATGGTATGAATGTATGAATGAAGGTATGAATGTGATTACTAAACAGTGAATCATGAATAAACTGTCTAGTTATTTGAGCTAAACAAGTAGCAACAAGCTAGCTGCTACTGCATGTTGTGTTGTCATTGTCACTTGTCAGACTTGCAGCTATTAGCTAGCTTATTTAGTTGAGAATGAGTAAATATATGGGCATATAATGTCAAATAAGTTACAACTTTATTTGTCCCCCTGAGGGCAAATGGTTTTGTTTACTTTTAGCCAGTAAGCAAAGCCAGCCCATTGTTTCAATTTCAATCTCAACAAATTGTACACTCAAAGTTAGTAACTTTGAATTTAAATTAGTCCTGTAAGGGTTCATTTGGTGGTTGGTTTAATTATTATATATATTTTTTACAGTGATTAAAATTATATGCTATGATACTGATATTATTTTTTAGAATTGAGAGAGGATCACAATAGAGAACCATTTTGTGGAACACTCTCCTATTTAATACAACCACCAATTTATAATCTGTTCAGTACATATTACATTTGTATTATTTAAAAAAATACCTGTTTTTAATGGATAACAATATAGAAGCTTTAGTCTGTGTCTAATGTTGACTTGTCCATTGCATATGTCTGCTGTTACTATATAGAAGTGTATTTGTATGTCTCTAAATGTTTTGATGAATTGAACAAGGTGGACCCTGTTGTAAACAAGTGTAATGCTTATTTGGGTCGTCCACTCACAGTTAACAGTCTTTGTATTGAGTTTGTGCTTGAAATGTACTGTAATTCTGCAAACTGTTAATAAATATTTCAATCAATCAATCTGTCGGGAAGAGCCTAGTTGCCATCCCAACAGAAACAACATTACTCTACATGATCTTGCATTAAGGAGTCTCAGGTCAGGTCAACAAACTGGTACGAATTTGAAGCGTCAAAATTTGAAGAGTGCATCATGGCACCATGGCGGCGGCGGGGGGGGGGGGCATCAGGAAATATCTAGCCTGGGGCAGTATTTTAGTCAGGGCCGGCCCTGTTTTCAGGCATCAAATTAAAAAAACGGCAATCGATCGATAAGCTCAAACCGCGTCGCTTCTCACCGCGTCTGCGGATCAGCTATACTTTTGAGTGACGCTGTTCTTTAATCACGTATAGGGCGTTAATCTACGGGGGGGAAAAAGAACACAAAAAGGTTCAAATATGGGAGATAAGAGGTTTCTGACCGATATATAAATAACAACTATGCATGATCATATAATTACTGATCAAACGGTTGATAAGAAAGGGACTCAAGCAGAGAGGAGTGCAGCTTAAAGAGATGGGATTTCAGTCTACACCATGAAGACAGGCTTCTGCAGTCTGCCATGCTGACTGTGGCCAGAGGATCGACCCAGCGCGTGGGGAGCCAGGGAGGAGGAAGAAGTGTCTGTCTTGACCAGGTGCAGACAAGGATTGGATGGACGCCACATGGAGCAGACTCTGCAGAAAACAGATCCCAGTGGCTGGCGACAGAGTCAAAAGTCCTGAGCCGGAGTGTGAGATTGAATCATGGCCTGTTGGGTGTACAGAGCTCTTTTGATCTTGGCATGTTGGTAGGCTACACCACATGCCAGTCAACACCAGCCAACTAAATCGACAGGTTTCCAATGATTCTATCGCATCTCCACACCTGACATATTTAAGCTAGTGGGTCTCAGAATGTAGTTCAGGGACCCCTATAGGTGTCTGTGAGGAGGTACCAGCAGGGGGTCCCCTAGCAGACCACTGTAACCCTACTACGGATATTCAAAAATAGCTCACAACACTGTGTGGTGCGATGCATTGTGAGTTTGTAGATCGGCTGTTCATATTAAATTATTATTTTTAATTAATTATTATGTTTAGACATTTGTTAATTTACAAAAAAAAGAAAAGCTAAAATAGGGACATACGAGGTATCAGCAACAATATGCTGTAGTTCTCCAGATAGAATTGAATCAGGATGCTTGCAGCCATCTGGTCATCTACTGACATTCCCCTTAAGGTCAGCTCATAAAGGCAGACGAGCAGTCCTATAGTAGAACACACACCATACAGTATAATCTGTTCCTAAAAATCATAAAATAAGACATAAATCATAGGTAGTGCACACTGGAGCTAATCTGTTCATTCTGCGAGAGGCAGAAGGATGCTTGTAGCTGTATAGCATACAAGAGGATGTCTGGGGTCACACAACCAAGGTCCTTGAGATTCATATTGACAGCATATTGATTCGCCGAAATAACACAGATAACATGTTTTAAATGTGCTACGGAAAGGAAGAGTGTCAGAATGTGTATAGATAGATAGATAGATAGATAGATAGATAGATAGATAGATAGATAGATAGATAGATAGATAGATAGATAGATAGATAGATAGATAGATATATAGATAGATAGATAGATATAGGCCTGTCCAAAAAAATCGATTCGAGTTAGAATCGCGATTCTAATGCCGTCCGATTCAGAATCGATTCTCATTTTCCAAAAATCGATTTTTCGCACAGGTACAAATGTACCTGTGCATGCAATGCATTATGGCCTGGGTTTCTGCATAGTGCATTTACTACCAGCTAAGCTAAGCCTGCCAATTGTATTTATTTTACACCTGTTTTAATACTAATGTATTGTTCTGGTATTGAGTGAGAAGAGATTTTGTAACTTTTGTACTGGTTCAAATTTGTGCAAGCTAAATACATGAGACATGTTCTTACTCTTGGATTTAACCTTTGTGTGTTTAAATCATTCAGTTGATAAAACCTTTACAATTATACAAGCTTTTTACTAAATGTACTCTGCTTTCATGCCAGAAGACTCCAGTCTTCTGGCATGAAAGCAGAGTACATTTAGTAAAAAAAAAAATACTTTAGTAAAATTAGTAAAATTCTATTTAATTGTTTTTAATTTAAAAAAAAAACTGCTTTAGAATCGAAAAAAATCTTTTTTGAATCGAGAATCGGAAAAATCGAAAAGATCGTTTTTGAATCGAATCGTCACCCCAAGAATCGGAATCGAATCGAATCGTGGGACACCTAAAGATTCGCAGCCCTAGATAGATAGATAGATAGATAGATAGATAGATAGATAGATAGATAGATAGATAGATAGATAGAATGTGTTTGAGAACCACTGCTCGATGGTTACTTGGAACTGTCGTTATTGACTTTGCCTTATTTGGTGTACGTTTGATGTTCTTTCAGAGACAAACTGCGTAATGGTTTTGCATTTAGTCCCCATACATAAACCGTTTATTATTAAATTAATGATATTTAGCATGACGTGTTGCATTGTGGTGTGTGGTTGCGTTCACATTTGAGGATCAACGTAACTATAGGGGCCATTTTTTAAGAACCATGTCTGTCTATGATGTCACATGTGATCTATTTTTTCATATCAAGGCCCATTATTTATTGGGCATTTGAGCCACGGACCACCGTCTGATGACATTTAGCCTCTCAGACCCAAAACTAAAGAATGTTTTGTTATGGTTGGATAATATTTTGTCCACAATTCTATGCTGTGTATAGGAGAGATAACAGGCAAACGTTTATCAAAATAGTAACTTCTACATTCTCTAATTGTGATACATCTTGTAAATTAAGAAATGTAGAATTACACAGTGCTGGCCGGGCAGGCCACCCGGCCTGGCGGAGATCTCCACAGAGCGGAGTGCCGCCTTTTGAGTTTATAAAACGAATTGTTCCCATGTTTCATCGTCCATTTTACTTTATTTTTTTTATCTCTTCCCTTGTCCAGCTCTTAATCTCTTTTATTACGTCTTAAAAAGGAACCATATTCTTTATCCGTGTCTTTAAGTTCATGTTCAACTTTATTGTCTTGTGTATTAAAAAATACAATGAAATACTTGCTGGCTGTGTGGTTCCACATTGCTCAAACGCTTGGCAGCGAGCGATTGGCTGCACCAATTACTGCAGAAACCTCTTATCTGCATATTCTAACGTTTCTTCATAAATTAACGCCCTATACTATCACACTGCAGCGTCACACAAATCAATAGATCCGCAGGCTCGAAACATGGCAAGAACCAACCTGTTTTAATCTTGTAGAACTTACTGCTACCTGAAAGTATACGTTTTGGATGTATGAGGTTTCCACTCGACAGAGACGATATCACCAGCGGGCTCTTTCTCCATGTCTCCAATGCGTGAAAGAGTGAAAGAATAGGCCTACATAGAGGCATTCATTGTCACCATGCCAGCCATGAACCAATACAGCCACCCTGTCACAACAACTCACAACGAACCTCAACAACCACAACACACATATACTGTTTAGCAGTCTAAATGTTAAATAAAATTAACATTTGGAATTGATGGCTGTTATAAAGCCAAAAACAGCTCGAACCGAAAGGAAATAGCAAATTCACTCATAGGATTATTGAAGTGATCAAGAGCCACTAGCCTGTACAACAACTCACATTCACATACAAACTGTAAATTCACTTCAGCGTTCAATTCCAGAACCAGAAACATTTACTGAACATGTTTTATTGCCACTGGCTCAGTCGTGACAGCAAAATGACAGCAATAGTACACCAGCTTGAATCATCCTAGTATACACACAGCATACAACACAAGCAGCAGCAGCAAAGAAGCAAAAAAAAAAACATCTTCTACTTTACGTCATTGTGTAGGGTCAAACTTAGAGAAAGAGCCTCTCTCTCTAGTTCATGATGAGCCCTCCAGCGGTGTCTCTAGTCATCCTCTATCTATAGCTATACATCCGTCTAGCTAGCCAGTACTTTCCTCCCAGTATCAATGGCACCGGTCAGCCTCATTCTCCTGACTGCCATCTTCTCACTCAGCCTTGGATGTTTAGTACTGCACATAGCATTCTGGTGGTCAGGGACTTGGGGCAGGCTCTAGTAGGGTCCAGCATTCACAGCATGTCATGCCACAGGAGAATGGACTCAGGGCTGAGAAGAAGCTCTACCATAACACATGTCCACTACGCACGCGCACACGCACAGTCGCACACACGCACACACGAAGCCACGCACATTATGCTTAGCATAACTCACCTGCAGAATAAAAACAAATCGACCAAACAGTTTGATATGAAGATGAACTTCTCTTTCAATCAGTCACACACTTACTAACAACCCAGACTACTCCACTACTCCAACTTCCATGAGGTGTAAAGTTGTCTGCTGTCTGTGTTTGCAGCTGCAGCAGTGTGTTAATTGAGGGGGAGGAGGCGTGGCTACCGGAGGAAATTAAAGAGCCTAACCCCACGTCACCTGATCAGTGCTCATTGCCTCATTGATTGATTGATTGAAGTTTTTATTTCACAGTAAAGGCTATGTAGAATGGGTACATTTCAAATTAAAGCACAATCAAGTCAATACAAAAACTTTGTGGTCCATCCATGATAAAGCATTACACTTATTTACAACAGGGTCCACCATTTTCAATTCATCAAAATATTAAGAGACATACAAAATCTACAAATATATACATATACATATTATAAAGAATGTAACAAAGGGGAAAACATGTATACAGTATGGGGAGAAAGGGGTGGGGGGGGGGGGACGACTTCATTTACAGGGGCCAGTTTCGAATTGTAGCCTTCCGTAGGTGGGTGCTCTTTGAGAGCGGTTTTGAAGGAGTCAAGGGATTCACATGTCTTAATGGCTGTTGGTAGGGCTTTCCACATTATAGTGGCATAGGAGCTAAACCTTGTTTGAGCCGAATCTGGGTTGCATGTGGTTTGTTGAACTCCCTCTGGTGTTGTGAGTGTGGAAGTATTTAGACAGGGAATAACTGAGAAGAACTTGCTGAGTTTACTATTTGATCCAAAGAGAATGGATTCAGTTTTTCCCATGGTATAACTGTAAGGACAGTTTGTTATGAGCGAGCCAGGTGCATGATTCTACCGAGTTCAGAGCTGAGGGCCTTTTCAAACTGCAGTTTGTTCCTGTATAAGAGACCAGAAGTGCTGAGTCATCCGCGAACAGGAGAGGTTGTGTATAGTCACAAGCTGATGTCATGTCATAGGGAGTGTGAGTGTCTACCAATTCACTGAAGTGTCTGAAGCAATCGAAATGGAATACATGAGAAAGAAACCTGACAGATATATGTCTTGATCACAGTATTTCTGATCACGTATACAGAGATGATGATGTGTATACCATTTTTTGCAAAAGAATAACACAATATGGTGGAAATTGTATGGCCCATACGGTTCAAGAGTAATTAGGACAAAACGTGAATCAACCTGTTATAGCTCCATGCATCACGAGGCAATTTTTGGTTGTGCTATTACAAGTTTCATGTTCGGTCCAACGGTGCCCAAGATTAGCTGTTCATGGATAGACAGACAGACAGACAGTCTCTGGCCTTACGGGCCGTGCAGGCCGGAGACAAAACGTTGAAGTATGGAGATATGAGGTTTCTCCCCGATAGCAACAATAACATTTATTAGAGAGAGAGAGAGAGAGAGAGAGAGAGAGAGAGAGAGAGAGAGAGAGAGAGAGGGAGAGGGAGAGAGAGTGAGAGAGGGAGAGGGAGGGAGGGATGAGCGTACATGCAGTCTGCACACACCGCGGGTGTGTGTATAACTATAGGGTGTGTGGTGTCTCTCTGCTTGCAGCACTTTAATCAACCAAACATCTAGTGATGAGCAACAGTGAGTGCACACACTAGCAGAACTGCACCTGTGCACACACAGCAAACACACACACAGTCACACACACACACACACACACAGTCACACACACACACACACACACACGCGCACGCACATACCACTCACACTGACAGGCACATGCACCAAACAAATCCGCGCACGAACACACACACAAAGTCAGTTCTCTTGCCTGCATGTATCTCTCTGCCATACTTTATTTTTCCATCTTTATCTAGCTCTCTTTTACACACACACACACACACGCACGCACATGCACGCACGCATGGTCGCATGCACACACGCACACATGCTGTGCGAGTGCAGCAGTGAAGCCCCCATATAGTGCAGACGCAGGCAGAAACAGTCACTCTGATAATATTAGATATTGCACTTTAGAAAGAGCAGATGATTCATGTTTTTATTTGAGAACTATAAAACAATAAAGCATGATTGCCTCGTCTGGCCTCCGCGTATAGCGCCATGCTGCTGGTGTTGTGTGTGCGTGCGTGCGTGCGTGCCTGTGTGTGTGTGTGTGTGTGTGTGTGTGTGTGTGTGTGTGTGTGTGTGTGTGTGTGTGTGTGTGTGTGTGTGTGTGTGTGTGTGTGTGTCAGGGGAGGGGGAGGGGGTATAGGGAGGCCTATAAATGACAACTGTGATTTCTGCTCGCAGGTTGCCCTTTAACACGTACAATTATCCATATTCATCTGTAGGTGGCGGTCGACCCGCTGAGGATGCAATAAAACACTGCAGGCTGCGACGCGTTACGTTGATGAGATACCAGAGGCTTCCCTGGGTATTTCTATCTCTGGAAACCCCAGAGATAGTCCATTTGGTTCCTGTAATTAAATAGCTGGGGACAATTTGCTAATTTTCACAATTTAGGCATTTAGCAGACGCTCTTAATCCAGAGCGATTTACAATAAGCAAGAACAGAAAAGCAATGGCAATACATCACATACATAAAAAAAGTAGTTATCATGAAACATGCGTAAGCTAAGAACGTAACAGTGGAATATCTATATAATGAAAAACTATACATATAAACTATACATACTATACTATACTAGTAAGTGCTATGACTAAAATGCAATTCTAGTGCTGTCTACGTAACGTATGCTATAAGTCTGTATAAAATGCTATCTATACATACATTTCTATCTAAGGTGCTATAGGGTAAGTGTTACGGGCCATGATGGACCCCCTGGAACTCTCTCAAGGACCTCTATAGGGGTCCCCGGACCCCACTTTGGGAACCACTGGGTTAAGGAATCTCACAGGAGTGCTGTTGTATACAGTAGTCCTCATAGGCACAAGGCCATATAGGCTGAGTGCCAAAGACAATCAGCCACGCAATATGACCTCGAGTATGATATTGCTTTTATACAACAGTTCTACCAGCGCCAGTTATTGGTTAACAGTTATAAGTGACAAGAGATTTTGATTTGTTTGTTTATATTGTTATTTTTGCTCCACCAACACAAGAGTTCTGCAAATGGATGGAGCTGTTGCCAAGCAATGCACAAAAAAATCCCTATAGCTCACTAGTTGTGTTGGTCTGTGTATTATGAGTTGCCCATGATGTACGTCTAAATTCAAGTGTACTTGAACTTGAGATACAGTGTAATTGATATGTATTGTGTACTGCCTGTACGGTAGCATACTTTATAGATATGAGAGACATCTCAGCGCCTGCAGCAAGGTCAGCCTTGCTGCATTAGTCACGGTACTTTGTCTCATATCTTATTGTCACGTCATTATGATCCAGCGCTATATATGTTCCTATTTGTGTAATAAACTTTGTGAACCTTCAGCGTGATACGATACTGTCTCGTGCCGCGCTATTGTTCTCCCGGGCCCGCTGCCGCAGTTCCCGTACCAAAGGAATACTTCAACCAGATCATCACACACCACACCAGTCTGTCAGAACCAGACGAGGGTCCAATTAGAGATTACAACAGTCTGTATACCAAAGGCCAATTATTAATTGTTGCTTGTTTGCTTTTGCCAGCAGCCAGAAGCAAAAACTGTTTTGTACCTGTGCCTAGCTGTGACATGAGTGCTCTTATATAGAGAACAGGAAGTAGGCCTATAGTATTAAGATCAGATTAGTGCAGTACAGAGGTACAGAGGTGAGTCACTGCTGAATGTGACTGTGTTTTATAACTCTGTTTCACTGACCAAAGCTTCTTGGAACTCAGGTTCCTGTTTCACAGACCAAGAGAGCTGCATTAATCTCGGAGCTACAGAATGAGCATAAGGGAGAGGGCACATATGGGGCTACCTATCTCAGTAAACCAATATGTGAAACAGTGCTATTTTGAGGACCCGCAAATTAATGTTTTTGGCCGTTGACTACTATCTGAAAATGCCTTTGTGCCAGGCATCCCCATGTCATGTGTGCGACTATGTTGTATCCAATTAAAAATAGCAGATCGACAAGCTCAAAACGTATTGCTTCCTGACGCGTTTCAAGCTTGTACATTTGATATTTTTTGATTATTTTGTGTGAAGCTGTATAGTATGATCAAGTATATAGGCTTCGTTCACGGAACAAAATACACAAAAAGAATTATGGAGAAAAGAGGTTTCCGCCCGACAGCAACGATATCAATAGCTGGTGACATCTTTACCAAGTTGTTCTCCTTATGATGGAGTCAAAGAACAGCTCAAACAATGCTGCTTGCCAAGTGGCAGAGTGGCTTCCTTGACCCTCCTCCACATACGGAGTGATTCACTGGACGCTCCATTAGCCACTTATAGCTGACTCCAGCCACATACGATCACCTGTACACAGCCTGGAGACAATAATGTGCTATTTAACAGAGACCGTCTGCTTTTGGAACGCTGCCAACTATAACTGTTGACAATCTGAGCATGCGTGTGACGTACTGTATATATGTAATGTATACACAGTTGGACACCGGTGTCTCGGACCAATCTACAAGCTCACAATATACATTATATTTTTGTTCGGATCAAATTGGATAAATAAATAAATAAATATACATAGACATTTTGCCAAGAATCTGAAAATATTTGTTATTGCTCTATTTAATGCGTTGGAAGAATATTTCCTTTTTCTTTTGTTGAGTATATTCTTTTGTGATGTTGTACCCCATGCAACTGCAACGTATATGACCCAAGTTAAACCATGGCCACATAAACGCTATTCCCAAAACTGCTCTTTTCAGATTTGAACATCAGCCGATGAATATGTCGTGAAAACCAACAGACTGACATGCTAGGATTTTCATTGATTATACTATTGCTCAGTTCATCTCCAGAGCCTTGTTGGCTTGTGGTGGACATTTTTGCCAACATACAAAATGAGTGGGCAATAATATTACCAGAAACACATAAATAGATAGCCCTGAATAACAGGTCTGTAACTCTGAGAGTGTTCAAATGGAACCAAACGGACCCGTTATAAGAGTTACAGTTTTTGCAAATAAAACATTTAAGAACCACTAGTTGGACACATTTGTCCGTGTAGGGAAATATTGGTGACCCATATCTCTTATAATCAGTAACGGCTGCAAAAAGGCATAGTTTTTGGTGAGCCTGGGCTCCGGCCAGGTAGTCTTGTGGCATCAAGAGGCAGGCAGCAGGGCCCAGAGGGATGGATGCGGCCTGTCACTGGAACGCCACTGATACCTGATGGCTGGATGTACTGTATGTCACACACACACACACACACACACACACACACACACACACACACACAAAGCTTAGCTTGCGTGCGTGCGTGCGTGGGTGTGTTTGTTTACAGACACATATATGAGTATTTCTCCAGCTTTTGACTTGCCCTCTCGAAGACATTATTTACAGACAGAGACAGCTGATGGCTGTCAGCCATGCTTCAAGGTGTCTGTGCCGCTGCTGTGTACACACAGACACACACACACCACTTTGTGCACGTGTCTTCGACTAACACCACCTGTAAACGCCACGCACGCCACGCATGCACGCACGCACGCACAAACACACAAACACACACACACACCACTTTGTGCCTGCGTCTTCGGCTAATGCCACCTGTAAACGCCACGTAGACGCACGCCACACATGCCACGCACGCACGCATGCACACGTGCGTGCGCACACACACACACAGACACACACAGACACACATACACACACTGCCATGTGTGCTCACAGTTATGTGTGTGAGAGACTATGTTTGAATGTGTGTGTGGCCGGCCACCCTCGCCTTTGTGTGTATATAAGCATGCGTGAAGAGACTGTGTACTACTGTATGTGTTTATATGTGTATGTGTGTGTGTGTGTGTGTGTGTGTGTGTGTGTGTGTGTGTGTGTGTGTGTGTGTGTGTGTGTGTGTGTGAGAGTGCGTGCATGTGTGTGTGCGTGCGCATGTGTGCGCGCGTGTCCCTCTCCCAGCTGAAATATGGCCGTGTGCA
>NC_137862.1:47295801-47305801 GCF_963924005.1 Protomyctophum bolini | reverse complement strand
CAAGCCCCACACTCGCTTCGAATGTTATCAACCGATAATCACCAATACACCAATAGCTTACCGTATTTATCATTTGAATACAATCAAGCCGGGGTGGGGGGGGCGGGGGGGGGGACAAGATTATGAAGATTAGAGGATTCTGCCCGACAACAGTGATATCTTTTTTTTACAAATTGAACCAGACAGACCTCTACGGGTCTGTAACTCTGAGAGTGTACAAAATGGAACTATTTGAACACTCTCAGAGTCAAATGAAGTCTGAGGATGTTAGTGGGCATGCAGCAGCACAGTCAGAGTCCCGTAGGGAGTGCACGGTGGTGTTCTGCTGAGCAACACCCGCCCCTTGTCCAAATGGACGGCGCGCGTCAGACCAAAAGACAGATGAGCGGTGGAACGGGGCCGATTGAATTTCCTCTTAATAATAAAGCTTTTAAACTTTTAGCTGATTCAAACATTAGGAGCCCTATATGTCTCTGTGATATGTGGAGATGATGGATGGGCCCGCAGGACGGACGAGCAGTTTGAAGGCATGGAAGATCCGGGGGATGTTTTTTCGAGTGGGAGTTCAGTCAGGGATTTAACTGTTGAAATCCTTGAACTTATAAACGGTACAGTAATTCAGTGCTCGTCAACACTCGTCTTCACACTGGCACGAAACAAGCTCTCGGTGCCTTTTTGTGTAGGCAGTGAGTGCTCAGCTAAAGATACAACAAGTATAGGATTCAAATACCATGTGGGGGGGAAAGCGGCACCCCAGAATAAAGGACGCACATTTCTTCTATTTATTGAGAGCGCCGCCAACACATTTGGGCCTTGATAACTCAAGAGCAGATTGAAAAGACTCATGCTCTGAGGAAGGCTGACGTCAAAAAGTGTTCTCAATAAATAGAAGAAATGTGTCTCTGTCTTCGTCTTGCATCCTTTATTTTGGAGTGGCGCTTTGTCCACGTCGACGTCCACGTTTGAAGCTCACTTGTTTTTGTCCTTTTGCCGAGCACTCACTGTGGTATTTTACACTTTGCCTGTTTTGGATTGCTTTCTTGGTTTTGACCTCTGCCTGCTGTACTTTGATGTAAGCCTTTTGGAACTTGTTGAACTTACTCTGCCTGCATGTGTTGCCTGCATTTGGGTTCCATTTTGATACACACCGCGACAGCAGTTCCACTGGAGCAGTTGAAGGTTCATGGCCTCGCTCAAGGGCACTTCAGCGGTGTTGGGAGAGCGTGAGTGAGTGGCAAGCCCCCCAGGGAGGCTCGCCAACGTTGAAGCTGTGAGATGTAGTGGTGAAAGGTGGCACTGCAGGCGGGCATTTATGTGGAGGAAACCCCCGTGCAGCTGCATGGGGTTTAACATCGAGCGCTCGTTTGCACTTCTGCATTTAACCCAAGGAAGCTCTGAGAAGGAAGAGTCTATAGCGCCGCAGTCAGGGGGGGGGGGAGGGACTGCGACGACTTCAGAACGACGGGGCACCAGGAAATGATTCCCCATTCATTTTCTACATAGGCTTTTCAAAAAGTATTTATTTAAAGACTAACCGTCTTTAAATAAATACTTTTTGAAAAGCCTATGGAGAAAATGAATGGGGAATCATTTCCTGGGCCACTCGTGGTTCTGGTGGTTGGTGATTAGCACTACCCCATAGTTTAGGTGTAGTGGTACAGTGTGTGAGTGTGTTCATGCACACACTATGTATTCTGTTTACGTTTCCTTTGGTGCATCAATGTGGTGCGTCCGTGTGCGTGTGCTTGTGTGTGTGTGTGTGTGTGTGTGTGTGTGTGTGTGTGTGTGTGTGTGTGTTTGGGTAATTAATTGGGGATCTCAGGGCCCATTCACAGCGCGGCTGACCCCTGACCTCTTTAACAAGCGGCTGCCCCCCACCCTCCCCTCCCTCGCGCCCGCCCGCCCGCCCGCCAGTCTCTCAATCTCACAGTGCGTTAAAGGAAATTAGTCACACACTTTACCACACACACCCTGCCCCTTTGTTAAGTGACTCCTGAAGACACACACACACACACACACACACACACACACACACACACACTTTTGTATTACTATGCTTGTGAGCACATCAACATTTTAGGATGGCAATGTTATGAATGCCATTGCTATTTTACAAAAATAAATGTGTAGACCTTAGTGCACGATACCAAATAAGAATAACCTCTGAATGCCTAATTCTATAGCCGTAACTCCAACATGAACGTTTCCTAATTTTGAGTCCAATTAACTCAAATCTGACCACAAAACAACCATTCCTCTTGTCTGGACCTCACAAGGTCTATTTCTTCAATTCTATAATTTTTTGACAATGTTTTCGAGCCAATTAAGGCTCTTCATCTGGTCAAACAAGACCAGATGATTTATTCTTCTTTTTCTGATTTCACTTTCCAAGCCAACACAATAAGTTATAATGTGCGTATTCTATCAGTTTTTGTATTTCTTCAGTCTTACCACATGCTTGTGGGGATGTAAGGTGCTCACAAGTATAGTAAAATGAGTGCACACACACACACACACACACACACACACACACACACACACACACACACACACACACACACACACACACACACACACACACACACACACACACACACACACACACACACACACACACACACACACACACACACACACACACCCTGCCCATTGTTAAGTGACTCCTGAAGTGTGTCAAAGAGGTTTCATGCTTCCCTTTAAACAGGTCTGCACTCGATCCCCTCCTGTGCGCTGGTTGAAAGTAACTAAGTACATGTACCCGAGTACTATTACTTAATGCCCGCCGAGGGGTGCTTAAGCTTAAGCAAGCCCCTCCTATATACAGCTTTTCATCACAACACGTGTCACATTTGCCATTGACAATGAAAGGATCGTTTAAGTCATATGGACGAGCAAATCGACTTTTCTAAACACAGTGCAACTGTTTTAATTCAGCTCGGGGCTGTAATTTATTTGATATATACAGTACACTTACATTTCATATATCTTGTATATATCTTGTTTATTTCTTTTCTAATAAAGTTGTATTTATTTTTGCTATACCTCTGCCCCCCAATGTGTAAAGCGTCTTTGGGTACTCATAAAAGCGCTATATAAGTTTGAGATATTATTATTATTATTATTATTTTGTTGATGGGCACTAGCCCCTCCTATATTCAGCTATTAACCCATTCAGGCCTGACGTCAAAATAAAAAAAACTTTCTGAAAGATATACCTATTCAAAAATTTGTGCCGCATTTTTACGATTTTTCTAAAATAGCAGACCTACAAGTTCTACAAGCTATGAGCTTGTAGATCTGCTATTTTTCAATAGCTAACGTATAACAAAATGGGTTAAAGTGTAATGTCACTTATTTTGCTTTCACACTGAAAAACTAAATTATGAACCGAGAGAAAATTGAACATGTCAAATTGCCTGTAAATGAGCTTATAATGGCAATATATAATACAAGTTAGAAAGAAAAAAAATCTTGATGAAAAACAAAAACAGGTATGTTTAAAGAACATTGGTAGTAAAAGTATATCCATAAAAAAGAGGGATGTCATTAAGGGAGTAAGGGAGGTGGTCAAATGGAGTTGTTTTGGAGTTGTTTTGTAAAAACTGTTAAATGCCCGGATGCAAACTGTAACCCAGATGAAACCATAGAGAACCTGCTAGTGGACTGTCAGAGATCTAGAGATGTATGGGGGGAAATGCCACAGATCGGTTTTTAACATTAACGTTATACTTATAATGCAGTATTGTATGGAGTCTTTGATGAAAAACATGTCTGCTATGGAACAAGACTTTTATTGGGCTGTGGTTTGCACTGTGGTCAATAAGATCTGGAACACCAGGAGTTATCAGGAGGGCCATCTCTGGAGAGGTGGTCTTCATACAAATAGTAACTGAACTGAAAAGACAGAGAACCCTGGACTCAAGACAGAAAAACTTATACCAACACTCTGTGTGTGTATTGCAATTCCTTACTACTGTACTGCCAAACTCAATGTAATATGAGTGCTATGAATAATTTAAATAAAGCATATGTAAAAAGGAAAGCAGGACATGGGTTTAAAATGTATTTCGAAACTTACCGGTAATTGTATTAAATAATGTAGGTTGGCATTTTGTATTGCCGCTATGTTTTGTATGTTATTTTTTATTCCTCAGGTACCCACACTTTCTCTCCATAACAAGGACACACGCTCTTACAAAACCTCTAGCTTGAACTTAAAGGCTAATTGAAGTGGCCAAGATCCACATGATAATACTATTCTCTGTTACAACAACTCAGTTTGTTCAGTGGCAAACACAACACAACACAGACTGCAGCATCCACCCAATCCCAGAGCAGACACAACACAGACTGCAGCATCCACCCAATCCCAGAGCAGACACAACACAGACTGCAGCATCCACCCAATCCCAGAGCAGACACAACACAGACTGCAGCATCCACCCAATCCCAGAGCAGACACAACACAGACTGCAGCATCCACCCAATCCCAGAGCAGACACAACACAGACTGCAGCGTCCAATCCCAGAGCAGAAACACAACACAACACAGACTGCAGCATCCAATCCCAGAGACACAAACAGTCACTGACTGAACATGTTTCATTAATTGCCACCCAATCATTGCGTCCTAAAATGACAGCAACAGCTTGAAGTGTACACACAGCTTAATTTGCTTACAACACAAGCAGCAGCAGCAAAGATGGGGGAAAGGGTTCGTACCTTGAGCTGTCTTCTACTTCAGTTGTAGAAGAAGGGATGGCGGCCAGCAGGGTCAAAGTTTGGAACCCACCAATGGATAGAGAGAGATAGAGCAGTCCTCTTTTAGTTGGTCCTCAGATGAGCCCTCCAGCGGGGTCTCCAGTCCTCTCCATCCTCCATACATCCCGACTAGAGCAGGTCCTTGGGCAAAATTGCTCCCGATGTGCAGGTTGGTACCAGCTTGCATGGCTTCCGCCGCAATCAGTGTATGAATGTGTGTGTGTGTGTGTGTGTGTGTGTGTGTGTGTGTGTGTGTGTGTGTGTGTGTGTGTGTGTGTGTGTGTGAGAATGTAATGCATATGTAAAGCGCCTTGGATAAAGGCGCTATATAAATGGCACCGTTTAATCCCAGTGCCAATGGCACCGACCAGCCTCATTCTCCTCCTCCTGGAGGCCATCTTCTCTCACCCACCCTCGGTATCACTCCATACAGATGCATGTTGGTAACGTGTTCATCCTGGTTGATGTTTAGCACTGCACGTAGCATTCTGGTGTAGCACAGTGGGGCCAGGGACGGTAGAGCAGGCTTCAGGGTCCAGCATTCACAGCTATATAGGAGAGCGGACATCATGAATGGTAAATGGTGCATTTATATAGCGCCTTTATCCAAGGCGCCTTACATAGATTGTGCATTACATTCACCCATTCACACATACATTCATACACAGATGGCGGCGGAAACCATGCAAGGCACCAACCTGCACATCAGGAGCCATTAGGGGTTCATAAATCATAAATAATAATAACTTGAATTTATATAGCACCTTAAAAAACACACTTTACATCAACAAAAACATGCTATTTTTTTCATGAATAATATAGTAGAGTATTTTTTTTTTTACATTGTATGGTTTTATTACTGTAAATTGTTTGACATTGACTTATAATAATAATTATAGTTGAATCTACTTGTTCAGTTATTGTTATTTTAGTATTAAAAAAAAAAACATTTGCACATAGCTTGTAGAAATGCCTATTCTCATACTTTAGTGTGACAGTCTTGTATGAAGAAGTATAGGGCATTAAGCCATTTTGGGGCGGGAACCCCTTTTGGTGTTTTAAACATTATGTTATACTTTAGCTAATGAAAAATAGCAGATCTACAAGCTCATAGCGCGCTATAAACTTGTAGGTCTGCTATTTTTGAAAGAAATAGTGAAAATTTGCCTCAAATCTTTGAAAATATATTCTTTCAGAGTTTCAGTTCAAATCTTTGCTTCTAGGGGGTTTTGATTGATTGATTGAAATCTTTATTAACAGTTTGCAGAATTACAGTACATTTCCAGCACAAACTCAATACAACATATTTTCAATGGGGGTCGTGGCATATTACATATAATTTTTGTGGTCCTTGACATGAAATATTGAGAACCACTGATATAGAAACATGAGGTTTCAGCAAACAAACAATATTATTCACTTCACAGGCACAGCACACAAACAATGCTTTATATCCTGACTAGTTCTTTCATTTTACTTTTTGTAAATATAATTAGTGACATGACATTACACACAAACAAACAATTCACCTCTATTAACCATGAATGCTAAAGCAGGTAATTACCGGTAACTGTAGGTAGTAGCTAGGTAAGCTAACGCACCTGGTCTCTTGGGGAATGGACTTTTTTTCCAAGGACGATAATTAAACTTCTCCTCCTGCTGTCACCGTCATGTCTCTGGGCAGTTTCCACTGACAACTCTCCTCATCTTCCATGAGGTGGAAGTTGGTACGTTTTAACTTGTTTATTTAAATTAATTCACTGTTTTACTAACAAACACGAAGGAGTTTGAGTCAGACAAAACAAACACTCGTCAGTTTAGTGTGGGGGGGGGGAGGGGGCGGGGAAACCAAAGCCCTTTAAAGAGCCCGTGCGTGAAGCCTGTTTAGGGAGTGTCTGCCAATAACCTGCATCACAGAATAGAGTGAGCGTCTGCCTTATTACGTTTTTAACTAAAATCTATGTCCCTGGCAGAGGCGGAAAGTTCTTATAACGGCAGGGGGTTCAAGCAGCCACGCCCCCCCCCCCCCCCCCCCCCCCCCCCAGCGGTGGAAAAAAAACGAGTTTTGTTTTTTCGAACAAAAGCCACCTTATTAGCATTTGAATGCGGCATGCGCGGCGGCCCAACACCTATGACTACGTGCATGACAACATGACCACTGGGGAGGGGAAATTTCAGTGGACAGTCAGTGGGTGCATAATTTACTGCAGTGCATATAGATATATTTTGCCAAAATGCAGTGGGTTCAGTCGCGCCTTTGCCAAAATGCCAGGGGGTTCAATCGCGCCTCTGAACCCACAGAGTTTCCGCCACTGGTCCCTGGAACAACATATTTTCAGATGGGGGTCGGTGGCCAATTAGTAATTACATATAATTTTTGGGGTTCCTTGACATGAAAATGTTTGAGAATCACTGACATAGAAACATAGGGTTTTTCAGAAAACTGTCATGATTTAGAAGACATTTTGTAGAATCGTTCTCATGTCTAAATGGGTTAATGTAGATTTTCGACAATGAATGGAGAATTTTACATCATAGTGTCTGAGCAAATAGACATGTTACGTCATAATGATGTACGATGATAAGAGCGTCCCTCACTTCACACGGGTGTGATTGTTGTTTTTTTTACTTTACCTGAGTAATTCCATGAATCAGTACTTAATAACCTACTTCTACACTCCACAACAACTCGCTGCAAATATTGTATTATTATACTTACACTCCACTACGATTATTTGCAGCTTTTGCAGATTAAAAGCCCTAAAGATTAATTAAGCCCTATGTAAATGACCCAAGGCACTGTGTGTCATACTTTTATTTTGAAAGGGTTTTTTGGTTTGAGTTCAGTGTGTGGCCTAGAGCCTGGTAATTTTCCACTGGGGGTTGCATTGATTAGGTATTGCACTCACCTGGCTGCTCAGGATCAGATCAAGGAAATGTTTGAGGAAGCAGCAGCAACAGTTTCATATCTTAGCACCCAGCTAGAACGGGAACAAGGTATTGTGTTTGTGTTTTATTTTCTGTGCAATTACTTTGGAGATGTTTATATTAAGAGAGAAGGTGTCATGTAAACATTGTGATTATTTATAATTTATGTTTGTATGTTGTAAGAGCTCATTTTTTCTTGTTTATTTTCCTATAGTTCTTACGGTGTCTGTCCAAAAAAGGTGTTTCAACAATGAAAAATAAAACCTATTGGAAACATCAGTACGCTTCACCATTCTCTGGCTTGGGTTAGCTACACCCTATTCTATAGTTTTTCCTGATATGATTTAGATTTTTTTTGTTGTTATTGAACAACAAATGATAAACTATATTGAATTTTGTTGTTATTATTTTTCATGTCTCGTCTATGAATTGATTGCATAGGGCCTAAATGAAAACAAGACTGCAAGGGCTTTTTTTTGGTGCTATCCCTGAACTGAGTGTTTGGCTGTAGGCTACATGTTGCTGTTTTTACATTCATGTTCAATAAACTATTCAATCAATCATTCAAAGCTATTTGAAAACTGCAGAAGCTCCCATGCAACACCATGTGGAGGTCTGCTCCATATGTTCTGCATGCGACACGGCCGTGCGAGTGTGAATCAGGCTCTACTCAACCAATTGGCTTGTCGTGACTCCTGGAGAAACAAAGCAGTAGCAGACCTACAATAGCAGACCATACAAGCTCGTAGCGTGCCACTCGGTGGAGCGCTATGAGCTTGTAGATCTGCTATTTTTCAATAGCTAAATAATGCTTAGTTAAAACACCCAAACGGGTTCCTGTCCAGAATGGGTTAATTAACTCACTTCTTAATAATGTCCTCTTTTCAGGTTCACCTTTGGTCGATTTCTTTATTTTGTAGAAAGCCTCAAAGGCAAATAATGAATCAATCAAATATTTATTTGAATTCCATTCATCATTATCCACCATTGATAAACAATGAACAATAGACAAATATGCATGGTCACAACCTGTGAGCTTTGTCAATCTTGTATGCACACCAACGGTATAAGAAAGACGTTCTTTATTGAAATACTGACAACGTTTCGATCTATTTGATCTTCATCAGGTCATGTGATCAAATAGATCGAAACGTTGTCAGTATTTCAATAAAGAACGTCTTTCTTATACCTGTGGTGCGCGGGCTCCATCCAATACCTACTGAAGTTTAATTATTCCAGCACCCAGCCTGTCGATGTGCGTATTCTACGTCTGCTCTAGCTTTGTCAATCTTCAAATTCTTTTTAAAGAAACGTTCATTCTTCTTTTTTGTAATTTGCCCAAAAATAAGTATGCCAGGGTAATGTGGTTAAATCAACCACCTCGGGTGTTCCAGAAACTCGGAATCTTAAAACTAGAGAAGGGAACAAACTTATATAAAGCAATGTTTGCGTCGATATTTCACTTCTCAGCACACTGTATGAATTCATATGTACGTACTTCTTCAATCAATAGTGGCTGATGTTGGTATCCATGACAATGTTCTTTCTGTTGTGCTTCTGAATACTTTTTTCTAAAATTCAACAAACGGCTACGGCCTTGTAAAATGACTGTGGTGACAAGTTTGTGTTTCTTAGTAAATAACAAGGGAGTCAATTTCAGATTAGATGGTGAGAGATTTGAAAAGAAACCGCTGCAGACAAAAGAAACAAAACAAAAAAACAGAAAGAAAGAAAGAAGAAAGAAAGAAAGAAAGAAAGAAAGAAAGAAAGAAAGAAAGAAAGTTATCACAATAAGAATTGAATCAAAATAATAGAATTCCATGCTGTATAGTGTATACGGATGCAATGAATGACAAACAACTTCAACATTCATTTAGCATGCTCGAGTGAGCCATTATCCCCTGAAGCACACTTAAAGCCAATATACTTCATTGACCTGTATTGATTAACAACTTTATTAGAGAAGTAATAAACACTAAAAGCTAAGGTATAAAAACGGGTACCGGTGAGGCAGTTGAGTTCTGGACATTATGGGATGTGATGAAAGCATGGACGAGTGTTTCAGATGCAGAGAATGACAGGGAGGGTCGGAGACGGGCAATGTTCTTGAGGTGGAAGAAGGCAGTTTTGGTGACTTGGTTTACATGGGGGAGGATGAAAGGGTGGGGTCAAAAACGAGGCCAACGGGGGCACGGTGGCACAGTTGGTAGTGCTTTCGCCTCACAGCTAGAAGGTCGTGGGTTCGATTCCCGCTCGGGACCCTGTGGGTGCTGGCGGTGTGTTTCCTCATCCGCGTCATCAGTGCCCATAC
>NC_137862.1:47285801-47290801 GCF_963924005.1 Protomyctophum bolini | reverse complement strand
TAGGCGGGTTTCTGAACTGTCCACAGTCCTCCGCAGGTAGGCTATACACAGACTTAGTAGAAAGAAATTGTACCATTTTATCATGAGCATTATAGTGAAAACCAATTATACGAAGACATAGGGTGAAAATGGGCGAAGTCGTCCTTTAAGTGCAATACTCCAGTAAATGTACTGAAGTTACTTTCCACCACCACTAGTTTATTATGAAGGCGTTGACGGGTTATTAGGCACAGCTGTTATAGACTGGCTGGGTTGTTTTGTGTGCCAGTTAACTCTGTGCCTGTCTGCAGGCCAGGAGTTTATAAGCACTCTGTAGAAAGCCATCTGATAGCCTATCAATAGCAACGGCTTAATTGCACAATGACTATTGACAGTGGCTTTAAACATCTCAGAGAGATCATCCAGAATGGCCTAATGGGGATTGGATTGTCTACCGTCTTCTAACGCTTAGCTGTTGTGGTCAATCTGTTGCAGAGGACCGCGGGCATGCGGCGCTCTGCTCTGCGCAGGCAAAGTCAATTGAGGGCACTTATTTTTCTTGCTCCTGTGTGTACATGTGCCCCCAGTACGTTCTTCCATCTACCATCTGCCCTCATGTTATACTCTCTTTTCTTTCTTTTATTTTTTTACAGTAAATAGATCAGTGTGGAATTGGATTTATTTGTAACCTCTGTTGATCCTTTGATTTGACTTTGATAGTGGTTGGGCCAGTTCCTTACGGAAGTTTGCTCCTATTATATACTGGCTTTTTCAAGGACTCGATGTAACTCGATTTGTACTTTGTGGCATGACAGTGTCGCTCAGCGAAAAGCGCAGATCTACAAGCTCAGTCACAACGTGTCACATGATGTGATCTACAAGCATAATGAGTCGCATCACGTTGCTTGCCTTGTAGATTGTACGTTGACTATTCTATTCATATTAATGAATGTTATAAGAATAGTTTTCTTTTCTTTTTTATCAATTAATCATTTCAAAAAACTTAAAAAAAATCATTAAATGTCAAGTTATTCCATAGGCCTTCAGTAGCTGTCTTGTCATTACTATAAATAGTTAACAATATGTTTAGCCTTGTGTAGCCAGCCTTCATCTGCCTTAGTGCAATATTGCCCCAGGGAGACTGAAGGCTCATACATAGTCTGGATTTTCAGTGGTTAGGTGACCACCGAACTACAACCTGACGTCACGAGCCGCGGTGAAGAGCAAACCACCGCCACCGCTCCAGCCCTTCTCTCTGTTTTTACTCACCACCGCTCAACGTTATTTGGCTGGGTTCCGGTGGTCAGCTCACCACCGGGGTGGTGGAGGACCACCACCGAAAATCCAGACTATGAATAGGCCTTAAATCTGGCCCCTCTCAATTGTGGGAGGACCTCACAGCCGAAATGGTGTCGAGCCAACCAGATTTGTCTGGAACCAGGCTATATAACCAACCAGGGCCCAGCATTCAAATATGGGGCGGGACATTGCGGGGGAAAGAAATCGAACACTGAGAGGGACAAGACTAATATCCATGCAGTGATATTAGTGTTGCTACGCGAGGCTACAATATGTTAAGGGGATTATTGTCCTGGTATTTCAGTTTGTTCAGCTGAAACAGAAGAAAATCAAGTGAGCGCTCTTATCAGATTCATCATACATCATCATGCATCATCTCATACTGGCCAATCAGAATGCCTGTTGCCTGCAGGTTATAGCTGATTTGCTCATTTACATATGACACATTTTCCCTTCAATGTCAATGGCGTCTAATGTTTCGATGTTTAATTTATGTCATATTTGGCGGAATTCCGACGTCATTTCTCCGTTCAACAAAAGCAGTTTATAGAAGGGGCGAGCAGCCCTTAAAAAACACCTTTTATCCATGTCGACCGGGGTCCACCGTCCACTCCTATTATGCAAGAGTTGCCAGTTTGAAATCCCCATGTGCTTCTATATTGAGCAAACGTCTCCTCTTGTTGAACAGTGGAGTTGCTCTCAGCAGCAGCGTGCATGTGTGTGAGTGTGTGTGTGCTTGCGCACGTGTGTTTGGGGGAATTCATTGAATTAATGAATGTTTAATTTGAACGTAGTGACGGCCATACATGACGAGGCACAGCAACTACCAGCCTTTCATTCACGTCGTCATTTGCACATCAAAGTCCACGAACACTGATAAGTCATGCACACTCTCTCTCTCTCTCTCTCTCTCTCTCTCTCTCTCTCTCTCTCTCTCACACACACACACACACACACACACACACATTCTGATTATGCAAATATTAAAGTTGTTAGATTTAGAAAATTGTTGGTTCTTTCAGATACATCTGTCTCTATGTGTGTGTGTGTGTGTGTGTGTGTGTGTGTGTGTGTGTGTGTGTGTGTGTGTGTGTGTGTGTGTGTGTGTGTGTGTGTGTGTGTGCGTGCGTGCGTGCGTGCGTGCGTGTGTGTGTGTGTGTGTGTGTGTGTGTGTGTGTGTGTGTGCTCCCCCCCTGTAGACAGAGCCTCATGTTTACTCAGCCTGCAGTGACCGACCACGACTGAACAACACACAACCAGCGTTCCCATGCACACAAAGTCTCACAAGCTAAACTTCAACCCTTAACATTAAAACAAACACACACACACACACACACAAATAACTCACACGCGCACACATACGTATATGCACGCACAGAAGAAAATACGCCACGCCAAGAAATACACTGTACACTTGTAAACACACACAAGTAAATACACACACACACACACACACACACACACACACACGCACACACACATGCACACATATATACGCGCACACACACGCACGCACACACACTCCATTACTCTTTCTTCCTCTCTATCTACTACATTTAATTCCCTTTGGAAAAGACAGGTGCAAACGTTGATTGAGCTAGAGCCAGATTTAGCCCCCGCTTGCACAGTGCGTCCAGCTGTACTCCAGCCCTCTGAGATCGATGTCCAGCCAGCCAGTAGCCAGCCAACTAGCCAGCCAACCAGTCAGCCAGTAGCCAGTCAGCCAGAAAGGCAACTAGGCAGGCAACCAACTAGCCAGCCAACTATAGCCAGCCAGTATAGCCAGCAAGGCAGGCAGGTAGGCAGCCAGCCAGCCAGCTAGTCAACCAGCCAGGCAGGCAGGCAGGCAGGCAGCTAGTCAACCAGCTGGCAGGCAGCTATAGCTAGCTAGCCAGTAGCCAGCCAGTAGCCAGCCAACTAACCAGGCAGGCAGCCATTCAGTCAGTCGGCCAGGCAGGCAGGCAGGCAGGCAACTATCCATGCATGCAGCCATGCAGCCAGCCCAGTCAACCAGGCTGTGCCCAGCGGGCAGAGGAGACCTGGAGGCTCTCCTGGTGGAGTCTATTGGCCTCAGACACAGACATGCTCCACTGGGCTCACAGGGTGGACCACAGCGGGGCACCGCGGCACCATGCCAGGCCCAATCTCTGCACCGCTGGGGCCGGATGAGGCCAAGCCAGGGCATTGAGCACTAAGTATACTCATTTACTGCACTGTGCCGTTTATACTTTTACTGAGTATTTCCATTTTTTAAAATGTTCTATATTTTATACTACATCTCATGGGCTAATCTATTACAATTAAATGTATTTGAAAACATACTTGATAAAAGGTATACTTTGTGGATTTGTAGTGAAAAGATGTGAAACACATGAGAAATTTGTGAAATGGGCCATTCACAATAGTACTTGTACTTTGGCATGCAGCCTATAGATAAAGTATATTTTGATGTCAAAACGTTTATCCTTAAAACAAGCAAATCACTGGCTTCCTTTACCTGTCAGCAGGTCAGAGGGAGAAGAGGTGATCACCCTCACCTTTCATATTTATCCCTCCGACCTACTTCGCCCCCAAACTGTACACAAATTCCATGGTTTTGAGACGTTTCAATCGTTGATTTTAGATTTTAGAAAAAAACGTGCATTTCCCGTCAGTCAGTCCGTCCCTCCGTCCGTGTGTCACCCCACACCATATATGGTCATGACTCGTGACATCACGTGACAAGATCAGGGATGGAGATCCGATGATGTCAACAATATTGAGCCCATATATGGGAATGCCCATATATGGAGATCCCTGATGTCATCAAAACTGCAGTACATCTGACCTCAAACCCTTATAAATCTCCATATATGGAGATTTAAGGGTTGTTCTAACATTCCATAATTATGTTGATCCTTCCCCATCCATCCTTCCTCTTCGATGTCTCCCTTTTGACTGATACCTGTCCATTCAAACTCTAGACAGGCAGTTGTGACGAAAAGACAGCTGAGCCAGAAGGCAAAGCTCTCTGTCTACAGAGCAATCTTTGTTCCTACTCTCACCTATGGCCTGCATGAAGTGTGGATCATGAATGAAAGAATAACATTGCGAATACATGCGGCCGAAATACGTTTTCTTCGACGGGTGGCTGGTCCCTTTGGGATAGGTTCAGTCACGCGAGAGAGACTCGGAGTAGAGTTGCTGCTTAGGTGCAGCTTAGGTGGTTCGGGCATCTGGTTAGGATTCCTCTCGAGCGTCTCCCTATAGGGAGGTCTTCGAGGCACGTCCCACTATGGGAGGAGACCCCGGGGCAGACCAGATTACATCGACTCACTGCATGGCCTTGGAACACCCATGGGCCTGTCAACCCTCCCTCCTCCACCCAAGGGCCTGTCAACACTCCCACCTCCACCCATGGGCCTGTCAACCCTCCCACCTCCACCCATGGGCCTGTCAACCCTCCCACCTCCACCCAAGGGCCTGTCAACACTCCCTCCTCCACCCATAGGCCTGTGAACACTCCCACCTCCACCCATGGGCCTGTCAACCCTCCCTCCTCCACCCATAGGCCTGTGAACACTCCCACCTCCAACCATAGGCCTGTCAACACTCCCACCTCCACCCATAGGCCTGTCAACGCTCCCTCCTCCACCCATAGGCCTGTCAACACTCCCACCTCCACCCATAGGCCTGTCAACGCTCCCTCCTCCACCCATAGGCCTGTGAACACTCCCACCTCC
>NC_137862.1:47268301-47283301 GCF_963924005.1 Protomyctophum bolini | reverse complement strand
GCGTGCGTGCGAGTGCGTGCCCTGGGTGTCACCGCTCTGCTGCGGGTCACCGTGAGGAGCATCTGATTGTCTCACCTCTGGGGTCAAGTCACACTCACAGCTCCTCTCTCTCTCTCTCTCTCTCTCCAGCTGTGGTGAACAATGGGAGCAGGTCTAAATCAGTGGGTTTTCAACCCTTTTCATATCAAGGTCCATTATTTACTCTGCTTCTTTTTGTTGTGCCACGGACCACCATTTGATGAGATTTAACCTCTCAGACCCAAGTATATTTTGTTGTCGTTGGATAAGATTTTGTCCACAGTGAGACAACATGCAGGCAAACATTGATCAAAATAACAATTCTTCTTCTACATTCTCGAATTGTGTGTAGACTGTATAGACTCATTTTACTCTTGAGAGCATATAGTAAAATGAATCCAAGTGGACACGTACAGGTCCGTTTGCTTTCAGTAAACGCTCTCAAGAGTTACAGGTCTAATAAGGGTCCATTTGGTTACAACAACTCTCCATCAATTAGCCGGGGACCACCTGGAACCGCCTCAAGGACCACTGGTGGTCCCCGGACCACTGGTTGAAAACCACTGGTCTAAATGGACGGAGAGACACACAGACACACAGCAGGTATAGCCTGAAAGAGACCTGTGCTTTTCTGGCCATAGAGGGGCGGAACCATCTCCCAGCTGGAGCCGCAGGGAACCTTCTATTGGTTCACCAATCTATGTGACCGCCTCCCCACCCGGCTAGCAGGTGGGTGGGGTTGGCGAAAGGGCCTTTCTGTGTGGAGTTTGCATGTTCTCCCCGTGTCTCCTAAGGTAGGTACCCTGCATTAATCGTGTTCTCTAAACTACCTCCCCCTGGCCAGCCGGGGCGCCTGATGGAGCTGAAAGGAACTGGTTGGAATAACGTGTTCCTTCCATCCACGCGCTACGTCAACCCTTGTCAGGTGAAAAGAAGCGGCTTGGATGCTCATCCACTGAAGGAAGCATGAGGTCACTCCGTTGCTCTCCCCAGTTTGGCACAGGATTACATTCGATAATTGAAAAAAAGATGGGTTACAATTATTTTTTTATTGTTTGGTAAATCCATCTTTTATTCTAACTCGTAGCACGACTAGCGAGACTGAACTAATTGAATCGCATTATGTCAACCGGAACACAATATATTTATTTCCTTTTCTCTAAACCGGATCACACGGCTCAGTTTTATAGAATGAACACCATCCAGGCTTTAACCCCGCGGTGGAAAGCCTGGAGACGCCAGCTTAGTGGAGTACACACACACGCACACGCACACGCACACACAACAGATTGAGTATGTCACTGCCAAGAGAAAAGCATGTAGCAGCCATTACGAACACAAAAAGAAACACACACACACACACACACACGCACACACACACACGCGCATGCATGTGTGCGTGCAGCCGCACACACACACACACACACACACACACACACACACACACACACACACAAAAACTATGCTTTATTATTTCTGATGCCTGGATTTGATTTTCATGATTCTTGACCTTTCCGGGTGGATTCTGTTGACCTTATAAAAAACGACGGCATGTCATAAAGTCATCCAGTCATCGCAGACACTTTATTTCAATCAGCCACTCTATACAATCATAGCCGTTATCTGTCACATTCACATCGTCTAAAGACAGGTCAACAATCCGTCCTTTCACTGTAACTGTATACAAGTACAGAGAATAATTTAGGTTACAAATCATAACTAGGGCTGAAGACAGGTGCAATGCGAGAGGCCGCGGGCATGAAAGTCCATAAACAACCAAAAGGCTCGAACACGCTGACAAACCAACAGTGACAAAAGTGTCACGGCCGTGATGATGGTCTGAGGACCTTTATTGTTGTCATGTTCACCCTTAATAGTGAGTGAGGGAGGAGACCAAACGAGACGTCCATTTACCCAACTCGCCCCGGGCGTACAGCCGGCGGAACCGCTCGGCCTGGTGTTCCTAAAGTAACCTGAGTAAATAATGCTTAAACGGTTAGATCTAACGTAGTTCTAAACCTTAACCTCAGTAAAACTATGCCTAAACCTAACCCTATTCCTAAACTAATAAAACTATACTGCATAATGTTAAAACGAAGGCGAGATGTATATATTATTGGCGATGGTACCTGTTACCAGACCGATGCAATACTGCATATTGTTAAAACAAAGGCGAGATGTATATATTATTATGGGCGACGGTACCTGTTGTTACCAGACCGATGCCGTACTGCATACTGTTTTTAGCCCAATGATTGTTTTTCGTGCAAAACTAATGCTTGGAATGGATTCAGAATCATGAAAACCCCCTAGTTTGACACATCACATGCTACTGAAAGCATAATATATTTATGTTATTTATGTTTATTTATTTATGTTATGATCACATATAACTGGCGATAACTGTCATTATACTGAATTAGACATGGCCCCCCCTTCCAAAATGAAACATATGGTGATGGAGATCATGTGGAAAGAATTTGGCGCTTTTGTCAGCCGTGTCCACATTTTACTTCGCTGACCTCCGGATGTCGAGGGAGGTTCCAATGAAAAGTGTTTCATTTGAACCTCTGCAGAGAACATATACAGTACAATAATCCACTGTAGCCTCCATGCCAGCAGACATGCAGGGACTGTATTGTTCCATGTCAGACACATAATGACACAATCTCAAACGGCAGCGTGTGTGTGTGTGTGTGTGTGTGTGTGTGTGTGTGTGTGTGTGTGTGTGTGTGTGTGTCCATTGGTAAGATCCATAGAGCACAGATACAGTGTGTGAGCGTGACAGCCAGTGTGAGATTAGTTTCCCCGACGGAAACCTAGTTAGTAGGAAGCAAGGAGGAGACAGGCACACCTGAGGCCCCGAAGACACACCGCACGCACACACACATACAGTACCTAACGCATGCACGCACGTACACACGCACGCACGCACACACACACACACAAATGCACTGACACACCCACACACATGCACAGACAAAAACACACACAAACATGCACGTTCGCACGCACATTTGTTCCCACACACATGTCCCACACCCACACACACAGATACACACGCACGCACGGATACACGCACGCACGCACACACACTCACACACAAACAAACACTCACAGGCATGTATACACACACTCACATATATACATACAGTGCTCACATTATGCACAGATATATGTTATACAATATACATACATGGTGCTTGGGCAGCACGACACACAAACACGTATACGCACTTTCGCACGCATGTTTGTTCGCACATTACACACGCACGCGCGCGCACACACACACACACACACACACACACACACACAAACATCAAACTGCAATAAACACTTATGAAACACATTGAAAATACACACACACACGCAAAACACCCACGTGCACAAACATTATTCTCACATAAAACTGAAGATGTACGGTGTGCACACACGCGCACACACGCACAGTCACACGCACACGCACACACACACACACACACACACACACACACACACACACACACACACAGGCCCTGCAGGGTGACAGTGTGACGCCACCCCCCAGCAGTATAGCGGGGGGGGGTTAGGTGTCTGCAGTCCACAGAGTGGCAGCGCAAGGACAGCCGTCTGCCAGGTCGTCTGCTCTGCCTGTCTGCCCACCGCTCTGACGGATCAATACACTGACTCTCTCTCTCTCTCTCCTCATTCCTCCTATATTCTCTTTCCTTTTCTCCCTCTGTCTTCACCTCATCCATCTCTCTGTACGTGTGCCGATTGCTCTGTCTGTCTGTGTCTTTCTCTCTGCCTCTGTTTTGTCTCTGTGACTGCATGTCCTTAGTTTATCTTGTTGTTGTATATTTTCCTTCTTTTGCTGTCCTTTATATGCCTCTCTCTCTCTCTCTCTCTCTCTCTCTCTCTCTCTCTCTCTCTCTCTCCCTCTCTCTCTCTCTCTCGTCTGCGCCCCTCTCTTCCTCTGGGAGTGCTACCCCCCCTCCCCTATAGCCCTTCATCACTCTTTTGCGCGCGCACACACACACACACACACACACACACACACACACACACACACACACACACACACACACACACACACACACACACACACACACACACACACACACACACATACACACACACACACACACAACACAAATCTTATTTATATAGTGTTTGTACTCATCTGGAACATTTGCATAGGCCTAATGCATCTGTCACTGTTATTTTAATGTTTGTTTGTTTTTTCATACAAAATGCCAAGTAGCCTATTTTACATTTACAAGTTAATCAAAGTACATCCATTGTAATGGCATGTTCTCTGTAACTTTTCAACATAGGCCTATTGCCTTGGCTCAACAATGTAATGTTACTTACTAGTCACAATATTTGAATAGCAATTTTAGAGAATACTAATGTTTACTTTAAAACACTTGGCAATCAAACAAACACAATGGCAATCAAGCAAGCCTATTCCCATTCCCATTGTGATTGTGGGATGTCAAGAGGCCATAACACAACCATCTATCCAGGAGGAATGGGATGTCAATAAGCCATCTCTTGGGCAATTGTGGTGAATATGATTGCTTTTTGTATCCAGAAATCATGACAAGAGCTGTAGTGTCAACCTGAGTGCTTTTTGTGCAAAAGTAATGCTTTTAATGCATTCAGAGTCATGAAAAACCCCTAGTTTGACCCCACACATGTAGTCATATAGCTCTGGTCCATATAGCCTTCTACTGCTTCTACGATTCTGCCCTGCGCAGTAAGGCTATGGGACTTTCAGTTTTAAATCTCAAATCGAAATCAGACCAGCCTCTCCTCTTTGGCGTAAATAAAAAGAAAGTTTTTGCTACTAATAATAATAATAATAAAATGTATTTATAACGCACTTTACATTTGAAACAAATCTCAAAGTGCTACAGGCAGAACAAAATGTAAAAGGAAAAGAAAGAATACGAATAAAACAGTTAAAACAACACACAGGGCAGCTTAAAAGTCCGACTGGGCAAATGCCTTACTAAAGAGGAAGGTCTTTAGTCCCTTTTTAAAAGCGTCCACGGACTGTGGTGCTCTCAGGTGGTCGGGGAGGGCGTTCCACAGCCGAGGGGCAGCTGAGCAGAAGGCCCGGTCCCCCATGGTGCGGAGATTTGTTCTTGTGCATTTGAGAGAGTTTGATGTACCGGAGCGGAACAAAACAAAGGCGGGTTGTGTCATTAGAAAGCCTACTTTCCTTAGTGGACGCACTCTGAGCCCCCACCCCACGTATAAACTGTACTTTTTGGCCAGAAAGGGATTTATTTTCACCGGAGGAAAAATATTCTCTATGAGGCAGTTCTCTGGGCAATATCAGTAGAGGGCGCAGCGGAGTATCAAAAAATATTTTTTGTGGTGGGGGGCTCAGAGTGCGTCCACTAAGGAAAGTAGGCTTTCTAATGACACAACTCGCCTTTGTTTTGGTGTGTAGCGAAAACGTTCTTTTTATTTACGCCAAAGAGTAGAGGCTGGTCTGCATTCATGCGAGCGGCGGAAGTTTAGAGTAACATAGCTCTAAATGAAACGCATTAGAGCTATGTGTGTGTGTGCACGTGAAAGAGAATTTAACACACTCAAGGCCCTCTGCCACCTGAGCCAGAGCACCTTGCACAATGCAAATTGATTAGACATAGTTTATTGACTCCATTCGACTCCATCCCTCTACCCGCAAAACACGCACGCACGACACACACACGCATTTAAGCCTTCTGCAGTAGTTTTTTCAAGATGTTTCTAAAATATACAGTAGTAGTATATTAGCAGATGTAGCTGAAGCTCGCAGCTTGGCACAAAGTCACACGCTGTGAGTTTGGACATCTGAAATCTGAAAATAACTGACACTATGTGTGTGTGTGTGTGTGTGTGTGTGTGTGTGTGTGTGTGTGTGTGTGTGTGTGTGTGTGTGTGTGTGTGTGTGTGTGTGTGTGTGTGTGTGTGTGTGTGTGTGTCTGTCTGTGGGTGTGTGGGCGTGGTCTTGGTTCCTGGCTTTCCAGATTGGCGCACCTGGCTGTCGTCATCTCATCTCACTCACCTGCCTGCCATCTTCTTATCAACCACCACTCTATATTAAAGCCCTGCATGGTCTTCTCGCCGCACGCTGCCAGATCGTTTCATAGTTCTCTGCGCCGTAACGCTTCTAGCCAGTTTGTCCCAGTGTTTTTGAGTGGATTTCTGCTCTGCTTTGTTCCTGTTTTTGTGCCCAGTGTTTTTGGTTCTTGTCTCTGTTTTCCTCTGCTTCAGTTCCTACCTGCTTGCCCACCTGTTTGCCTTCCCTTTAACCTGCCTACCACCTCACCTCCAGCCGACAACTGAAAATATAGTAAGCTCCCCCTTTTTTCCAGCTTTGAGGGTCTGTGTAAACACAAACATTGAAGACAAGAGTGTGTAAACACAAACATTGAAGACACAAGTGTGTAAACACAAACATTGAAGACAAGAGTGTGTAAACACAAACATTAAAGACATAAGTGTGTAAACACAAACATTGAAGACACAAGTGTGTAAACACAAACATTGAAGACAAGAGTGTGTAAACACAAACATTGAAGACACAAGTGTGTAAACACAAACATTGAAGACACAAGTGTGTAAACACAAACATTGAAGACACAAGTGAGGACGCAAATTGTGATGATGATAGGATGATAAGAGCACCCCTCACTTCACACAGTTGGTGTGATTTTATGAAAACCCTTGGACTTTGCCTATACGTGTCGTGTCTGCATTTGGGTTTGTTAATCGAGACAAAATGACTCGGATGCTTTCCCGGATTTAACCCATTTAGGACTACGGCCTAAAAACACCTTCTGAATCCTGACATAAGTTTTCAGAAAATCTTCAAATATTTATTAAAAAATGACAAAACATTACCAAAATGGGTTCCCGTCCAGAAGGATATATTTACAAAAAGGGGTCCCCTTTGAGTTCCTTGTGGTGAATGAATATTTTTTTCAACCAAAATGGGTGCTTCAGGCCTGCACGGTAGACCTACTCAATATAGGTTGAGATAAACAAGCTACAATAGAATAGCTTAACTTCTTGCTGCAGGTATAACTGGCTGGACAGCAGTTCCCGTATATATTCACACTGAGTGAAGAGAACATGAATGAAATTGCACAGCGGAAACAGAAAGCTAATGTTTGCGCTCTGCGGAGGCCAACACTACTCACCCTCATCCTGTAGGCGTGGCTGTCTGCTGCATGCGGCATAGTCGGGGGGTTTTGGGGCCATTAATATCTAGTTTGGTGGTGTCGGGATATGATGGTTTTTGGGAGATGACCTCACCCACTGAAAGAGCCCTATAGCTCCTTCGCTGCAAAAATATCGAGTGTTCGCTTCAATCAGAGAGAGTACAAATGGACCCCGAAAGGGTCCATTTTGATTGAACCGATCACTCAGGGATCCCACAGTGGGCGTCTCTAATCTGTTTTAGAAAGGATATGTCTCTCTCTCTCACTATCAGGTCTTTTCCTAATGGCCCATCAGCTAATAAATCTAATGCTCTAAACTTTTTACTACATCTCAACACTTATTTCCCCCCAAAACTATGCGCTTTATGTCCTCTCGAACTTCGTTACGTCGGCACGGAAAGAAATGATTTCACAGGAAAATGTATATATCGCCTTTGATTTTTTTTTTGCCTACTTTCTCGCAATATGGGCCCGGCTTTAGTGGGATAAAAATTGATTTTTTTGTTTTTTTATAAGCTTTTTTGTGCATTAGCTTTTAAATTTGAAATTGTATTATTTGTGGAGGCCACTTTTGATCAATGCGGGAGAAATCAAGATTTATAGCCGTGATGCAATAAGGGAGGTATACAGTGGAGCATGAGTGGAGGGAGAGGAACCTCTCTGCTCCGACACACCATCCAACCCCAGAAGAAGGCTCTCATAAGCCCTGTGTGGTACTCTAGAATCTAGATCAGTGTTTTGCAACCTTTTTCATATCAAGGCCATTAGTTATTGGTCATTTGAGCCATGCACGGACCACCATTTGATGACACTTTAGCCTCTCTCAAAACTAAAGAATATGTTGTTGTCGTTGGATAAGATTCCATGCTGTATTGATGTTGGTGTTACCATTGGGAGAGTCTAGAGATAACAGGCAAATATTGATCAAAATAACAAATTATTCAACATTCTCTAATTGTGTAGACTTCTTGTAAATTAAGTCATTTCTGTCTGTCTGTCTGTCTGCCTGCCTGCCTGCCTGTCTATCTGTCTGCCTGCCTGCCTGCCTGCCTGCCTGTCTATCTGTCTGTGTCTGTATAATCACCCAAAACTCTAATGGGCTTTGTAGATAAAAAATAAAATAAAAATAAAAAGCAAAAAATAAAAAGTGCAGCTTGCTCTCATCTCGTCCTCTTCTGCCTTCTGCCTCTTCTTCTTCTTCTTCTTCACTTACATCCACCTCTTTATTTGTGAGAGAGCCTCCTTAATGTCCTCTCAAACTTTCAAGAGCGTCTTTGAAGACCAGCAAATGGGCTCTCGTAGAGACATGCGCGCACACACACACACACACACACACACACACACACACACACACACACACACACACGCACTCCGCCTTATGTTGCAACCTGTCCATTCTACATGTTGTCTTCAGCCTTGAAGATTCTGGAGGAGTGGATTAAAAGCATGAAAGGGAGTCTAAAGAGGGACTCACTGTGTAACACACAACACACTCACACAGCTAATGGCCTCACATTATAGCTGACGAGAGAGAACACACGGGCACACACACACGCATACACACACACACACACACACGCACGCGTGCACACACACACACACACACACACACACACACACACACACACACACACTCTCTCTCTCTCTCTCTCGTGTCTACTCTACTTGTGAGGACATCAACATTTTAGGACCCTGATTTGATAATGATTTTATTTATTTATGATGCTTAAGCGAAAACATTGCAGATCTACTATAGTTCACAACAGGTTACCACCCGATGTGATCTTGTGCAGAGCTTGTAGATCTGCTAATTTGGATTACAGATCTACAAGTATAAATCCAACTCTAGCCTTTAAACCTGACCTATACATGCATATTGCAAACATTATCTTTTATCATTTTAACACCTTTATTGCGGCAATTAACATAATATTATAAGAAGTTACGGCCGCTGCCGATGTTGACAGTTACCTTTGGAGAGTTAATGCGTTGTAATTCTAGCTCCGTATCATGATTTTTATCCGGCTGAAAATAGTCCCATATTTTTGTAGCCTGCCGCCACTTCCACGATTCCACTCACAAACATAGAGCAGAGCGAGCCAAGATTGTCCATACCCCCTCGTTCACTTTGCAGTGGACTTGCAGTTTCCCAGAAGCCCTTGCAAGCCAGTTATAGGTCGATTTCCGGTTACGTCATCATAATGCGTCGATTTATATATTACATTATCAATTAAGGGCACAAATATTTTTCAGTTGCTTTTGATATCCCACACACATCATGTGTCTCAGTGCTTGAGTCCAAACAAGCCCTAAATGTACAGAATATAGGCAACACATGAACTTATTCACAGCCAACATTGGTCACACACACACACACACACACACACACACACACACACACACACACACACACACACACACACAGACATTTGTACCCTTGTGTACTGTAATGAGCAGACAGCTGTGTGGGTCTCGTTGTGTTTGGAGTGGAGAACATGATAGTCATGCAGTGTCTCTCGGTGAGAACACGGAGGTGTCTCGGAGTCAGGGTCAGTCGGTCCACTTATATCTTACTGCAGTCAGGGTGGTAAGCTCTTCTATGTGTTGCAGCCATATGGGAAAGAAATGAACCTCTTCCTTCACAGGTGTTACCGATGATACTAAATAATGAAGGTTGTGTTTCACACAACGGGGGGTTCAATGGTGCCTCAAGGCGAGTTTAGGCTGGTCTAGGCTGGCGGGACTGGTATATGTAGAAGGAAGGCACTGGAGCACACTCAGACAATTAATGTTCAGAAGTATAGAGACCACCCTCTGCTTGTCACGGCCAATCGGCCATATACTTTTTTCTCCGATTTGGACACCAAAATGTGTCGTCCAGCTATCATAGATCGATTCGTCACACAGTCTTCAGTCTTCATCTGTAGAACGCCTTGACTGAGAGCTTTACAAAGTTACAGTGCAGACTTCTAGTTTTGTATAGGCTACTGGTGGCTTGTACATCTTCTACTTTCAAAAGAATCTTGTAGGGTTCCCAGCACAAAAGATGTATCCCATGGCTCAAAATATAACAATGTATAATTTGTTTTTTATAGATTTAGCCCATTTTCAGTCTACCAACCACTGACATACAATTTTGGCTACCCATATTTAGTGGGACAAAGAGGATTTTAGGATGACTAATATCTTGTGAGATTTTCTTTGAACATGATGGCTGATGGTGGAGCCGTGAAGACGATTTGATGTCATGTGGTTTGCCCTATGGGTCCCACAGAGCAGCGCACCCACAGCTGTGACGAGCGCTGGCTCGCTAACTTGTGGGGGCGAGAAGCGCGAGGTTGCGTGCACACATTCCACATAACTGGAAGAACAAAGACAGTGAATACAGACTCCGAAAATATTCCCCGTCCAAAACCTGTGATCAGCTTTCGCCTGTGGTATATAGGCTATTATTTATTTAATTTTTTGTACTTTAATAAGCAATACCACATGGTGCTCGGGTGGTGCAGTGGTAAAGTGCCTGCCCGCCACCGCAGAGATTGTGCTGTTCAAATCCATCGTGGTGTATATCCGGCTTTGTCGTCGCCGGGCCTCTATTTACGAACACAAATGGTCGTCCCTCAGGGGAGGGAGGCGCCAGGCAGGGAGGGGGATAACTGTCACTGCAGGCCCTCCTATGGGCGTTGGGCGAGAGAGGAGTACTAATCCTGGAGTACAGGACGAAGGCTCTACATCCTCTCGGTGGGGGCTCCTCGTTGGTTGAGTCAGTCGGATACAACAGACAACAGTCATTGGCGAGATGACAAACAAATGTGTGGCGAGGAATCAATTGGCTTGAAGACTGGGGAGAAAAGGGTTAAAAAGCACACACACACGAATGCACGCACGCACACATGCACGCACGCAAGAGGTCGCACGCACCACAGCTGGTGAGCTTGTAGATCAGCTATATTTTGGTGAATGTTCACCTATTAAGACCCAAATAATGCCCCAAATTGGTATGCTAGGATTCAGGACCTACAGTAAAGGTGGTTAAAGGTCCTATAGAACCATAATATGAGGAAAACAGAGAACCATTAACTATACTACATAAAATGGCTATTTCATAGGTGACCGTTCTTTGTGGAATCATATAGCCTTTTAAAGAACCATTTAAGAATCATTATTTTGCTTTGTGTGTACCAAGACCATGCAGGACATGAGGAGGAGGAGGAGGAGGAGGAGGGGGAGACATTGATTTTTTTCCCCCTCCTCTTTTCTCCAGGATTTTGACAGAATCATAGCGCCATGGAAACAAAGAAACCGCTCTGCGACAGAGGAAAACCTTTCATTTCAGCTGAAATGAATGGCGGCTCGCCACTGATAACAGCATGAGTGATAGTGAGCGCACATGCACGCATGGACATGCACGCACACGCACGCACAGACGCACGCACGCACACACACACACACAGATTGGAATATATACTTTTGAGGACATCAACGGTTTAGAATGTGGACTTTATGAATGCCAGTAACAAAGCAATACGTTTTGACCCTAATCGTGCAGACAAGAATAGACGACCTAGCTCGTACATCTGCTATTTTTGGTGCAACACACCTAAAGCATAAATCAGGCATAACTCCCAACCCCCGACCCTTAAACCACCTGAAAATCGTTGTTATTAACCATAAAAACAGCCATTTCTGTTGTGAGGACCAGGAAAATTGTCCTCACAATGTCTATTTCTCAAATGCAATGCAAGTACACACACACACACACACACACACACACACACACACACACATGCACATGCTCACACACACACACACACACACACACACACACACACACACACACGCACGCACGCACGCACGCACGCACACACACACACACACACACACACACACAGACACACACACACACACACACACACACACACACACACACACACACACACACACACTTCTTCATTTTTAGTCCACATTTATAAAATACATTATCAAGGGCACAAATATTTTTCAGTTGCTTTTGATATCCCACGCATTGGAAACATCATGTGTCTCAGTGCTTGTGTCACGATATCTGTCTGTGGTGTACTCTTATTGTGTAGTTGTGTTCCTAGTGTTTCTTGTCTGCTCCATTTGTTGTTACCTGCCTTGTCTCACCAGTCTGCATTGTAATTCACCTGTGTCCTGTAACCTGTTTAGTGTCAGCCAATCATGTGTTGATTGTAGTTATGTTGCACCTGTGTCTAGTTAGTCTTTGTGTCTATGTATACCTCCCAGTGTTCAGTGTTCCCTTGTCAGATTATAGTTTGTTGTCACAGTGTCCTGCCCTTGTATGTCCTGTCTAGTTGTGAATAAATCATCATTCTACTTTATCTGCCTGCCTGCCTGCTCTTGGTTCTGCATTTGGTCCATCACCGTGACAGCTTGAGTCCAAACAAGCCCTAAATATACAGAATATAGGCAACACATGAACTTATTCACAGCCAACATTGGTCACTTCAGTCTGTCATATTACCAACACCGAAAGGAAATCATGGGTACAAAAAGCACCTTCTCCTCCAAATAGACCGACTGCCTATAATGAACAGTATGCTGCTTTGCTTTACACTTGGACAACCCCATAATCCTGAAGCCTCTGACCACTAGCCTGTGGACATGGCCCAGGCTGCAAAATATAAAAACAAGGAGCCTTGAATCAATCAGAACTTGCATCAAAAGCACAGCCAACTTCGAATAGATAACCTCTCTGCTGTTCTCTCGTCTTCAATTACTGTATAATTCATTATATGTATTTGCAGTTATATTTGCAAATACGGTTGGGTCATTGCATTGAAATTTGAAACATTTATGGTTTCACACAGGATTTTTTGTGAAACACAACAGAGGAATGAAACACAGGCGACACATCTTTGGCAATAATGGTAACACACACACACACACACACATGCATGCACATACTAACATTCACAAAACACCCAACCAATGCACTTGTGCAACCTAAGTGTTGATTTCTGCACATTATTTCAAACAAACCACAGAATGGTCCCCTTTCACACAACAGAAAGAACAGAGTGGTCCCCTTTCACACAACAGAAACAGCAAAAACACACGAGTCACGACTGTTACCATCCGTCATGCAAAGAACAACCATAGCTATAGTAAAAGGCTTATTTTCAACCACAATGAGTTTCTGTATACATATACACAGTTAAATACTTCATTGAATTTAAGGTTGAGGTGGGAGTATATGGCTGGACTGGTGGTATTGCGATGAGGAATGGCCGTCTCAAACCCAACTGGGACAATTTCTGAAATGACAATCGCTAAAGCGCTTATTTTGATCGCTCGACAATTATTTTTTTGTCTGTCTTTCATAATAATTTATTGCATTTTTTATAGCGCTTTTCCAAGTGCTCAAAGCACTGTACAATGGTTCATTCATTCATGCATTGGGAGGTGAAGCGGCGAACAGTCGACGCCAGCGTCCTCATCACTTCCCACATTCACACACCAATGGTGGCGAGCTCACACCGACCGACTCATTGGAGGCAATGTAGGGTTCAGTGTCTTGCCCAAGGACACTTGGGCAAGAGCCGGGATTCGAACCGCTGACCCAGGGATCATTGGACGACCTGCTCTACCTCCTGAGCCACAGCCGCCACAATCAGGCAGATTGGATAAAGTGGGATATGTCGTCTCCACAGAGTTTTGTCCCCAATGGTCTGCTGTAAAAGGGGAACTATATACCTCCATTCTCAGAGCTATACGGAGATGCAGGTTGTTTTTCCCCCCCGCCTGCACTGGTTAATGGATATACTGTAATAACATCAGTTTACGGTTTAAGTGCACTAGTCCAGAATTCTCCTCTAATGGGTTAAAGGACCCGCGCATATACTAGCATTCCCGCCTGGTCTGTCAGGAAGGATATACAGCATCACCAGCTTGTGTTCCTCGCCAAACAAATGATTTGTCTTGCCGTATAAAACACCATTATCCGTTCCTGTATACAGAGTCATGCGTGTGGCCGTGTTGTAATCTCCCGTTGACCTACCGTTGGATCCCAGGAAGAGCGAGGGAGCGCAGGCAGATTGCTCTTCATTAAACGATTTGACCCCAAAATATTAGATTTCAGAGATTCTATTGCATTTAGCATCTTTTTTTTTTATCATTATTGAGATGACGAGGGATCACATCGATTCTGTGTCATATTAGCTTGAGCCACAGCAGGTTGCCTGGCTTCTCGGTGTGTATGTTTGTGTGTGGGTGTGTGGGTGTGTGGGTGTGTGGGTGCGTGCGTGCGTGCACAGCACATCTGTATGTTTTATGTCTCCATATGCGTATGTAATGTATGTGACTGACTAGACATGCACACACCAACGCACGTTTCCAATCATTGGCGTGTATCCCTGCTGCGTGCGTGCATGCGTGTGTGTGTGTGTGTGTGTGTGTGTGCGTGCGAGCGAGTGTATATACCCACTGGCACTGCAGCATTTGTCTGTATTGAGCTGTTGGTGTAATTTGAACAGCTCTCTGCGCTGACTGAAGCTCTGCCGAAGCCGAACTAGAACCACTGGACAGCGGTCAGCGGTCACTGGTCATCCACTCAACGTCCTCAAAACACAACACCGTTCTCCCTGTGATCTCCCAACACACAGTAGATGCTCTGAACACGTCATCGGAACTACACAGCACATAGACTATAGTAAAACCTTGTTTCCTCTGGATTTTAACCTGGGTCTCTTGTGGGGGAAGAGGCACTAGAAACCTAGCATCTGTACTGCTTTTATTT
>NC_137862.1:47260801-47263301 GCF_963924005.1 Protomyctophum bolini | reverse complement strand
CTGTGATGAGTCTGATTTTTCGGTTTCTGACTCTATACCTCCATGCCTCTACGAAGGAGAGGAGGGGAGGAGCAGGGTGGGGTGGGGTGGGGTGGGAGTGGGCTATAGGGGGAATTGGGTGGAGGGATAGACAGACAGAGAGTTAGAGGGAGAGAGAGAGCCACTTCTCCACAGTGTAATGTAGTTAGGGCGGCGCAGATCAGTCATCCCGACCAATACTAACCATGTCGCTGGTCTCTCCATCCTCCATCCACGCAGCAGGGGGGGGGGGGGGGGGACTGGGGGTCGGGGAGGGGGAGAGAGAGAGAGAGAGAGAGAGAGCAGCACTGTACATTTACCTGCAATTAGATTTAGCAGACTATCCTGCTGGGAGTGATGGAAGCCCCTAAGAACTGGAGATGGCAAGAATGCGTGTGTGTGTGTGTGTGTGTGTGTGTGTGTGTGTGTGTGTGTGTGTGTGTGTGTGTGTGTGTGTGTGTGTGTGTGTGTGTGTGTGTGTGTGTGTGTGTGTGTGTGTGTGTGTGTGTGTGTGTGTGTGTGTGCGTGCACATAACATGCACACGTGCAAACACAAAGCATGTACATGGTTGTACATGGATGTGCAGGCATCCATATATCTTATCTGTGAATTGTGTGTTTTGCTATGTGGCTAAATGTCTGTGTATATCTGTGTATATCTGTATACATCTGTATACATCTGTGTGTGTGTGTGTGTGTGTGTGTGTGTGTGTGTGTGTGTGTGTGTGTGTGTGTGTGTGTGTGTGTGTGTGTGTGTGTGTGTGTGTGTGTGTGTGTGTGTGTGTGTGTGTGTGTGACAGCACCGTGGTCCTCTCTGCTCAGGTGCTGCAAGGCTAATGATTGAACAGAGGAGCATTAGCAACACAATGGAGACATTGATAACAGCCTCTGCATGTCTGTTGACTCTGCTTTACAGGGCACAGGACCCTGCACGCACGCACACGCACACACACACACACACACACACACACACACACACACACACACACACACACACACACACACACACACGCACACACACACACACGCACACACATCCAAGCACACTTCCATTCAAGAATTTACATCATGCAAGAACACTGATCCATTATGTTAAAGGACCATTGGCCTGACATAACATTCATGACTGTTTTCCAACACATGATTTGTAGGATTTCCAAGCAAGCCATGTGGGATCAACTTGAAAGTTGTTTGAGAGCAACACAACACAACACAACAAAACAAAATGGTATACCTTTGTTTATTTTGGTCAAAAGTGACATTATCATTGTTACAGTTACAAGCACAAATTGATTTGAAACGACTTGCCGACAATAGTCTCTGGAAGGAATGCATTGATCTATATTGATTCAATTCAAGCGCCCGTGACTTATTAACCGTGCGATGATGTTTAGCCAATATTGACTCAGTTATTCGGGTAAGTTAAGTAACAATTTAACAACCGCAGAGGAAGAGCAAAAATGTACAAATACAGACGATCAGGAAAATGGTTAGTGTTCGTGTGCGATTGGCCAACAGATTGGCCTATGTGGCAGAAGCTGTGAATAGACAATGGAATAAGGCGGTATGGTCCTGTATATGTCACCACTTAGCCTTCAGCTCAGTGTACATATACTCACCACACACCCGCAGTTCGGTGGGAGGTACAGTGTGTGTGTGTGTGTGTGTGTGTGTGTGTGTGTGTGTGTGTGTGTGTGTGTGTGTGTGTGTGTGTGCGTGTGTGTGTGTGTGTGTGTGTGTGTGTGTGTGTGTGCGTGCGTGCGTGTGTGTGTGTATAGTTACATGCTGTGTGAGCGACCGTGCGAACATGCACTGTGTAAACACACGGCTGCAGTTTAGGGACACAGAGGGCCACTGGCTCTTCAGAATGCACACACACACACATTCCATGTTATCCCCTTGTCCCCACCGCCTCCTCCTCCTCCTCTCTCCTCTTCACCCCTCTTCTTCTCCCATCCACAATCTCTCTTTTCTTCACCTCCCCCTAGCTCTTCCCTCGCTCTTTTCTTTTCTCCCCCCCATCCTGTGTGATTTACAGCTCGGGGCCCCTCCTCCCGCACACCTCCGCTAGCACATTAAGAGTGTTTAAACTGTGTCCATTACTAAGCAGGGTCTTTATGGAGCCACTCCACACATCTAAAGCCCATTACGGCTACATCAAAGCAGGATAACAATGACTAATGAACAAGCCATATCAACCCAAGCCACTGTGTGCCAAACCGGTGGTCATTGTTACACAATGAGGAGGGTGGGAGGGAGGGGGGACGGGATAGGGGGTGGTGGGGTGGGGTAGGCTACTTATGTCTCCATTCATTCACTTGTCCTGCATCACCGTGAGTCAATTTGTTTCTGCTTCACATTATTGTCTTTGTGATATGTGATATGGCAGTGTTGACTTCTCCATGCCTTAAAGCTAGGCTGCATTGCAGTAACAAGATTCGTTTTCTGTAATTACCTGACTGCGCTTTATTTGCGTTCATCC
>NC_137862.1:47245801-47255801 GCF_963924005.1 Protomyctophum bolini | reverse complement strand
TGTGTGTGTGTTTGCGTGCGTGCGTGCATGCGTGCATGCGTACGTGCGTGTGTGTGTGTGTGTGTGTGTGTGTGTGTGAGAGAGAGAGAGAGAGAGAGAGAGAGAGAGAGAGAGAGAGAGCTTTAGAAACCCTGCATTGAGAGTGTATGGTAACAGATATTGGTTAATTCAACAGTGACTAGTTTGAACTCCTGTTGTGTTGGCACTCTGTTGAGCTGCGTATAGTTAATTGCCATGAAGTTGCCATAGACGTGTTACTTGTGCATGCCCACTTAATTGTGTGGCAATGTTGCTATGCCATTGCCTGCTATTTAATTATTATACTATTCATTACTGTGGTATTATTGTATAGGCTGCTGAGTTATTATTATTATTACCCTTATTATTATTATTATTATTATTATTTTGCCTTGTTATTTTTAAGTTTGACCAATGAAGCCAATTGGATGATCAATCAGAGAAGGTCGAAGCCCTTTTTCCGTTTTTATATGGAGTATAAATTATGATGAACATATAAGATATATACCAATTTAAAACCTCACATACAAGGCGGATATATAGGCCTATATATGCAAGACGTACGCATGCACGCAGACACGTGGTCAATAGCCTATACACACTCGATATGCAATGCATATGGCGAAGGCCTATATATACTGCCAATTGTATTCACATGCAGCCATTAACATTAACCTCTGCTGAGGCCTGCACTGTATTTATTATAGGCCCCATAATGTGTTTGTTGAGAGTCTTGAGACCCTCGTTTGCTGCGGAATCAGCCCCACCAACGTGTTGTTATATGAATGGAGAAAGTCCATATCATTCAAAGTTATAGCCTATAGGCCTAAATGGGTCTATATAGCAACCTCTAATCTTGTATTTTTTTAAAATAATAAAAATGTACAAAATCCCTATATCCAAATATATCTGAATAATTATCATGTGTTCAATGTGAATATATATAGGCCTAAAACACACACACACACACACACACACACACACACACACACACACACACACACACACACACACACACACACACACACACACACACGCGCGCGCGCACAAAATTCACGACCGCTTCAGTGATGTTGCGAGATCCTTCACTGAATATTTGTTGCAGACAGTTGTTGCATGCAGCCTTATGTCGGTAATTTATTCAAGTTTTTAAATTAACAGTAAAAAAAAATGAATGAGTTAATGTAACGCTGAGAGTTTACATATAGCTATATAGTATACACTATCAGGGCTATACAAATTATAAATTATAATATTGTAAAGTGTATAGTGTTCTGAAAAACGTTAACCGAATTGTCTGTAAAAGGCACCATCATAGCGCACTGCTTTAATTACAGACAATTCTATGCATGATTATTTACAGTAGGCCTATACTAGCCATACACACTAATCGTCAAATCTTATGCATTTATGCATGTGCATGTTGCTCTGATACATTATACACGTACACTCCATTTAGTATTTATGGTGCACGCACTAATAGTTTGTCTGTATGTGTTGTCATATTGGAGAGTTACAGGGAGTAATTGCGCGGCATATGGGCACCTTAATGTAAAGTGATGCCCAATTAATCTCACATGAGCGAACGAATCACAAGCAAGTGACGCGGAATAAAGTGAAGTGAAGAGAGGCAGTTGATTCCACGCTGCAGCAGGTAGCAGCAGCTGCTCTGCATTGGCCTGATGATGGCATGCTTCCATTCAATGGATTCCTCACTTTAATCACTTTAACTTATATGTATCAAAGTTAAATATGCATTTTAAAAATCACCAGAGTTCATTCAAGTCTGAATGACAATATATTTGGGTGATTTTCTTTTATATATACGCTCTCTGAAGATCTGGACAAGTTCGCCATTTTTATTTAGAGAGGATATTGTTTATTTGCTGTTGTTATGCTATACTGTTTTGAATCTTATTATTATTTAATTAAAGGGCAATTTTGGTGTTTGTACACTTTTCAGAGCCTTTTATAACTTTTCGTTGCTGTCTGGTGCATGGAAAGTACAAGATGACAAAAAAGTATGTTTAGTTTAGTTTAATAATATTATTACTATTAGATATATATAATGGCCTGCAATGTGACTCTGATAGTTGTAAGCCTATAAATCCTGTTATTATTCGTGTCTGCATGTTTGTTAGTTTGTTTATTTCTTAACAAAACCACCGCCATGTCTATTATCCCATAATATGAAAATAAAATACGACAAAAGTAACACATTTTCGGCAGACTGTGGGTGTACTTTACGTAAATAATCACGATATTTAAACTAATAATGTTGTTCATGTGACGAATGGGCTAAGCCGTAGTAGGATTGTAGGGGCTATAGTGCAACGCACGAGAAAATCCAAGGCCTACAGTATTTTGGGATTTGTTTATTCTAACGAATTGAAAAGACTCTGGCCTCTTCCCTCCTTGAGGAATTATAATTTTATTCAGTATTGATTGGTGACGGTGTGTGTGTGTGTGTGTGTGTGTGTGTGTGTGTGTGTGTGTGTGTGTGTGTGTGTGTGTGTGTGTGTGTGTGTGTGTGTGTGTGCGTCTGTGTGTGTGTGTGTGTGTGTGTGTGTGTGTGTGTGTGTGTGTGTGTGTGTGTACTAGGGCTTATCCCTCTCAACAAATACGTGCGTGCAAACAACCACATTGCTATATGTGTGTGTGCGTCATCAGTCCAGTGCGCATGCAGTGAGGACACATGTTATAACATCAACTCAAATATTTAATGTTTACCCTCCAGTCACAAGATTGCATTATCACAAGTTTATTATTATTATTATTATTATTATTTTTGTTGTTATTATTATTATTATTATTATTAATAAGGAGTGATAACCAATTGGGTTTGTCTGCATGCGAGACAACATTATTAGACGTACGGCCACAGAAAGCATAAGCTATATGCTTACAGTTTATCAAACAAAGGCATGAAAACGCAATATATCCGATATGAAGTGCACTGCCATGCAACAGGCTAATGAATTCATCACTGATAGGCCCCGTTCACCATCACCACATATATTTCTATACTTTAAATATATACACATCTAAATCCAGCTAAATTATTTCCAAGCCAAGTATAGGCCTATATAGCCTATACGCAATAAAAAACAGTTTCGCCGTTCGCCATATATTATAGGTCTATAGGACTATGGTGGTAGTATTTTATTTATATTTTTAAATCAGATTATGTTTAAACCACTACAACGCCTGCCTGCGTGTTATCATGTTCAGAGCTGCTGAAATATTGATCGGTGGCAACCCTCTCCTCTCTCTCCCTCTCTCTCTCTCTCCCTCTCTCTCTCTCTCTCTCTCTCTCTCTCTCTCTCTGCAAGGCATTATATTGTTTCTCCATCTTGAGCTCTGTGAGGCTCTGTGAGGCTCTGTGCCTCTCCCTCTGATGGGTTGACTGGGAGCGCAACTGATTAATAATCAGTGTGAAAAGTCGAACACCCAGAGTAAGCTGTTAATAATTAATATAGTCTCATGTGCCCATGTCTGCCCTCTCCCCAAGGACGGCATGCAGAGTTCCACCCTCCTGGCTGGCATTATTTCCCATCTCTCTGTGTCTCTCTCTCTCTCTCTCTCTCTCTCTCTCTCTCTCTCTCTCTCTCTCTCTCTCTCTCTCTCTCTCTCTCTATACAGTGTCGGTGTTTATGACGCCCAACTCTAAGATTGTAAATCTCAGAGTCCATTTGGTTACATTTGTGCAAACTCAGAGTTAAATTGACACCGATGATTTATGTATTTAGCATATAGGTATAGCCTAACAGTTCCATACATGCAGGTGCGCTCTCTCTCTCTCTCTCTCTCTCTCTCTCTCTCTCTCTCTCTCTCTCTCTCTCTCTCTCTCTCTCTCTCTCTCTTTCATCTATTTATTTATATGTATTTTGTACTTGTATACTAATTGAATTGCATTCCTCTTGAAATGCCTATTCCTATATATAGTCCCCAAAATAGTCCCTTGTATTCTCTTGAAAAGCAAATGAGTGTGAGGATATATACGCGCTCATGCAGGCAAGGCCTCGCCTCACAACAATGGCACACACACATAAACACACATTTCAAGTCCCATGCAGACGTGAGTTTATCGATCGCCATGAGAATGCAGCGCGTTAGGCTCGCTTTCTTTTGGCCTTTATGTCCCTTCCCTCCCTGCTCTTCGTTTTGTCCTGTGTCCATGGGTCAATTTACGTTCAAGTATAGTAACCTATAAGCAACCTATACAAAAAGCACACGTTGTTTATTCTAAAGGGGAGGTTAAGTGCATGCGCCTTCACGCATTTACAATTGGTTATTTATTCGATAGCAAATAGCACATTATCCTATAGTGCTGCATTCTCTCACATTGCATGGAGAAAACAATTATAGCAATTCATGGCCATGATAAACACACGTTGTCAGAGAATAAGGTAAAACAGACAAGTGCGTTCTTCAACCGCGCAAAACAGACTCTAATTGTTTAGACCGGGTTTAAAATCAGCAGGCCCAATGTGTCTGAGCCACTCTGACTACACATTTAGCAATTTATATTAAGGCTTAATTATTAGGCTATGTAGCCATAACTAAATAAGATCAGAAACTGTTTGTATCGATAAATATTAAAGCAACGCCTCATCACGACAGACTGTGGCTATATGCACTGCATGTGTTCTGTTGTGTCTGTGTGTCCTCCGATACGGTTGGGCAGACACACTTTTTGAATTAGCGTGCTTTTGTCTCGACACACGTCACACACACGCCGTTGACATTGACTTCACATCAGAGACAGTTTAACTTCTCCCCCCCCCTCTCTCTCTCTCTCTCTCTCTCTCTCTCTCTCTCTCTCTCTCTCCATGTCGTCGTCTTTTCTTCTCTTTTATTTAACCCACCCAACCGAACGGTGGAGTGAAGCCCCATTGTGGGGTGTTTGTGTGCGTGTGCGTGTGTGTGTGTGTGTGTGTGTGTGTGTGTGTGTGTGTGTGTGTGTGTGTGTGTGTGTGTGTGTGTGTGTGTGTGTGTGTGTGTGAGACAGATGCAGGGCCCGTGTGGTGGTGCAGGGTGACTGCGGGCCGGGGCCACCACCATAGCACTATAGGCTACTATAGGCCCTGCATATACGCAGGTCCGAACAGGAAAAAGTCTAAAAAGGTTAATCTGTCACCAGCAGATGTAAGCTTTGGGAGTCTTGAAGCGTCACCTTTGACATGTCCCCCATCCCATTCAGCAGGGAGGGTGGAGGGTGGGGGCTGACCGCTGCAAGCTGTCACCCCGCCGGGGGTGAGCAGAGCACAGAGGACGCCCACAGCCACAGCATCGCTCTATTAGGCTCTAAACTTGACATTTAGCCCATGTTGCTGCATGCGCCATTGCCACGTTTAAATGCATGATGCATTATAGGCTATGCAGTCAAGTTGAGTCAACGCACTTTGCATAGGGTGTGCGTATACTGTCTGCATGTGTTCTGCGCGCGTGCGTGTGTGTGGGGGGGATTGTGTCTCTCTGTGCAAAAGACAATAAATATTGTTCTCTCAATTTATTTTGTTTCCTTGTCTGTCTGTCTTTGTCATGGTAGGCCTATATAAACGCGCGCGCGCGGACATGCACTTCATCTCAATTAGGACACGCGTGTGCGTTCGCTTGCACATAATATTTAAACACACACACACACACACACACACACACACACACACACACACACACACTGCACACTGCTGGGCTTGGTTCGTTAAGCCTAATGGCTGAACAATAGACACATCTGCTCATTTTTATCAAAAGAAAAGGTATGTCACTCGTTTGGTAAAAACCGTCACATACTTTAGAGAGGGTTAGAGAGAGAGGCGGCTTGAGCAGCTGAAAGTATCCAACAGTCCAATAAACATGTTTCATGTTTTTAAATTAGCCTAATAATCTCCTAACATAATTATGATTATGGATATTAATTCTTAGCTGCATGAAGTATAGCACCTTTTCAAAGAGCTGTGATCAGCTATTGTTTTTTATTTATTTATTTGCTCATATCCCACTAGTTAAAAATCAACTCCAAATGAACCCGGAAGTTTACTTCATTAGCACTTAATAATTTAAGGAGGACCGAGAAGGATCGAGCCTCAGTCATTATTGTTCTAATTAATTTGACAAATCGTACCTGGCCGTTTCTTATCATGGATGTATTAATAAATAGTATATAGGCCTACATTTCGACTCGCATTTTTCAACGATGATTTATTATGTGTCGATTTACATTCACAACAGTATAGCCTAAGTATGTGTTATTAGGTGGAATGGGCTCCAGCAGCCAAGCGGGTTGATACCTCCCCTCCTTAATAAGTTAGCTGACGTCAGGGCCATGCGTGGGGGGGGGGGGGGGGCGCGAGCGAGCGCACACACGCACACACACACACACACACACACACACACACACACACACACACACACACACACACACACACACACACACACACACACACACACGCACACACACACGCACACACCCGCTCGCTTGCGTGCGTGCGTGTGTGGGAGGAGTGAGCGCCTCCGGTGCGCATGCGCGACCCGTGGTCTCCGCAGCGGCAGGACACAGGCTTCTGAGACAGAGGGAGAAGCAGCGAGACGCGGCTAGAGAGATGGCGAGGCACCCGAGCGGAGTGCGAGGAGGACTGCTGCACTGTGGCGGCGGGGGGGCTTGAATCACAAAGGACAGGAAGATTTGAAAAAATAAATAATAATAATAATAATTTTTTTAAAAAGGAAGAAAATAATACTCGGGGGAGGAAAGGAGTTCCCTTTTGCAAATAAAAAACAAAAATAGCATTCGATGTGAAAAGGGGATCAAGATTTTACGCATAAGGACTGACTGGGGGATACACTACAGGCAATTAACACCGGAGACTATACCGCATCCACAACAACAAAAGGGAATTGAACTTTTTTACTTGACGTTGAGGAGGACTTCATGGACACCAGCTCGCCGCGGTGCTACCACAGGTCAGATTATCAGATAGATGGTCGGACCGCAGCGCTGCAGCCCCGCCGACCAGGACCATGAACGCCCAGCTGTCGATGGATAATCTTGGCGAGCACTTGCACGGAGTAGTGAGCCATGAGTCCGTCGGCGGCGCCCTGCACGGTCACGGAGGAGGAGAGCTGCTGAGTAGCGCCCACACACACAGTCCGCATTCATCCCGCCCTCCCGGCGGCCCGCCGCCGCGGGGTCCCACTCTGAGCCACCGCGCCGCCATGGGCATGGCGACCCTCCTGGACGGCGGAGACTATCACCCCGGCGTCCCCGGCCACCACGGACACCTGCACCCGGCCATCAGCATGTGCGAGGCCCCCCCCATGAGCATGAGCGCCAGCAGCACCTACACCACTCTCACGCCGCTTCAGCCCCTGCCACCCATCTCCACCGTGTCCGACAAGTTCCCCCACCACCACCATCACCACCACCATCACCACCATCCCCACCACCCCCACCCGCACCAGCGGATCCCCGGCAACGTCAGCGGCAGCTTCACGCTGATGCGGGAGGACGGCCGGGGACTGGCGCCCATGAACACGCTGTATCCCACGCCGTACCACCACAAGGACCCGTGCATGGGCCAGAGCCTCTCGCCGCTGTCCGGCTCCGGCCTGGCCGGCATACACACCTCGCAGGCCGGCATCCCGCCCTATGCGCACCCGGGCGCCGCCATGCCCGGCGAGAAGATGCTCACGCCCAGCGGCTTCGAGGCGCACCACCCGGCCATGCTCGGCAGGCACACCACGGAGCAGCACATGAGCTCCTCAGCGGGCATGGTGCAGCTCAACGGCCTCCACCACCACCACCATCACCACCCGCACGCCGCCGCCGCGCACCTGGGCGCCGTGCAAGGGGTCCACGGGGGGCAGCAGGGGCTCGGGAGCGGCGGCCGGGAACAGGCGTCGGGACCCGGGCAGCAAGGAGGGGGCGTCGGCGGGGGCGGAGGCGGTGGCCTTTCCTCCGGGGGGCAGATGGAGGAGGTGAACACCAAAGAGGTGGCCCAGAGGATCACCACGGAGCTGAAGCGCTACAGCATCCCGCAGGCCATCTTCGCTCAGCGGGTCCTGTGTCGCTCGCAGGGCACGCTCTCCGACCTGCTGCGGAACCCCAAGCCCTGGTCCAAGCTCAAGTCCGGCCGGGAGACGTTCCGACGCATGTGGAAGTGGCTGCAGGAGCCTGAGTTCCAGCGCATGAGTGCGCTCAGGCTCGCAGGTGAGCGAAGCCTCGGTAATAATGCACCGTTTTATAAATTATTTTGTTGTTGTATGTCTTCTTCAGTGCCCTGTTGTTGTTGTTGTTGTTAACTTGTTGTTGTGTTTGCTCTTTTGTCCCTGGTTCATTTGTGATTATGATGCTGCTGAGTGAATATTTATATCAATAGCTTTTATCGGCCGCGTTTCTGGGCACCCACTCTGAGAACTTGCCGATACAATCTATTCATATAAATAGGAATACCGATGGGCCTGTATAGCCTTTAATATGTCTGCCTCTCTCTGTCTGTCTGTCATCGACACTGACTTAGCTTTTGTGAAACAACTTGTGCTCATCATGTCATTTTACCTCAAAATATCGACCGCGCGGGACTGTGTGCGTAAGTTGATCCCTCGGCCAGCAGGGATCGTTAGGAATGGGTGTTTATTTTGGTGTCGATGGATCTGATCAGCTTTTTAATGTCGCGCCCTCGTTGTAAACAGAGAGAGGGGGGGGGGGGTAACAACATCGTGTGTGTGTGTGTGTGTGTGTGTGTGTGTGTGTGTGTGTGTGTGTGTGTGTGTGTGTGTGTGTGTGTGTGTGTGTGTGTGTGAAAAAGTCATTTCAAATGTCAAGTAGGCTGGTCATGTAATCACTCATCATTTGCTGAGAGCTCGGGCCTGTCTGCATGTGCCATATAGCCTATTTTGGATAAATCATTGGCATTTGCGCCGAGATCAATTCGATTTGGCGTATAATAATAATACATCGATATAGGCCTATCCTACGACTAGAATGTAATGTAATAATAGATTAGAATTACAGTAGCAAGGGGGTCCAATGGATTATAGTATAGAATAATACGGATTTTGAAATAAAAACATAATTGTGATGCCGACCGTGTCCTTGTGCTAAACGTGGGAATAGAAGTGGACGGGCCCCGGCCATGCAGCGTCTGTCTAATTAACTGATATAGGCCACTATTAATTTGTCCCTGAGGTGCACGTGAGTCAATCAGAGCGCCAACAAGGGCCAATCCGTTCGACCACACTCACCCACCGCGGGGTTCAAAGATTAGTGGCCTGTTTTCCTTCTTTTTTTTTGTCCTTCTCCAATCAATGTCTTAACTCGTGAAAAAGTGAGGCCGCGTGGAAAGTGTGTGTAATCTCGATTGATTATTTTTCTGCATGTTTTCCCCCATCTGCTGTGCCGTGTGTGTGTGTGTGTGTGTGTGTGTGTGTGTGTGTGTGTGTGTGAGCGCGCGCGCGTGTGTGAGAGAGAGTGAGATAAAGACAAATCCGTTTTAGACTAATACAGATTATGCGACTGAGACGAGTTTGATTTTTTTTTAGCATTATATGCATGTTATTATCGCCACAGTGAGTGTGTCGTCGCATTGCCGTTATATTGAGTTTTGATCAGTCAATGTGAAATGCTATTTTTGAATTATGTTTTCATTGTCAGCCACTATTACAAATAGGCCCCAAACGTTGCCCACCCAAGACCGACGGAAATTGCATGCATGTATCCTGACCTGTCCTGCACCCTGTATTATCATATTGTAGTTTATTTTGTCATTATTTGGTCAGAAATAGGCCAAAGAGGGACGAAATATTCAAAATAGAAATATTCAAACACTGACATTTTTTGGAATTTGTCATGAATAATTTAGACAGGAGGGGGAGGGTGGAATTTACAGTTAAAATCTAAATTAATATAAAAAAACGGAGTGAGCGCCATTTTATCGACCCGTTGCCTCCTTGGTGAACTAGATATGTGATCGCCTGCTGAAGT
>NC_137862.1:47120801-47240801 GCF_963924005.1 Protomyctophum bolini | reverse complement strand
GATACCGTGTCTGTGTGCATACAATGATCTTGAATTTTAATAACACAAACCTTATATGGGGGGGGGGTTCCTGCCTGGCACAACATACTTGGAAGTCTGCAGCCAAATACATTTTAATTTAACATGAAGAATGATTGATAACCACTGAGATAGAACGTATGTACGGTAGCCAAACCCAAAGTGGGAGCCACCACTGGCCACAATGGATGGCAGCTGGGAAGGAGAGGGAAAGTAAGAAATTACATTGCGAACAGAGCGGTGAAACTACAGTATACTATTATTGTTATAGTTACTGTGTGTGTGTGTGTGTGTGTGTGTGTGGGGGGGGGGGGGGGGGGGGGGGGGGGGGTTAATCGGTCCGACTCTAAACGGACAGACATACATACAGTATATAGGCACAGTTAGACGGACACAGGGACACACATAGCCATTTAAAGGAGCAGTGTGTGCACTGCTCAAAAAGGTTAATTAGGAGGATCTATAGCTCACAGCGCATTTGTGACATAACCCGATGTGAGCTTGTAGATTGCTTATTCGTGCTCTTGTGCTCTATCAAAATGAAACTCACCAGGATGACCAGGATATTTGCATTGTAAATTAATGTGCACACATTCAGTCAATTGCTCAGTAATACATTTTCTACCACATTTTCTTTGTTTGCCAAATGGCAATGCTTGTATTGCAATTATGGCTGTGACCAGTCTCTATGGAGTATGTTATAATACAATATATAGTACTATATAGCACATCTGTGTTGCAAGGAGTGGGAAAAACTCACCTGAGCTCTGTATAAAAAAATACAAGGATACTTATATGATTCATGTACATAAGTTCAGTTCATATTTAACAAGTAGAAAGGCTTCCAGTGCATTATGATTATGGCTGGTTTTGAATGCTATATAATTATGATTATTGTTGGCTTTGAATGCTATTAACTTATGATTATGGCTGGTTTCGAATGATATACCTTTATGGTTATAATGAATGCTCTATGAAACTATGATTATGGCTGGTTTTGAATGCTATATACATTTATGATTATGGCTGGTTTTGAATGCTAATAATTTACAATGTACATTTATAGGTCGATATTGTACCAAGTACATTACATAATTATATGTACAACTAGCAAAGTCCTCTACTCTTCTTCATACCCAGACAACCGCTTATGTAGAAGCAGTTGTGTTGAACTTTCCTCATTTTTTTCCTCAAAAAAATTGATTATTTTTAAGAAAGACGGATGGACTAGTTTGTAATATGAAGTTGTGTCTTATCTGTTGCCCTACTTAAAAGAAATATGTCACCCTTAAAATGACGTTTGCTATCATTTACTCACCCTATGATGGCTTAATACAATGATAATTGCTTTGTGTCACATATCTTTACAATGAATGAAGAATCCAAAAACCGAGAGAATTGAAAAAGGAGAGAATTGGAAAGTCAAAATTTAAGAAAGAAAAATCTATTTATAAACTCACAGTGTCATCTCAAGTGTCTTGTATCCAGTCCGTGTATTTAGTATTTCCAACACAGGACTTTTCCTGCAGAAACGTCAAATATGTTAAACTTAAAACACTTCCGGGTTAAATTGTCTCATGCACCAATGATGCACATGCCTGGCAGGCACATGCATGTGACTTGAGCTCCCGTTGAACCCAACAGGCCTGTTCATTTTCAGCTTAAAAGCGATTTTTTTGAAATAATACCAACTTTACCAAGCATACTGTATGACTGGATAAAGGACACACACTGTGAGCATTGTTTTGGAGTTCATAAAATGAACAAACAGATCCCTATTTTTTCCAATTCTCTCAACCGTATTCTCTCCATGTTTGGATTCTTCATTCACAGTAAAGGGATGTGTTATACAAACACAAATTCTTCGAGTATTCAAGCCATCACAGGGTAAGTAAGTGAGCCATCTTGGGAGTGAAATATTCTTTTAAAGCAACTGGAAAATGCTACAGTCTGGCTAACCTTTCCCCAGCTGAGGCCTCGTTTATCCTTTTATGTTTTTAACCCTGTACTGTTGTTGTATCTGTTATGTTTTGCTTTGTTTTTTTCTTATTAAAATCTGTTCCTAGTGTTCCTATGTAAAGCGCTTTGGGTATTTAGAAAAGCGCTATATAAATTTGAGCTATTATTATTATTATTATTATTAACTCTCTCTGTATCTCTCTCTCCATTTCTCTCTCTGTCCCCGTCCCCTCCCTGTCCAGCGTGCAAGCGTAAGGAACAGGACCACGGCGGTGGCGGAGGGAGGGGCGAACGTGGCGGCCTGTCCAAGAAGCCTCGCCTGGTCTTCACGGACGTGCAGCGGCGGACGCTCCACGCCATCTTCAAGGAGAACAAGCGTCCGTCCAAGGAGCTGCAGATCACCATCGCCCAGCAGCTCGGCCTGGAGCTCACCACGGTCAGCAACTTCTTCATGAACGCGCGGCGCCGGAGCCTCGACAAGTGGCTGGACGACGGGTCCGGCCACCCGGCCAACTCCGGTCCCAACGCCTGTACCAAAGCCTGACGACAGACTGTCAGTCTGTCTGACTGACTCAACTCCGGCCCCAACGCCTGTACCAAAGCCTGACGACAGACTGTCAAGTCTGTCTGTCTGACTGACTCAACCTCGGTGGAAAAGCTTTAAAACGTAGAGATACTAAAGAGAAACATAAAAGAGAACCTTGAAGCAACGTTTTGCCCTTAAAACCTGTACTTATACTGATATTTATAGTATCCAAAGATGACGAAAACAAAAACAAAACCAAAGACTTCTTTGAACCTGCTTTAAAATGTTTGTTCGGCGACACGTTTATGTCTGACAATGCAGCAAAAAACATTTAGATGTCCCCTTCCCTATCACTGGTCTCACAGCTTTAACTTTGAACATCCTCCTCCCCCCGATATCAACCTATCATTCGCCGTCCTTATCTTTAATCTGATTGGTTGGTCGGATGACGAGTCTCTGAATGGAGGTTTAATCAGCCTATCATTGGTGTGTTCTGCAGCCGCCCACACCCTTTGACAACAGCCCAGAAGGAGGAGCTCCAGTGGGATTGGCCAATCAGCTTCAAAGAGAAATCCCACGAGAGCGACTGGAATGTTGTGCACCCTTTTTTTTTTTGATTGGTGGACTTGTCTTGTGTTACCTGTCTTATCTGTGTGTGTGTGTGTGTGTGTGTGTGTGTGTGTGTGTGTGTGTGTGTGTGTGTGTGTGTGTGTGTGTGTGTGTGTGCGTGCGTGCGTGCGTGCGTGCGTGCGTGCGTGCGTGCGTGCGTGTGAGAACGGTCTGTCTATCTGTCTTCTGTCTGTCTGTCTATCAAGTGCTGCAGACAGGCAAGACATGCTCATAGTGTTGACTGCTAACCCAAACCCAACCCTGACCCTAAAACCAGACCCGAACCCTTACCTCAACCCACACTGTAGTGCTTTCTTTCAAACACGCTGAAACGTCACATAATATTATAATGCCAAAGCCTTCTATGTTCCAAAGCCTCTCCTGCAACTTAGACCTCAAACTACCGGTGTGTAACATAGTATCATATGAAGTGTTGTAGCCAAAGATGAAGTATCATTTCTATTTGATTATATGTATTATTTTGTACCTAATTTAGCACCCTTACCCTCAAAAAAAGAGACTGTTAGTTAGACACAAAGAACAAGAGAATGAATTATAACTTGACTCATAAAAACCTTTAACGTCCTAATAAAAAAAAATCATGTCCTCTGCAAACGGCAATATAATATCAAATGGCCCTCAAAATATTAACGACCGTTGCCTTAAAAAAATGCTTGGAAAGAATGGGATATCCCAGTTAGACCTTTGCCATCAGCACAGAAAATGCTAACCTTTTGATTGATGCATACTTTGATTGGAGAGGAGAGGTGCTGAAAGGAGGAAAAAAATAGAGTCATTGGAAGAGTGAAAGAGCAGCCCCATACTTGATGCAAGCGCAGCACTTAATTAAGCACCGACGTTTGGACAGCATTGTCGTCATCATCACAATGTTCTACATTCTCAATCCTTGATATGCACCTCTCATGCTTAAGAAGTATCACTTTGTCAGTGTAGTTTCATCATATGTGTTGAACGGGCCAGCAGCAAGCTATACCGACCAAAGACAAATCCATTCTGTAGCAGTGGGATGGTGCAAACACAAGCTGCATTTATAGACCATTTATTTTAGGGCTGCAAACTAGCAGATTCTTTCCTTTGTGATTCGTAGAATGTGTCACACGATAGCCTATAGTGAAAATAGCAGATCTACAATGCTCGCAACGAATCGCGACGTGTCGTGAGCTTGTAGATTTAGCTGTTTTCCACTATTTTTGAAATGTTTGTTACGCTCATTTGTGAGCTTGTGGATCTGCCATTTTCACTATCATCGCATTCCTGTATTTATTTTACCTTTTGCCTATAACGACAAAATAAGGATAGATTATGAATCCATTATTTTATAAAACGATCAATTATTGATAATTGTTTTTTTTTATTATAGGTTATATTGATTAGTTCGATCAACGGTTGTCCATCAATGTAGACACTATGTGAGACAGACAGAGACCTGACAAACTGCACCACCACTCTGCTTCACAGCTGTTTGATTGTCTCTGCGTCATTGTGCTTCAGATATTGAATCATCAATTCACTTTAACATGCTTTAGGCTGCAATATGAGCTTCACCTGTATACAAGTATCTCCCCACCGCCATCGCCACGATGACAAACCATCCAAACCCCATCCCCCCCCAACCCCCATATACCTGATTCCGTTAATCTTGGTGAAGCTATGCATTTCAGCGCTATAGGGAGAAAGCACTACACAGGGCTGGCATCAGGGCACAGAGGCAATTAGGTATATTAGCTGCAGCCCCTGGCCCTCATCTTCCCCTGGGCAGGGTTAGCAGCTCTATGCGCGTCGGAAACACACAACACTGCTAAAGGCAAAGACAGCGAGAGAAAGAGAAGAGAGCTGCTTCTTCATGTCCCCAAAAGAAAAACCAAAAAAAAAGATGATGAAACAAAAACAAACTGGAAAAAAAAAATGTGTTAAGACCTGCTGATGTTTTTTAAAGTGTGAACCAAAGATGCTACCTCACTCAAGTTCCATACGTGATTTCTATCACTTTGATGATACCAAAGATAACCAAAGATTTTGTCTCAGTGCACGGCCTCTATGAGTGGTGTTATTATTAGATGATATATATATAAACGACCCCCCCCCCCTCCTCCTTTTGCTTCTTCTATATCCTATCTTCTTGTCTCCTTCTTCCCTTGCCTGCGTTCCACTCATGCTAACCCCTGCTATGTGTGCTCTCGCTTCATCGTGTGCTCAGATTACGGCTCCTTAGAATGACATGCTGATGTAGCTAATAGGCAGATGTGCTGATTCACCTAAAGATATACACAGAGTCTATCTGGGTACCTCTTCTCTTGTCTGCTATATATACAGCTAACTTGCTAACTGTCCCCCCTGTCGCTGTTTGTGCCCATCATTGATATTTCATACTGTTTTATAGTCTGCTGACAGTGGAGACATACAAAAGCTGAAATGGCTGACATTTTGAACTGATATACAAAATAGAATTGTTGTTTCATCACTTGTTCAACAACACATGGTTAGATTGGGAATCTACAAGCAGGGGTCAACGTTGTGCACAGCGTTTTCCAGAGGTAGCCCGATAATGAAGGCCGATCCCGATTCCAATATTTTGGAGAACAGGAAGTTCTCCAAACATTATCAACCATCTTAAATGTAGTGAACTCTGTCTGCACACCTCAAAAATGCATCTGATTCCACAGTCCACAGCATGTTTCATTCTAGGCAGATATGGTCATTGTTTTCCCTATTTTACATTTTAAGCACTTTAAGCACTCTTACTGACTATTTAAGAGAAGTGCTTTCTTTTTTACACATTCAAAATGTGAAAACATTTTGAATTTTAATTTCTATGAACAATGTGCATAATCATCTGTTTTGAAACAAACTATCCGTTGCCGGACCCCAACATTTCACAAAATGCAAATATATCGATATACCAGTATATCGTTCAAATCCAATATATCGGACTACCTCTCCTGTTTCCCCCAGTTCATTTTGACCAAAACCCACCTCTCAGTGTGTATCTATAGGTGGATGATGTTAATCCAAGGAATAGGTCCGACATTTTCTCCTGCCATAGGCAGTAGACTTGTTGATGTAACCATTAGGCAGACATGTTCCTGAAACTATAGAAGCAGACGTGTTGCAATCTTTGTTTTAAAAACAAAAACAAAACATACTCCCAGGAAGAGTGCCTTGCTTGAACCAAAGTGTTAAACCGCTGTTGACCTCTCACCTTTTGACTCTGTGAATACCTCAGCCTGTAGAAGGGCCACCACTGAAGAAGAAAACAAGGAGGAAGTCTTCATCACACCGTGGTGCTTTCGCCAGCGCAACCATGCAATGAAAACTTACCAAAGCTTGTCGTTCCATACAAACCAAAGTTCTTCGATTCCCCCTCTGCCTTTTCCGCTTATACGCTTGACCACTGAAGCCTGACTTATACTTTGTCACACAGTGTTGCACTTACCACTGGCATGTACCCAAAAATAAGGACACCAAGTTGAACGTGGTTAACTTATTCTCCAACGTATTATCAGTGTCGGCTTATCTTGTAGATTGGCTATTTGCGACAATTTTGCGGCTGCTGTTATAGCGTCTGCATTTCTAAGTATAAGTCAGGCTTTACCTCCCCGCCTCCCCCCATCCCAACCCATCCCAGCTAACATCCGTCTGCTCCCCTTTGAAAACTCTTAATTCCTCTATCTGCCCACCCACATGTAGGAAGGCCCAGCACTCTGGCCGTGCATGTCTTTTAACCAATGTCTCTGAATACCTCATAGTAATAATTCCTCTTTTCGTTGTTCTGCGTTGAGACGTCTATCTGTGAGGCAGAGCACTTAAACTAGTGTGTTACTTGTTATTATTATAACTTCAAACCAAAAAAGAAAAGAGCTGTGTGATGATGATCTATTTTGCCTTTGTTTTTTTTGTTTTGTTTTTCGGTGGATGTGCTCTGTTTGGAGTTACAGAGGACAAGTTTCAGGGTTATGGTTTGAAACTTGCAGGACGGAGGGAGAAGCGTATTTTTTATCAGACATTGGGGTTATGCCAATATTATATAATGAAGGTAGACTATTGTTTTTTACAGGGTACAACCAACTGCTGTGATAATGTGTTCATATTTTCCCTTTTTCTCTACTTCTGTGTTGTGATTTCTGTTTTAATTTAATTGCATTTTGTTTTTGTATTTTTAACCACTGCTTTAATTTATGCATTTGTAGAAACTCTAGATTTGTATATAGTAGGGTTTTTGAGAAAACAAACCAAAAAAAATGACAGTTTTCTGTTACAGCCTTGTTTCCCATGCTTAGATAGAACCAAGGACTAGTTTGTATTCTTCTTCACCTAAAATCTTAAGCCTGATTTATACTTAGTCATACGACGGTGTTGCGCGCAACACCGTCACATGACAAAGCATCAATCTGGCATTAGCCGGCACTTCAGTAATGTGTTTTGAACACTGCCAGAAAACCAAGACAGTTGATTTGCCAACGGCGACAAAGTTATACAGGAGCTACTTTGTCCAAAGGCTGGCAAAAAAAAACAAAGAAAAAAACAAGAAAAAACAAGCAGTGTGTACGTGTGTGTGTTTTTTCTATTCTTTTGACTTTTTAAAAATAACAGTTATTTTATGGGTATTACTGCACATCCAAAGATTTTTAAAACAAACCAAAAAAGAAAAGGAAAAAAAATAATATGTATGATGTTGAAAAGCACTGGCATTTGTGAGGTAGATTTATTGAGTCGTTTGATTTGCCATTCACACGGGTATAGAATGTAGATGGCGTAGGGCAGTGGTTCTCAAAGTGGGGCCCCGGGGACCCCCAGGGGTCCTTGAGGAGTTAAATAGAGGTCTCTAACGCAGGTCCATATACGGCTCAATGTGTAGACTCTCAGAGTAAAATGAACACTGAGGACTTCACGGAGTATAGATTGGGGGGGGTCCCAGATATATATTTTTTTCTTATCAAACTGGGGGTCCGGGGAAATTTTACAAACATTTGAGAACCACTGAAGTATATAGGGCTTCGTAGACAAGCTTACTCTACCATGTGTGGAATCTCCTTTTTCCGATAATGTACAATCTGAAGCGATTTGAAATGAGGGGCTGCATGGAGTCCCCGACACTTTGCTGCCTCGTTGCACACAGAGTGGGGTGGAGCTGGGGCTGGGGCAGCCGGTCTGCCATAGGGGCCGCGCCACGGAGCCGGTGTCGCTTTTTAATTCGCCGTGGTGCCGCCGCCGAGCTCCATCTATAGTATCTGTTGTTTTGGTACAATATACTCGTGTAATGACTATGAGCAAAGTCTAATAAAACTGCAAAAAAAAGTAACAAAAACAACCTTAAACCAAGGATTTCGGTGTGCCTGAGTATGTGTGTGTAGTGTGGGACAGGTGGAATGAAAATCACCTGGACAGCGGAAGTCCGGCACGCCCCGTCCCCCCGTGTGTGTGCCCAGCATGTGTGTGTGTGTGTCTGAGTGCTTGTGAGAGCAAATTTAAAGTAATACTGAGGCGTGCAAGGACAAGTGTGTGTGTGTGTGTGTGTGTGTGTGTGTGTGTGTGTGCGTGTGTGCGTGCGTGCGTGCGTGCATGCCTGCTGCTGTGTGCAGTGTGTATGCTCGAGTTTGTCCATATATTAGGTCAATCTGTTTCTTTTGTTACTTGTGTCTTTTATTTGTTACTCGCGTGTATACCTTATTGATTATTGATTCATAGGACAGTTGTTACTTTGATTAAATTGATTCGAGGCCTGGGCTTGGGAGTAACTCTGTGTCCAAATCATTCAGACAGCACAGTGTGCTCCACAAGGCCGAAACGGCAGGTTACATCAGAGTTGATTCACGGGAATAGACAAGATGTTTACGACTATAGCATCTCTATAGTCACTGATGCGTTCGCCATAGCGTCAATTGGTGGTTCTCAAAATGGGGTCCGGGGACCCCCAGGGGTCCTTGTGGGAGGTCGCAAGGGGGTCTGCAGCTAAATTATTGATGGCTATATAGGCACCAAATGGGCCCTTACAGGTCTGTAACTCAGAGACCGTATGAATAGAACCACATGGACCCGCCTCCGAGATACGTATATAGGCTTTACACCAAACTGGGGATCCTTGAAATTACAAACGTTTGAGAAGCACTGGAGTGAAAGCTGTTCCAAGTTATGGATCAACAACTGATGTAACACTGACCTCACACGCCCTTCACACTGGCCTTTCTCAGTTCATTTATTGTCCATATATATGAGGAGTTCCCATATGATGGGTAGCTTGGCTACAGGTCTACTGGAAACAATACTGCAACGCCAATGACAATCATCTGGATCGCATGCTGGGGTGACGTAGTTTCTTCCCCCATGGAGAGGGGTGTCCCCCCAGCATTTCATATAATTATACAAAGATGCTTGGAGGGTTTTGATAAACAAGCATTATTTGTTGTCATAGACGTTTTAGGTCAGATTACAAGTACTGGGTCATCTTGCACTCGCATTTCAGAATAAAAATGGCATCGCTCTTCTCTTGTCAGCCATGTGCTATACTTTGTCAGCTCTTGTCACTTGTTCTTTTGGCCACTGCCTTCAGTCACAATGCTTCTTCAATGTGCTCTCTGTGTGTGTGTGTGTGTGTGTGTGTGTGTGTGTGTGTGTGTGTGTGTGTGTGTGTGTGTGTGTGCGTGCGTGCGTGCGTGCGTGCGTGCGTGCGTGCGTGCGTGCGCATGTGAGCAAGAAAGAGAGGCAATATATTTGGTATTACTCTCAGATATTTAACTCCACATGTCATGACTTTGATTTGTCATCGCTGTTACCCAGGCTTTGTCATCGCTGTTACCCAGGCTTTGCTACTGCTCTCTCAGTGCCGTGCAATATCATCTGTTGTGATTGCTAAGCAAAAGAAGAAAAGAAAAAGAAAATTGAGAAGCAAGTGATGATGTCCTCTCGCTTTTTTCAGTGTTCAAATGTTTCAGCATTTCTGTAGTCACAAAAAAAAGGTAGAAAATAAAATGTGGGTATTTCCAGCTTCTAAATCCTGACTCTTGTTGTGTTTTTTATCCCTTTTATATATATATATTTATTTATTTTTTGCATTTTCATGGCTCAGGCAAGAAGATTGAATCACTGAAACGTTAAATTAAATCAGAAACTATACGAGAGCTTTGGAAGACCTTTAATGGAGCGTGTCTTGCCCATTGGGACAAGACCTTAAACATCTGTTTTTTGTAAGTCTGAACATGACAAGAATGCGTTTAAGTATCAAAGAACCTAGGTTTGTTATAAGACCACATTTATTCAATATGTCCCCTGAACAAAGTCTCTTGCTATTCCCATCAAGGGATTCAACAAGACGTAAAAATCACAATGTCTCATGTATAAGGCCTCACCAGTCACCACCAGATCTAATATTTTCTGCAATTTTAAATACAAAAATACATTATGTCCTTTCATTCTCAAATTGACACATTTACAACATTTACACAGCTATACTGTGGAATAAATAGGCTACTGCTTACCCTATATACCCACAAATGAGAGGCATGAGCATAGGGTGGGTCTTGACACCGACTCCATAACACCTTGCCTCAACTAGTGAATAAATCCTTTCCTTATATGCATTTAAGATGTGATAATTACATTACTGCATAACCCATAAATGGTCAGACAACCCAAACTTTTGATAATAGAGGGTAATGCTTGTGACATCATCATCATACCCGGAAATTATGCGGGAACGCCTATCCTGACTGGCAAAAAACTACTTTCTGACTTGACATAGGCCTACATCTAAACAGAAAAGTCCTATCTGATTGCATTAAACAACGTTAAACTCATTCCATTGGCTTGTTCCATAAGGAAGGAGAGAGGGGATCCGCACATGTACCGCTTTAAAAGCTCCCAGAAATAACGGCCTTCAGTGTCAGACCGAAACGCCTTAACAGACTGTACTGTCTATGCTGCAACCCAATGCTGCAACCCAATTTGTCCTTCGGGGACACTAAATAAACTTGAACCTTGAACCTTGAACCTTGACGTCACACTGATAAGCAACAGCATGCGTGCGCATAGCGGCAGCAGAAGAACCCTGCCTCCCATAAGATACAATACACCATAGGCCCAATCCCAATTGCCTCCCTCAAGCCCTGAGCCCTGGACCCTCATTGACTTTAATGACGTCACGTCAGCTGTAAGTGCTTGAGGGTGAGAGGCTGCAAGGGCTCCACATTGTTGTGAAAGAAATGGGACAGCACTTTGAAGATGAGTCCGCCATGCATGAGTCCATGACACTTTGCATCACTTTATAAAACCTGTCCTTATTCACAGCCAGTGCCTATACCTACATGCTTGGCCTATTTATACATGTCTATCATGTCTATTTTAGTATTTAAGCTGATCGTTTTATTATTAGTTTCATAAATACACGATCCTGTGTGATATGGGTTGTAATATTCATATATAATAATATTAATTATACATTTCATTTCCATATTCTTTTACTTTGCTCATTAGTCATTTCTCATCATGTTTCCCTTATTATTATTATTGTTATTAAATATACAGATGTTTAAGGTCTTGTCCCAATGGGCATACTGGAGAGAGGCCTTACAGCTGTGATCAATGTGGTAAAAGCTTCCGCCATGAGAAAAACCTTGTAGTGCACAACATAATACACACAGGGAAGAAACCCTTCGCCTGCGATCAATGTGGTAAGAGTTTTTGTCTTACGGGAGATTTAAACAGCCATCAGCGCATCCATACTGGAGAGGCCTTACAGCTGTGATCGGTGTGGTAAAGGTTTTGCGGTCAGTAGTACATTAAAGACTCATCTGCTACTCTATACTGGAGAGAGGCCTTACAGCTGTGATCAGTGTGGTAAAGGTTTTTGTCAGCTGGGACATTTAACGAGCCATCAGCGCATCCATACTGGAGAGAGGCCTGGTGGCCTTTTTTCCACCATGTCCATTTTGGACGTGGTGAGAAACATTTTGTATTTTTGGGCTGTATGTGGAACTATTCTGTGCTCTCTACCCTGAACCAAAATAAATTGGCTAAAACATAATGCTCCTGACTGGATATCAATTATTTCTGCCGACTATATTCTATTGGGTATTTAAAGGTATTTTTCTAAAAGTAAGTTTTTTAATTTGAAAATGGAGGACCCTGTCCCTGATGTAATCAATTAAGTCTTAGTGCTTTTTCTGGTTTTATCCTCATACCAGTTTTTTGTATTGACCTGTACTTTCCTGTACCCATTCTGCAATCTGTTAATAAAATGTTCAATCAGTCTTATATTGTTTATCTCTCAGGGAATTGATTAATAAATGTATTTGTAATGCAATATAATACGATTTGTAATAAAATGGATGCTAGTTATTTATGCCTAGGCCTATATCATTCATTTCACATGGTTACACTGTAGTCTGTAGGCCTAAACCTCCGACACCACAGGCTTTAGTAATTCCACACACCTCTTCTTTCCTGCCACAAGATGACACTATAGCTCTGATTTTGTCAAACAAAGGGATTATTTTTTACTTGTGACGTGAGTTAAGATTCTTATGTTTTGAAGAAATGGTGGCTTTGTTTATGTCAAATGTTACTGAAAGTGGGCTATACAATCCTATATTATGTGAAATAATGTGTAAAATCTAAAACTGAGGTGTGTATTATTGGGATGGATCATTTACAGTGGCGGAGGGTTCCTCTAACGACAGTGGGTGCACTGCCCACTTTAGAGTAGCCTATATATTTTAAGGTGCCCACCCGCCCCGCAATTTATTGGTTTATTATTTTGCCAGTGGGTGCTTCGGCTCCTGCGCACCCACTTGACGCCTCAATCCCCTTCCATGATTCATGGAAGGGGTCTGGATTGAGAAAGTGATCCCTTACCAGTATAGGCCTACTACATGTCTTCATTGTCTTGGCTTGCTAAAACGGTGTCACTGTTAACCTATGTTTCCTATATTATCTATCAATGTAATCAAACTTCATTGGAAAATGTAATGTACGTGGGTTGATTACGGCCGATCGAGTTACTTATTTTTCCGTAATCTGATTACGTAGTCAGTCAGAGTCAATCAATCATCCCTAGTGTTCCCTACACCACGGTAGAACCTTATAGAGTAGGCCTACTAGAAGAGGGTAGAACAATAGACATTTAAAGGACAATGCCTACTCTGCTTGCCTTTATCCAAAAGCAAGGCAATTAGATTTCCGTTTGTATTTGTGGTTTTAGAATTATTGATTTTAATTATTTTTTGATTGACTGTCTGAGACTCAGGTTGCAGACAGTCAGCTGTAGCCTACTGTACAAACCAACTCCAAAACAAACAAACTGCGAAGCCATTCAATAACCATACATTTAATCGCTATAATAAAACCCAATGCAGTCACGAGCACTGAAGGAACATAATGTTCAATAATACACTGACTGAACCACCTCACGTGCGGTGGGAGCGTGAACGCGCATTTAGCCCAGTGGTGGTATCCAATCAGTGCAGAGAGTTGGACCGTCCCACTCGTGTGTGCGTGTCATGTGTGTGCGTGTGTTTGTGCGTGCATGCGTGCGCGCGCGCTTATAATGGGAACAGTGGGCAGGAGCCAGAACTAAGGACGGCCTTTTTAGTTTAGATTTACACACTGGTGGGAAGTGGGAACACAGTCGAACACTGGCTTCATGACATGTCCCTAACAAAAACGTGCATGGGCCTTGCCCCCCAGCACACACACAAAGTTAGCTGCTAGTGATACTTCTTCGGTTGCCATAGCAGCGCTATGTTGCTGTCGGGCAGAAACCTTGTATCTCCATATTTATTTATTTTTCCGTAGCAATGAAGCCGGTGCGCCTTCACTAGCTGTTACAACAGCGGCACAGCCTAGACTTTTTTATTCTTGCACCCAGCCTACTATTTGGTATTTGGATGTGCGTGCGTGCAGTCTTTTGGCTGTTTTTCAGCCTACTCTGCTACTTAAAGTGGTTAATTCTGTCTGTCTGTTTTGTTTATTTATTTATTTAAAATTATTATATTATATTAACAAGAGCGTTGGCTGAATAATAATTACATTGATTTGATCCGCATTCTTCGTACTGTGAAAAAAAAAATCAACCAATGAATCAATCAATCAATCAATCAAACCCAATTTCCTGAAAAGTAACGGTTTTATTTTGGATATACGAGGTTGCCCACCCGACACCGGCGGCGGGCAGGTTCATTTGAGGCTGGACGGAAGTGACGTAGCGGGGCTGTTGTTGGGACACGTGACACAGTGCTGCACTGATCTGTTTTGACAAGCAGCAGAACACTGTAACACACACACACAACACAGCAGCACGGTGCTGGACGGATGGAAGGATCAGTCCGTTAAAAAAAATGTCAGTTAACTTAAACGACACCGTTTGACAGTGAGTTGTAGGGCCAGGCCAGTGTTCCGAATGACAGTCAGACACCGTAAAAAAGTGTTATTATTTGTAGTTGCAGCGCAGCATCGGAGCGCGCAGGCACTGGGCAGCTTTTGTTGTTTCGTGTGAAAGTTTTTTAGATGAGGAGGAGGATTACAAAGGAACTCGACAGACAGGTAGAACTGCAGACCGAATCATCAGCGTCGAACCCGGGGGTAGCTTCTTTAACACCGTCGAATTTAAAAAGAAATCGCTAGAAAGAGAACCGATCCGCTGAAAGAAAAAGTCTTCTTCACACCATCATCATCATCATTGTGTGTGTGTGTGTACCTGCTCTGCGGTGTTGCTGCTGGCGATAGAGATACTAAGGAAGGTCGTCGTGAGTGATAATAATCGTATGTGTTACTGGTTCCACTGGCACAGCTATGTTGTTGGTGGAGCACCAGGGTAGTTAACACACAGCGCGACGGGTTCGGTTGGTTGTCAAGCGGGTTGGAGAGAGCCGTGCAGGAGTCTGGGGGAAACCACAGCAGAGATGCTTCTTTTCCACGGAGGAGCACTGATGATGATGGTACGGGTGGTGGAATTTGAGACGGAGGGTGACAGGAAGATCGTTTGCTGCTAGCCGATTTAGAAGTAGTCGGGTTCGGTTACGAGTTGTTGACAGGGCTCGACCCACCATCGGAACCCCCCCAGAACCCAGATTAATACAGACAGGCTACCAGAGATCCAGTTTTAATGTTCCGCTTGCTGTCAACTAGTTGAACGTTAACGGTCGTGCTGCAGCTCCATGGAAGCGTACAGTAGCATGCTAACAAAGCGACGCTTTGTTGTCGGATAGGGATAGCAACACAACAGGGCTTCCCCACAGCTGATATTGTTGCTGTGCTCATACAGTGAAGTCGGGACCTGATCTGCAGGTCCAGGCCTTGTTGTGTTGAAGACGTCTGAAGAAAGACATCACCGCCGACCCAAGACCCCTGCCACTGGGGACCCTGACGACGACTGACCATGACACTGGACAACATGAAATCTGACAGAGGTAAGTTATATAACGGTAAACTGTATATAGTATATAACCCCAGCTCTCAAACAGCTTGATGGTCGGCATCAGAGATGGCCAATGTACGAATGTATTTGTTTGTTCTTTATTTGGATCTCCGATCTGTCATTGTCAGAATCGATAAATATATAGACTATTCTACGAAAGTCTAAATCTTAGGATATCAAGTGGACACTATAATCATCCTGGGGTCCACACAAAATGTGTATGTAATGCCAATGCTTTTTACAATAGCCCACAGAGACACACACTACATTTGGATTCTATTTCTATTGTAGTGTACACTTCTGACTTTGAGTGTAACAATAGTGGTCAGCAAGCACTGCAGACAGACAGGGCTTTTCCAGAGTGGACTTTTTGAGCGTACAACACTACAGTACTGTACCCAGAACATCCCTTGGGGGAGTAATCAGGCCAGGGCCAGTCAGGGAATGATGTAACAGCTGGTTCACTTGGTCGCGAGGATGAATAACAATAGTTGACCGGGGACATTTAGGACACAGCCAACAACAGGCAGACATCAGCTACACAGAATGTAAATTAATCTTCTGCTCTGGGTTCTGTGTGTCGTTCCCACACGTCGGTCATGAACTGTTGTCTTCTAACCACGTAGTCATAATCTGTTTCTTTGTTATTGGAACCACGTAACATCCAACAGCAACACCCTTTACCATGTGTAAGCAATTTGACTCCGGTTCGGTGACTCACATTGTACTTTCACATTGAACAGCTGATATGCATGCCTTGAGTCAAACCAAACACTGTTCTTTTGTGTTTTACATAGCTCTAGTGTTTCTCGTCTTACTTGCAAAGTAGCTGCTTGCTGCTGCTGCAAGTGCAAACAAAACGTTCTTGACAGCCACCCTGTAGTGGGGGGAGGGGGAGGGAGTCTAAAAACCATATGGGCCACAACCTGTTTACACGTTGACATACTGTATCTCTGTGGCGCCTGGCAAGGAGCAAAACAAAGGCCAGAGTCAGAGAAGACGTCTTTGTTTGTTTTGATGTTGTTTCGCTAATTACACAATTGCAGTGATTTGTCATGGCTAGCTCAGTACAAACATCTCACAAGAAAGGCCCAGTTACCCTGAGTATTAAAGATATACGCTGTAGTATTGTATAAGCATCTAAAGTAACTAATCACGTTGATTGATTCCGCATGTCAGTCTGTTTTTCCAGGTCAGAGGTGGTTTGAGGTGTCAACAGGGTAACAAGAACACTCGGCGGATTTACCCTTTTTGCCGACTTCTCAAGACAAGTCGGCAAACCGTGGAGAATATTCGGCAGACTCTTAAGAAGATTCGCCGCGCGACGACTCTTCTTCAGATTCTGCCGAATATTCTCCACGTTTCGGGGCACTTTCAGCAGCTGCAGCTGCAAGTTTCTGAATGTTAGCTACTGCTAGCTACTGTGCTAACGATGCTAAAGCAACACAACCAAAAAAAAATATTAATCAAGTGATCGGGACGGGACGGGAATGAAAGTCAACGGGAGCGATGATAATGATCATTTTCAGGAAGGAAACAACGCTCGACGCGGTGCTCAGGCTCACTGCTGGCTGCCTGCTGTAGCCAGGGGGGTGGAGCTGGGTGGACCGCAGTGTTTGTTTACAATAAAGTTTCAATAGTTGTCACTGTACAATACTTTAAAACAGTTGTCATGTTGCACACAATCAATTTGGTCATAGCAGCCGCTGAGCCGCCTGTAGCCTCTCCTCTCCAAGCAGCAGCCCACAGTGCCTGCACCGTGAGACCGCAGTGAGAACGCTATAGCATTGCAAGAAGCTAAGGCTTAGCTGCTAAGCTAACACAACACCAGCCATGGTGGTGGTGATGTTAGCTTAGCGTAGCGTAGCTTGCTGCTGCTTGGCTGTTCAACTTCACTTCATCTCTGCCTATCATTTTTTCTTATTGTTACCCTGACACCGGAGCTGCAAAAACAGACAGATCTACAAGCTCTACAATCTCAACTATCCAACTCCTGCGTTAGTCAAAACTAAAAGCGAGTGACAGTGAGACGAGCATGTCGACCGTAGCAATGAATGGAGACCTATTTGGAATGATTAAATCCATTATTGGCCTGGAGAAAGTTACAGCCGCTCCGCCTCCTCCTCCTCCCTGGCACGGTACAATTAGCCATGTGCTATATGACGTTTTGTTTACCCTGCGACAGGGACTGAGAGAAATGCCACCGAATTCTTAATTATTTTCCTTCTCTATATGGGCACACTTGTGAAAGCTGAATGCTTTTGCATGCTTTTATTGATCTGCTGTCTGATCAGCGTGCATGATCATCATGCAGTAGCTAGATGCGCGCTCCAGTGCCGAGATTTCTTCCCGTTTCGGCGACTCTTCGTCACTTTCCGTCCGAGTTCTCAGACAGAACTCGGACCGGAAAGTGACGAAGAGTCGGCGAAAGGGGAAGAAATCTCGGCAAAGATGAAGAAGAGTCGGCGACCCGAGTTCTCCAGTATTCGTCAACAGCACACTAGCTCCGTACTTTAAAGTTTCTCCTGGGTTTGATGAGATTATCTGCAGTCAGTCAGTTAGCGATGGTTTGTGTGTGTTTGCTTATGTGTTTGCATAGTGTTATGAAACTGGAGATGGGGCAAGCTCACTGGTCAGGAGTTCGGGGGCCCGCCTTGTTCCACAATGTGCTTAAGTTGTAACAAGACACCCTCAACAGCCAAGAGTAAACACATCCCCCTACAAGGGCAGGGATTTTAACCCTAGCCTTGCCTGCAAAGACCCACATGCCTTTATATATAGATGGATGGACTGGTCAGACCCCTATCAGGGCAATGAAGAGGGCCAAAGGACACTCTTGAGTCTTGACTGACACTGTACTCTGTAATTATAGCCTAATAACACATACCGTGCACATGCTGCTGGGTCAGCCATGGACAGCACAGAGAAACTCCACCTCTGCTGGCACTGTTCCACAGTTTGCAGCTCCCTGCCCCTTGGGGGTTGAGATATTATTCATTTTGGAATGGGTTCAGATTAAGATGATTGTTAGAATGTGGAAAAAAAAATAACTATGCTGGAAAAATCATGTAAGGGGAAAATCTTTTTGTTACCTAAAACTAACCAGGTGCCCGTTTTGGCACCTGACCGGCCCACTCCGGAACGATGCAAGTTTGGAACGATCATGCAAATTGGGAATCCCAGAGCCTTCTATTTGAGAGTTGCAATTTGCATCAATGAGGGGGCAGAAAAAACAGCGCCGGTCACATGGTTCATGTAATTAAAAATAGTGCCAAACGCTCATGGACTGTACAGTCAGTGCTCGGTGCATTCCGTAAACGTCCGGTTCAGGGCTTTGTCACTATTCGCCAATAGAAGTCTTATGTGAAGAGCCGCCATTGGACTGGCCCGATGAAGTGAACGGAGGTGCTGCCTGAAAGTCTCTGAAGAAGGCCCTGGGGAATGCATGTCCCACCTTGTTGTACAATACCCAACTATCCGTCTGTCTGAGTCCTTGTCCCTTTTACGGCCATATATGGAGATCCCTGATGTCATCAGTATATGGGCGTGCCCATGTATTAGCCTATGGTATGGGGGGAGATCTGTGCTCCTTCCTTGTGCAGTGGTGAATGTCTGTGGTGAATGTCTGAAGAGTGCAATTGTGCAAACTGCAAACCGACTGTGGAAACTGGAAAGTAGACTGACTAAACTAAGTAATCAAATGGCAGGTGTGGGGAATTTCCCAAATCAAGCCCAGCCTGCGGTTGTCATGACAAAGTCTCTACAATCAAGGGGCTCATTTTGGGCCACAGCCCTTTCTGACAGTTCAGTCGCATCTGGACAACCGCCTATCCGACCGGCTCTGCGAGTCGGTCGGTCAAACGTTTTTTTTCTTCTTCTCCAGATACGTGGACTATCATGCGCTTTGGATAAAGTGCAATATAAATGCACCATTTACTTGACTTCACGTACAGAGATTCAGTGCATTATTATTATTGTAAGAAGATGGATGTTTTCCTGGCTTCATTGTTATTGTAATATCTTGAAGGAGTGAGTCATGAGGCTGTGCTCTGATTAGTTGCGTCAAGGATCTTTGCCCCGTCTTCTTAACGATTGTCATCGTGTTATGTTGAGCTACGCACCATCACATTCTAATTATAAAATTGATTACTAACTGTGTGTGTGTGTGTGTGACTGTGACTGTGTGACTGTGTGTGTGCTATTGTTATGGTGGCGTCGTGATGGCATACTGCTTGTAGCCTAAAGACACAGAGGCCTACTAGCTTCTTGTCCTCATCCATTCTCTCTGCTCTCAGAGGGAGGACACTGCAGTGGTGACTGCTGAGAGTGGAGCTGTTTACTTTACTTAAAGGGGCATTCCACTCATTTTCAACATTTTACTATGTCATTAATATACCTTAGAGCTGTTGTGTGGAAATAATAATAAAGTCTTTCCTAGAACTGTAATTATGATTTTTTCCCCAGACTTCTAGTTCTACGAAACACAGCTCTAAGGTATATTAATGACATAGTTAAATTGTTGAAAATGAGTGGAATGCCCCTTTAAGCAACACACGGAGCAGACTGAGGACACACAGGTTCGCTCTTTCTCTTTGCCATTTCGGTGCCGGACCTAAGAGGTCACCACCCAATAGCGTCATGCCCTGAAGGGGGAAGACCAGCCCAGGCATGTGCTGGTCATCCTGACACCAGTGTGACAAACTTCACAGGGCATGATGACCATGCCCAGATTCCCCACCCCCACCCCCATCTCAGATCAGGTTTAGGTAGGTGAGAGTTAAGACAAGGCAAGGCGGTGAGATGCTGATGGGATTAAACTCATTAACCCTCACCCTCACACCTTGTCTGTCTGTCCTCTTCACCTTTGGCTGATCCTACAAAAGCCTGTAGTATAGTGAAGCCACAGATGGCCAAGGGGTTGAGGAGAAATGCTGAAGTGGAAAATAATGGAGATAAGCAGGATGTGTACTAGATCAAAGCTCTCTTGTTCATTTTGATCCCACAGACATGATGTCTGTTTATTTATTTTTTGAGAGAGAGAGAGAGAGAGAGAGAGCGCAACATATTTCTTTCGTCCCAAATGAAGGCTGCGCCCTGGAAGCATGTGGCTCAACTGGCAGCTTTTACGGGCCCTAATCAAGGCCAGTTATTGGAAACTAAGGGCCCATTGACACTAGTGCTTGGTCAAATATGGCTTTTCACATCTGCCTTCAAACGACAGTTCCAGTCAAAGGCAAGCAAGCCCTACACTGTTGTTGGTGCATAAGCCTTCATCCGTCACCCTGGTAGTCAGAGTACATACTATCTTGATTCAAAGCCTGATTGTGCTTGTTTTTGCACCACAGAAATAGGCAGTCTGTCTCCAACTATACCTACGTAGCTCTCCTTAAAACCAGGTTTTAAAATCCATGTCAGGGCGGGGTGTCCAGATTACCAACTGAGAAGGTAATCTGTAGCAGAGAGGACATATGGATATATTTTTCATACAAAGAGCCAAGCAAAGAAACAGGCTGTCCTCACCTTATGACTCCCCCCCCCTCTCTCTCTCTCTCTCTCTCTCTCTCTCTGTCTGTGTCTCTCTCTCCCATCCCTCCCTCTCGTGCACAAAAAACACTGTGCGATGATGTCAGCGCTAGTCATGTTGAACGGTAGAGGAGGAGAGGAGAACAGTTAATTTGTTGGCTTGGCCAGGGTTTTCTACACCATGATCATCCCCACCCCACCCTTCTCTTTCAATGTTTGAGGGGCCCCTCCTATATACAGGTTTAACGTTTGTTTTTAGTTCAGTGTTTGTTTTTAGAAACGCCATTGACAATGAAGGGAACATTTACGTCATCTCGTTCCTAACACAAACATTAAATCCCATTAAGTTTGTTTCACATTATCTATCATTACATCACCTAATCATAGCAACATAGACTTTAATATATTAGCGCCCCTCACTTCACACAGGTGTGATTTCCCCCCCCTTTTTGAGTGGTGCAACCTTAGGGTGCAGCCACTCGTGTGTTTGTTTGTGTGTGTGTGTGTGAAGCTGAGTTCTTTGCACCACTCACTTTCAGACAGACTGAACTTTCAATTCAAAGGAGCTTTATTTGGCACGAGGAAACGTACGTTTAGATTGCCAAAGCTCACTCTGTCTCTGCCCTCCATCTCTGCTCTCCTCTCCGTTCGTCTTTATTATTTACTGTGTTTGTTCGGAGGTCCTTCCTGCGGGAGCGCTCTCTGCGGTGCCGGAGGAGGAGGAACGGTTAAAGGGAAGTCCACACCCCCGTGTGTGTTCCCCGGCTCGTGATTACAGCTCCGAGCGACCCCACCCCCACCTCCATACACAAACGCCTATATATCACGGACAACACACCAGGGGATCACAGAATACACTCTCACTGATGGGAGAGACAGATAAGTGCAGGGCGTCACGCTATATCAGGGCCATCGTTCCGCACAGCACCTGTGCTGCCTGCTGGCTGCTGCTGACCTGTCTCTGTCTGTCTGCTGTGATTCAAGGCAGCAGGCATAACAGGTGCGCTCAGTGCCTTTGTGTGGTTGCTGTTCTTGTCCTTCTTGCACAACAGTCACGCAAACGTGTGTGTGTGTGTGTGTGTGTGTGTGTGTGTGCGGACTGAAGTGAGAATGTTGTTGTTTCCCATGATTACCATGTGCTGTACTGCTTTGCATGACTGTACAGGCAAGTCAGTGCCGCACAGACTTTAAAAAAGGACACAAACAATATTGAAAGCCCACTTGAAAGCAGCTTGATTTTCCATTTTTTAAAGATTTCTTACAGTAGGTAGACAGGAAATGGAGAGAGAGAGACGGGGACTGACACGCAGCAAAGGCCGTCGGGATCGGGAACTCACAACTCGCTGTCAGGCTACATTGGAGCCTAGACCGTGTCCGGACAGCTAGGCCAGCAGTCCGGGCCAGGTTGTCGGATTTTAAGAAAACCAGAATCATTTTCACATCATGTCTATTGTCTATAGTTTATAGTCTATGAGTGGTTCTGCAGACGACAAAAAAATCGATCATCGCTCGGCAGCAACACACGGCTACGTTTTCAACACCCCCACACCTATTGTTAGAGGAGGTGGAGCGCCGCACTGGTGACATTGGGTGATAAATACCGCTGCTGGCTATCCATTATAAGAGGACCCTATTCAGAGACCCTTGAGCTGCATAGATAGATAGTGCACACACACACCAACAGTCACCACCGTTGCCATCTCATCAGCTGCAGTGCAGATATCCCCCCATGCTGTTCGGACACATCTGACTGGCTATAAGTAGCATATCTAGCTACAGCTGATATGCACGTCCAGTGTTCCCAGTCTACTAATGCTCTTACTCTTACGTAATGCATGGAGGGGAGCTTATCTAGAACACTGACTCTCTCTGTCTCCCCCCCCTTCCCCCCACTCTCTCTCTCTCTCTCTCTCTCTTGCTCTCTGTATGTGCAGACAAAGCACTTCAACGTGCACACAGAGCTGTATATGGGTACACACGGGCTTAAAGGCTTGGTGGGACTGTATTATGTATATATATATATAAATATACACACGTGCGTCGTAGTCGTACCCATCTTCGCTAGTCGGAGCAGTGCACACACGCCGCCAAGGGTAGCTAGCGGCTACACTGGGGCGCTGGCAGACACATCATGCATGTCGGGTTTTTATCTTGAAGGAACATCACACAGAAAGGCCACATTTTTATATTTCATCATACAATGCTATGGTGTAGCTATAGCGGAAAAAAATGTACAAGCTCATGTCTCGTCCGATTCTGAGCTTGTAGATTGACAATTGTCATTATTTATTTCTGAACAAAACCTGGGTTGTCACACTTGGTCATAGCGCGCACCACACACACCCACTCTTAACATGCTTGGAGCAAGCTATTCTCTCCAGGCCAATCAGGCTTAATAAACCCCAGGCTTGGTCTTTTAGCGGGACACACATAAATATAGCGAGTCACACATCCAGACTTAGACCAAGGCTGGTGGGGGGTGTCAGTGCCGCAGCACGTGTCACATGCGAGTGTGTGTGTGCGTGTGTGTGTACGTGCGTGGGTTCCACTGAGCTGCTCAGTGCTCACATCAGCTGAGCTCGTCGCATCCTCCGCCCCTGTGGCTCCTCTCAGCCAACCAGCAGCCGGCTCCACAGGGACGGGAAGAACCATCTGGACCTGTTGGGTTTTATCTCGGTGGGCCGGGGCTGGCTGTCCAGGACCAAATCTCTCCCACGCTTTCTTTTTCTGTCTCTGGCCGGTCTCCCACTAGTTATTTTTGAGACCTATATACCTCTATTAGTCTCTTGCGCGTTCCACCCCCTCTACCACACCTTCATCCACTCTCTCTTTGTCCATGTTGTTTCAAATACAGTTTTGTCGTCGTGTGTTTATAGCCTGTGTGAGGTTGAGCAGTACAGGAGTACACTTTTTAGTGGTTCGACATTGCAGCAACAAGAGTGGCTTGTTAAGTGTTGCAACCTAAATAGGTTGTTTGTCACTCGGGTGTGGAACACAACCCCACTCCCCGAAATGCAGCATTATGCCGCCCATCTTCCCTGTAGCCTACTTGTGCTAGATAGAATCTCCCTCCTACCTATATTACGCATACCATTTTTGCATTTTGTTGGTGTATTAAGTAATGAAACAGCTTTTGTCAGGGTTATTTGGTCTGACTGTAGGCGTAGGTCTGGTCCACCATTAGTCATGGTTTGGACCTACAGCACAATACATAACTTGTACAGTACAATACAGTGTGTACAGTATTGACTGTATCTCTCTCCACCCTGTATTCCAAAACCTGTGTAGTGAGGTTGGAGCTGCCACGGACCTGATCAAGCGAATGATTTGAGTGCATTTTTGGCTTTTCTAATCTCTTATGTGTCATAATATAACTTGAGAGAGGTCTGCTCTAGGGCAGCACATGCCACAGGATTCACGTGTGTGTGTGTGCGTGATGTTTGTCTTTTGAGTGAGTGCCTTCTTTGTGTAACTTAGCCTCTGTAGTCTGTAGAGTCATTCTTATGACATGTTCTCCTGTGGTCCCTATCAGTTGACCACCACTGTTGTTCTGAACAAACCTTCAATACACAAAAAGCCAGCCGCTTTTCACCTGACACTGATGAGTTTCACCTGGGAGAGAGTGTGAAACTCTACCAGAGCAGTGGCTCTCAAAGATGTGTCTCTGGGCTAAAGCTCATTAACCCATTCTGGGACGGGGACCCCTTTTGGTGTTTTAACTAAGCATTATGTTATACTTTATCTATTGAAAAATAGCAGATCTATACAAGCTCATAGCACGCCACCTATTTCAGGCCTTTAAGTGTCACATGTGCTATTTTTGAACTTTCAATGGAGAAAAAAAAAGAAGAAATCTTTGAAATTTGAAATAATTTTGGACATAGAGTAATGTCCAAATGGGGGTTTGTGGCTTTAATGAATTTGGGGGTTTATGACATAAAAAGTCTTTAAAAACAACATCTCTAGACTGCTTTCCTCCCCACCCCCCTCCTTTCCCCTGTGTAAAAACTGTCATGAGTCTCATCGCACACACACACACACACACACACACACACAGTCACACACAGTCACACACAGTCACACACTAGCACCACTAGCTACTTCCGTGCACCAAGAGAAAAACAGAGTCAGGTGCACATAGGCCAATGCATTAGTTAGGGGACTGATACATATGCCGGTCTTGTAGTGTACAGTGCATTGGAAGATGTATAGATAGATATAGACACATTTATAGATTGTAAATTGATAAATCTACCGTGTGTATACGTACATCTGTTTATGGGTTCTGTGTCATTGCAGATTGTTTATAAAAGACTCGACGATGATTTGTGTCATGTTGGTAATATACTATACTGTATCTTCTTCAGTGTACTTGTTTGTCAGTCACGCTATAGACTCCGTGAGAACCGGATCCGAGGGGATTATTTCTGTACGACTCGCTTTGCAAAAGAGAACCTTTTATCAGCAGATGCAGGGTCTCATGTCACTTTGTTCCCTGCTGTACAGCAGAGTGAACCGACGGCACGCAGCGAGGGATGGAACGGAGCACCAGAGGCGAGGCTGAAGTGTCGTCTTGCTACCAGACACCTTGTATATGTGTCCCCAAAATAGTGTTATATAAGCCAGGAGCTTTGATCTGGTGCACGCAGTACGCACGCCAGAGTGACATGTCACACACCCTCAGTCTGCTACCCTCCTCTCTGCTGTCTGTGTGTCCGTCCGGGCCGAAAGCAGTAGAACCTATAGAACGTCATGTGGAATGGAAAAAAATAACCTCCAGGGCAGACCAGAGGACAAGGATAGACGAGCACAATAGCACATTAACATAATATGTGTACATGGATGTCACGTGTGACATAGCGCACTCGTGTGTGTGTGTGTGTGTGTGTTGTGCCAACACTATACTTCCGTTAAGTATGTGTTGTGTGGCTTTAACTGTTATACACACTCTAACCTTTATACACACGCACAACACACGTACATGGTGCGTGCGAGTGTGCACACACTGCTCACACACACACACACATCCGTAGGATATCTTTTCACCAACAGAGAGGACTGCTCTGCCTGGGGCACATTGTTTATTAACAGCACTGTGTGCTGAAGCTTCACCTGAGAGCAGTCGATCCTCTCCTCTTTCCTGTCCCCTCTCTTCGTATTGCTGTGTTGTCTGCGGTCATTAATTTCGGAGTGGCTCCCGAGTGACCGGCCGGTCCATACAGGTCTTGATTATATACCCCCCCCGGCCCTCCAGCACAGTCTCTTATTATCCTCTTTTGACATCCGCCACGTCTAGTCAATCCCACTCGGGAGTCGGATCAATACTTAAAAACTCAGTTTGATCTCATTTTCTGATTTTCGGGGTGAGTTCACGCTTTTTCCTGAACTCAGTATTTTCTTTATCTACAGCAGTGAGTTTCACACTCTGCCTGCAAGCTTAGCTGTGCTGATAACTTTGGGAATCCGTTTTCAATGGCGTGAGAGTCACGTATGTGTGTGTTTGTGTGTGTGTGTGTGTGTGTGTGTGTGTGTGTCACACAGGACTCAGGAGCCTATCTCTTGTTTCCTTAGCATGAAGCAGCTTGGTGTACAAGTAGACACGACAGTATGCAGTTACTCCAATCCAATCGTTGATACTGACTCTGAGTGCTAAGCAGAGAAGCTTAGCAAGGTTTTATAGTCCTTGGTATGACTCGGTGACGTGTGGAATTTGAACTCCAAAGTACTCCCAGTCTTGTCACTCTGAACTGTTTCTGTGATATGTGGTCACCACATATTCACAATGTCTCAGCTTTTTGTGTGTGTGTGTGTGTGACTGTGTGAGGGAGACAGAACCACTATTTACTCTTTCCTGGTCCATATCCCTCATTCAAACGGCTCAATCAGACCGGTACTGTCCTTGTCATCGAGGCCTTTGGCCTCCTTTGTTTTAAGTCATCACCAGCCACCAGGAACTGCCAACACTGACACACTTCCATGTGATCCTGGGAGCCAAACTGCTCCGTTGCTCAACGTGGACTCCGATGTCTATATAAGATTACCCCAGTCCACTCGGTGTCGCCGAGAGAGGTCAAAGTGAGCGTGATCTTTTTTGCGCTGCTCGGGTTACAGAGACGGGGTTGTCGTGTTGCTCTAGTTTCCCCGAGTGGTAAACATGATAAAAATTAGAGGCCATGGCACCGTGACATTTTGTGTCTATTATTGTTAACTTGCTAGTATGTCCCTGCGTCATACTAGCGTCATGTCCCAGGGGGTTTATACTTGTACATCAAGCTGCCTCACGCTACCTTATTGTTAACTTGTTGGGCAAAAACATAATTTTAACACTTTCTGTACACTTTTTTTTAAATCGTCGTCCTAGTGTTTTTTTTTTTGGGGGGGGGGGGATTATTTCTTTTTAAATTTAGTGTTTGGCTTTTCTGCCTTTTTATTGATAGTATCAAGTAAGTGGAAATTGACAGGCATGCGCCTGGACCACTTGGCCAGCGGGCGCCCCTCCTCGGCACTCTGTTTTTAAACGAAACCCTTGTATGGTTGAGTGGAGTCCCTCAAGACTTTGTGCTGGTGTATTTTCTGTTTCGGAAAACTCACAACGTCACAACGTGTGAGCTGGTCGATCTCCCTATACTCTGCGAAAGCCTTCACCACAATACGGATGCTGGGGTTTAAAGTGGTTAAGCCAGATGCATATACGTGTACATTACATTCATTAGTGTTTTGGCAGATGCAATTCCATGTCGTATGTTGTTGTACATGGCGAAGCTTTATGCTAAATGTTTTCGGAGCATTCAGCAAGAGTTGCGAGCCCTGCTTTTATGAAAAGGCTGAAGGATGGCCTTCTGCTACAGACAGTGTTGGAAAAGGGACGGTAATTGTGTTTACAGATTGGTACAGTACGACTTTTATGTTTACTGAAGGCATTTACTGCAGCAATTTGACCGGTCATCATGTCTACAGGGAATCACTGAAAATAGACAGTTCTCTGGACCGGAGGACGGGTGGCATAGCCAGCCACGCGTCTGGGCGCCTAGGCTTCTAATGTCACCTGAATGCGTGTTGCGGGTTCGATTCCCCATCTCTTTCTCCCCCATTCCTTGTCAGTCTACTGTAGCTATCAATAAAGGCAGAAAAAGAAGTCAAGACCGCCTCCAAATTTCCCTTTCTTTTTCTTTTTTACCCTGGCTTTTTTTACTCTCACAGTAAAGCATTCATTGCCCTGGCATATGTCAGCTGACGTAGTTTGTAATGGTGTTGCACACAGTGTGACAGGACAGCTAGAGTCACTTCAACTCCTACAGTGTGACATTATTGACATATGGTGGGGTGGGTAGTCCTGGTTGCATCATGTCACACTCTGACTGTGACATGTAATGATTCTGTGAGATAGCCAAATTCTCTCTGCAGTGTGTAAGCAAGCGCCTACCACAATCAAGTGGCTTAACAGTAGCGCTCGCAAGTATCTTTCAATTAATCAAATAACCAAGAGATTATTTTTATATCGGACAATACCAGTGCCTACTGCCTTAACTCTCAGCTGAATTGACCACGAACCTTGCCTCAACATGCTAGGACATGTTAGGACATGTTGCCCTTGTCTTAAATATGACTGCATGTAATGCACCGATGTGTTCAAGACCATGGGCAACATGTCTGAGCATGTCCCAACATGTTTGCTGACTTGATACGCCAACCTACAGAGACTTTATTTCTCTCGTCTGTTGGCCGTCAGTCAGTCAGTCAGTCAGTCAGTCAGTCAGTCAGTCAGTTGCTCCATTGGTCCACAATCTTCGAGCTCCAACTGAGAGCCGCTCGTGGCCTATCACTAATTACGTGTTTGTTTGTTTAATTTCTTTTTGACATTGGCGTGGTGTTTTGTCGTTATGCAGGCAGACGGAAGGAAAGAAGTGGACAGGGAGAGAGCACAGTGAGGCACAGGAATGAATCTTGTGGTGGGATTTGAACCCGGGCCAGGCCAGCACAGTTAGCCGCCATAATATTGACCTACTTGCGCCCGCGGGGGGAAAATGTGGCTTTGGCTCGACCCAGCTGATCGCTGCCCACAAGGGGCTGTGGAGCACTTAGGGGTTAGGCGTCTTTGCTCAAGGACACTTTCGACCTGTCATATTTGACACATTGCTGGCCTGGCCTGGGAATTTAACCTGGGGGACAGCTTGTGCAAAAGTTAATACATTTTACTCTGAAAACGAGATACTTGGTTAAGTGAGAAATGTGGACAGAACATCGGCGTTCTGATCAAAACCCATGGACAGCACCGTAGATTCAGAGCTAATGGTACGTTTTGTTGGCCCGTAAGCAAGGAAGTGAAATGGCCCTCAAGAAAAGTGCAGCCTGGTCTCAATTCATCGAAAGAAAGAAATCGATTAGAATAATTGATAAGAAATTAGAACAAAAATGGGTATTTGCAGCCGTGCATGGGTCCAAGATGCTGGTGTGTGTGTAATGTGTGTATATATAATCAGATTATATATACACACATTACACACATTCCCCGTCCCGGAACAATCTACTTTTATATATATATTATATATATATAAAAGTAGATTGTTCCGGGACGGGGAGGAGGCAGTAGAGTAGAGCACTGAGCCATCGTCCTCTGTGTACTGTACAGTGTACACTGTACACTACAGCACTACAGCCTCAGGCAGGGCCTGTGTGATTAAGCTCAGCTGTGGAGGGCATGGTGGGCATGCAGGGAGGGATTACTCCACAGCAGTGGACTCGACCGCGTACCCACTTACATAATGGGCATTAGTGGGACAATGATTTTTCACACAGAGCTGTGGTGCTCGGGAGGCCCGGCCGGGGGGGGTGGGGGGGGGGGGGGGGGGGGGGGGGGGGTGGGTGGGTTTGTGCCACGAACGAGCCCCTGGTCTCCCAAGGTCGGCGCGGAAGGGCACGGTTTACAATGCTGGTCTCTAAACTGCCTCCCCCTGGCCAACCGGGGGAAAGGAACCGTTCGGAAATTCAGAATAACGTGTTCCTTCCACGCGCTACAGTACGTCCGGCCACGGCGGCCAGGGACACTCCCCCCTGTCAGGTGAAAAGATGCAGCTTGGACTCCTCATTCACAGAAGGAAGCATGAGCTCAATCCGCTGCCCTGCCGCCTGCCAGAAGAAGTGTAGCGCCCAGGATTACATTAGATAATAAAATCGTGGGATAAAAAAAATGTTTTGTAAAAAAAATAAAAAAGGAAGGGCACGGTTACTCTGAACACTGAAAACATCAAAGGTAGATTGTTTCATATAGTATTAGCTGCTATAAGGACTTGACAGTGGTAGTTTGTTATTGGAGCCTTTCGTACTACTTATATTTGATTTGTGTTAAAGGGGTGCAGCAATTCATCGAACTAATCATTACTGACTATAAACGCACAAAATCTCTGTCCGTCCGTCTGTGTCTGTGTCTGTAGTTCACATATACCGTATTCGTGTATGTTGAGAAGCGTCCGACGGCCCAGGGGAGTGCATTGCTTGCCGGCGCCGAGTCGGGTCGGATAGGCGGTTGTCCAGAACCGCCGGTCCAACTGATTACGCCCATATATATATATATATAGGCATATTATAGTACTGTATATATGGAGATCCGGTTGTCCGGGAACTGCCGATCCGACCGCTATAATGCGAGTGCCCCAAATCTCTTCCATCAATTAATGTCGAAAAGGAAATTGCTTCTCGATTATTGGATTAAATCAAAAAGGCAGCTCCTGTCATTTTGAATGAATTCGCTGTGCAGCGTGCACTCTGCGTACTCTGATGAAGATCATCTTTAAATGCCCCACCCCCCACCCCCCCGAGTAGGAATTCAAACCACAGAACCCCTGCTAATGCTATTCATGAGAGCCATCATCATCATCCAGAATCATGGCCCTGATCCCCCAGACTGTTTGCATTCACTGAATAGCCAACAGACCATCGCCGGCCAAAATCTACGGAGTGCTCCGATTTTGGCGAGTGCATGGCACGTATAGAGGCAGGCAGACGACCCCCCCCCACCCCCCTCCCCCCCCAACTGAAGGTATGAAGCCAGTTCATATGCAAATGGAGCTGCTCTGCCTCAAACCCTCTGAGCCCAGCCATGCCCCCGAACAGAACGGAGGCTCTCTGGCGGCTGACTTCATTAAAAGATAGTCCTGTGGCAGCAGAGCAGAACCGGTCTTAAGAGAAACTAAAACTAGTGGGTTGTGTGAATGTGTACGACGGTCGACCCCGGTCTCGACAGAGCGACGCGCGCACACGCACACGCACAGAGCAGCCCAGACCAGTTCTCTCTTTTATTAGCCCCAGCTTTGCCCCTGGGAATGAAAAAGGTGTTTGTTAGTTTTATTTTGTTCCCAGTGTTCTCAGAGCTTGTTTATGGACTGAGAGACGCAAACTTCTAGCACTTGAGTGTGTCAGCTGCTGCTAAACAATGGCTCCGGCTGAGTTTATGACTCACAGTAATGGATGCAGGATGGCAGGTTATGCGCGCGCGAGTGTGTGTGTGTGTGTGTGTGTGCGTGCGCGTGGTGTTGTCGGTGGAAAACTAATCGCAGCTTGAGAGTCGAGTTCACAGCACAGAGAGTACGAGTTCACAGCACAGAGAGTACCGGAGAGGGTTCCCCTCCACTGGAACTGTAGCACAGGCTCTCGACCAATCAAGAGAGCCTTGGGATGTTGCTATGTATGCTGTGAATCTGCCCCTTTTGTGTAGAGAGAGAGAGAGAGGGGCCGGGTTCAGAGTGTCATCGGGGAAAGTGGAAGAGGGAGGAGGAACACTCACTGGAAAAGTTTTCTCAGAGTTTGACAAGTAGCAACCTAACAACCAAAACACAGCAACGTCGTACAGACGGTACAGTGAGCCCTCTGCATGCCGACCCCATTATTTTCCCCTCAACACTTTTACACCTCCACCAGATCAACTTGTCACCTTCCTGCAAACGCAGAGCCAGTTTTCCATCATAAACGGTGCTTGACAGATGGAGTGTTTTCATTTATTTTATTATGTAAGTGGCCACGCCGCCTCAACAACAACAACAACATCCGGAACTTTCTTTAAGGGCTCTTATGCCAACTTCGAACAACTGGAAAAAAAGAATGATGTGAACTAAATGAAATAACCAGACACCAGAGCGGTGTTTGTTTGGCTGGATAAGTTGGTCTGGCTCTAGCAGCTATATACAATACTTCGGTATACTGGAGCAGCCATTGTCCAAGAGGGTTTGTTTTTCAATCCCTTGTGGCTGGCTTCCACACCGAGCCTGTGTACTGTAACTGTACTGTACTGTAGCCTTTCATCATACAGTGGCGACGGCCGCATTCATTCGCCCTGCTGAAAATAACCGATTATCAAGTCGGTTGTTGTCTGTGAGCCGTGCGGCCGGTCACAGGACAGTATAAAATAGTCTTTGATGTGTTGTGATGTCTTGAATAACTCGTGCAATTAACATGCTGACGTAGGCTTCTTTTTACAGGGGGCTTAAGATACTATAATGATTTATTGACGATGTTCTGTCTGAGTACAAAAAGCCTATATTGTTTGCTGGGAACCTCTCCCAATCGTCACCAGGGGAGCATCTTGTGTAGTCGGACCAGGCAGACTGGAACGGTAAAGCACTTGGTTCGTTGTGTGCTTAAATAGCATATATCCACAAGCTCACGGCGCGTCATTGTAGATCTGCTATTTACTGAGCACGACACCGGCACGCAACTAGGTATGAGTGAGCCGTGTGTGTGTGTGTGTGTGTGTGTGTGTGTGTGTGTGTGCACTGTGATTCATTGTGTGTGGAAACTAGTACATTATTAAGTAGGAGTGAGAACAAAGAGATCATGAGACGACATAAAGGACACACATCTCGGTGTCACATTGCAGACACACAAACACTTTATAACATATTTAGACAACCACACACACACACACACCAGACACACACTTCACAATCCCAGTGACGGGAACATTTAAATGTGATATCTGTAGTGTGTTGCCTAGGCAACACCTTTGTCCCCTGCAAAATGAACGGCCTTGTTAGGCAAATGACTCGGATTGTGATGATGTCTGAAAGCCTTCGCTCTGAGACATCGAACACACATACACACACACACACACACATACACACACATACACACACACGGTCGGTAGATCAAGGTTACACAGCGAGGGGTCTGGAGATCCGTAGGAGTTGTCGTTGTCGGGAATACCTTTTTTGTAGCTTTTTTTTGGAATAGCCAACATATGAATGGATAAAGTGGTTAATTAAGATGATTGTCCACCGTCCTGCTTGGTCTGTTAACTACTTTAGCTATTGAAAAATAGCAGATCTACAAGCTCATAGACCTAAAATAACTTTTAGGTCTGCTACGATTTAGAAAAATCGTAAAAATGCGGCACAAATCTTTGAATATATATTCTTTCAGAGCAAACGTTTTTTTTTTCGTTTTTTTTCGACGTCAGTCCAGCTGGCTCTCTCTGTTCATCCCTCGCCAGTTTCTATACTTATACCAAAGAGTGGCTCCACTGGGGCCAAGTTTGTGAGCAGGTCGAGGTCGCTCCGGCCTCAATACCTCTAATCATTCCATTTGCCAGATAAAAGCTGTCGAACGGCCGTCGTCCTGAGGGACACTTGAGCCGATTGAGCCGTAAGATCGGCTTCCTCTGGCTCATCATATTTCGGGCCCTATTGCACCGGCTCGTGCTCAACTTTCCTGACGAGGTGGACAAGACGTGGCCGACGCGCGCCAGATTTCACTTTTCAGGGGTTGTTTCACCCACTGATTCACACGTCACATCACGCATCAGCACACTCCTTTGTCTCACATCCTCCACACACACGGCCATTAGAAACGCTCATGTGCTGCTCGTCGTGCAGTGGTATTTTGACAGCTTCTGGCTTTGTTTGTATAAGAGAGGGAAAAAAAACCTTAATTAACACCATTAGAGAGTCTTGTCAGGCTCACAGCATATCTCACAACATGCGTTGAACGCTGCCAGGCACAGACACAGATAGCAGCCTCTGTGTCTATTTATATGGATTCTCAGTATCTCAGTGTGGGCTGCAGTAAGGAGATTTAATGTGGATGGAGAGAGCAGAGAGGTGACCGCGTAATCTCCCATTTCTGCCTCCGCACAAATTCATCGCGGCGATAATAAGCGGTGTGTGTTTGAGCGGGGCCGTGCGTGCGTGCATGTGACACACGAGGAGGTGGGGGTCACGCAGCGAAGCTCACTGCGGCGCTCTTGTGATGTTAATTTCAGATTTCAGGTGACCAGCTGACGCTCTCTCGACTTGGCAATAAGTGCGACGGTGGAATGAGCCTCTGTGGAAGAAAGTGGGTGTAATCTCTCTCTCTCTCTGTCCCTCTCTAATGAAATGGGTCTCTCTGTGTTTGTTGCCCGCTGTTCCGTCACTATACAGACGACAACAAAGGTTGGGAGTCTTGAGATGTCGTTGCTATACGCTCTCTGGTCGTTCATGTTTAAATTGCCTTATTAAAACATTATTTTTTATCTTTCTTGTTTCCTTGGTCTTATATCCAAGTGTAGCTGATTTGCGTGCGTGCATGTTTGTGTGTGTGTGTGCGTGCGTGCGTGCGTGCGTAGCTAGCAGACACACCTCAGTGAGCTTGACTGGCTCAGACTGCCGCAGGAGAGGAACCTCCTCCTATACAGGAGTCTGTGCTCTCTCTCTGTCTGTCTCTCTCTCTCTCTCTCTGTCTCTCTCTCTCTCTCTCTCTCTCTCTCTCTCTCTCTCTCTCTATGTCTCTCTCTCTGTGTCTGTCCATCGGCCTCTGTTTCAGTCGCCTTGTCTTCACATCGTGCTCGATCTGCCCGTCAGTCAGTCAGTGTCCGTTCCTGCGCGTCTCTCTGTCCTTCTCAGCGATTCGGTTGGACCCCATGATGTCTCACACTAGTGTGTGTTCCTGTCTGCCTTTGTGTTGACTACCGCTACTACTGCCTGGCCACTGTCTGTCTGTCTGTCAGTCTGTCTGTCTGTCTTTAATTAGGCCTGTGTCCGTCAGTCTCCCGGCCTGAGTCTTGGGGAGTGCATGTGTTTGGTCCGACGTACTATTAACAGTCCTGCAGTCATTAGTCCGACACCCAAACCCAACCCTAAAACTAACCTCACAGGAAGCCAGGGGCTATAGTTAACGTGTCACATGAGCCTCCTGTCTGCGTGGGATTCCGTCTGCGTGGCTTGTCGGTGTCTCCCACCTGTCTCCCGGTCTCCCCATTTTAATGCAGTGCTTCTCGAACCTTAAAATGTCAAGAAGGACCGCACTTATACCTCTGTCTGTGGACGAACGGAACGTTCCATTTTTAAAAGCCATCAATTTAGATGGAAGAAGAACCCTCCTCTAGAAGGAACCCTGAGGTCCCACAATGGATCCCACTTTGAGAGAAGAACCCTCCTCTAGAAGGAACCCTGAGGTCCCACAACGGATCCCTCTTTGAGAGAAGAACCCTCCTCTAGAAGGAACCCTGAGGTCCCACAACGGATCCCACTTTGAGAGAAGAACCCTCCTCTAGAAGGAACCCTGAGGTCCCACAACGGATCCCACTTTGAGAGAAGAACCCTCCTCTAGAAGGAACCCTGAGGTCCCACAACGGATCCCACTTTGAGAGAAGAACCCTCCTCTAGAAGGAACCCTGAGGTCCCACAACGGATCCCACTTTGAGAGAAGAACCCTTCTCTAGAAGGAACCCTGAGGTCCCACAACGGATCCCTCTTTGAGAGAAGAACCCTCCTCTAGAAGGAACCCTGAGGTCCCACAACGGATCCCACTTTGAGAGAAGAACCCTCCTCTAGAAGGAACCCTGAGGTCCCACAACGGATCCCACTTTGAGAGAAGAACCCTCCTCTAGAAGGAACCCTGAGGTCCCACAACGGATCCCACTTTGAGAGAAGAACCCTCCTCTAGAAGGAACCCTGAGGTCCCACAACGGATCCCACTTTGAGAGAAGAACCCTCCTCTAGAAGGAACCCTGAGGTCCCACAACGGATCCCTCTTTGAGAGAAGAACCCTCCTCTAGAAGGAACCCTGAGGTCCCACAACGGATCCCACTTTGAGAGAAGAACCCTCCTCTAGAAGGAACCCTGAGGTCCCACAACGGATCCCACTTTGAGAGAAGAACCCTCCTCTAGAAGGAACCCTGAGGTCCCACAATGGATCCCTCTTTGAGAGAAGAACCCTCCTCTAGAAGGAACCCTGAGGTCCCACAATGGATCCCTCTTTGAGAGAAGAACCCTCCTCTAGAAGGAACCCTGAGGTCCCACAATGGATCCCACTTTGAGAGAAGAACCCTCCTCTAGAAGGAACCCTGAGGTCCCACAATGGATCCCACTTTGAGAGAAGAACCCTCCTCTAGAAGGAACCCTGAGGTCCCACAATGGATCCCTCTTTGAGAGAAGAACCCTCCTCTAGAAGGAACCCTGAGGTCCCACAATGGATCCCTCTTTGAGAGAAGAACCCTCCTCTAGAAGGAACCCTGAGGTCCCACAATGGATCCCTCTTTGAGAGAAGAACCCTCCTCTAGAAGGAACCCTGAGGTCCCACAATGGATCCCTCTTTGAGAGAAGAACCCTCCTCTAGAAGGAACCCTGAGGTCCCACAATGGATCCCACTTTGAGAGAAGAACCCTCCTCTAGAAGGAACCCTGAGGTCCCACAATGGATCCCACTTTGAGAGAAGAACCCTCCTCTAGAAGGAACCCTGAGGTCCCACAACGGATCCCTCTTTGAGAGAAGAACCCTCCTCTAGAAGGAACCCTGAGGTCCCACAATGGATCCCTCTTTGAGAGAAGAACCCTCCTCTAGAAGGAACCCTGAGGTCCCACAATGGATCCCTCTTTGAGAGAAGAACCCTCCTCTAGAAGGAACCCTGAGGTCCCACAACGGATCCCACTTTGAGAGAAGAACCCTCCTCTAGAAGGAACCCTGAGGTCCCAAAATGGATCCCTCTTTGAGAGAAGAACCCTCCTCTAGAAGGAACCCTGAGGTCCCACAATGGATCCCACTTTGAGAGACACTTGGCTGCTAATATATACTTTGTGGTATACGACGGTGTTGCACACACCCAAAATGGCAGATCGACTACAACAATGCATCTGTCGTGTGTTGCAGCCCGACACACCATCGTGCACCGAAGTATATATAAGGCTTATGGTTCTTCCTCAGTGTGCGTGCGTGTGCGTGTGTGTGTGTGTGACTGTGTGTGTGTCTGTGTCTCTCTCTCTCTCTCTCTCTCTCTCTCAGGGGTTTTCTGAGGACAGAGGTCAGAGGACAGCAGAGTGAGTGTTTTCTGGGGGCGGGCAGGGGTCAGATGTCATAGGTCAGCTCTCTCTGTCTCGTCTACAGAGAGAGGTTCTCTGAGGTGAGAGAGGTCACATGACTGACTGAGTGTGTCTGCCATTGGTTGTTCTCTCCACTCCTCGCCAACGGCGCTTCTCAAAGTGGCGTCCGTAGCAGTGCTGCACACAATGAATCGAAAAAAAGATAGAGATCTAGATTCAGACGATCTCATTTTGTGAAGGATCACGCAGTGCTATAGTTGGCTGTTCAATTCATTTTTAGTCACTCCTATTTATACATATTTTCATGGGGAAAAAATGAGAATCGTGTGAGAATCATGATTCTCGTGCAGCACTAAAGTTATCCCCCCCCCCCCCACCCCCCGACAGGGATAGCAGATCTAAAAAAAAAGATGTACAGCTCAAATCTTGCATAAGTGTCTGTCCCTCCCTCCCTCCCCTGGCACAGCATGCTGGAGAACATAAACAACACTGCTAACCGTGTTATGTGGGGCATGTCTGCCTGACTTATATTGAGCACACACACACACACACACACACACACACACACACACACACACACACAGTGGTCTGGTTTCGTCCAGCTCAACTGGTGGACTGGAGAAGGGTAATGTTTTATTTATTTCGCCATGTGTGCTTATGCAACACTTAGTGTGTGTGTGTGTGTGTGTGTGGTGTCACAGTGGACTGGGTCAGCTTATCTGCCTGCAGAAGGGAGGAAGGGAGGGAGGGAGGGAGGGTAGGGGTGAAACACCATAGCACCTCTCTATCTCCTCTCTTTCTCTGCCAGACTGCCACCATCACACCCTATTCTTCTCTGATTTCATCATTTTCCCCCCTCTTTCTCTCTCTCTCTCTCTCTCTCTCTCTCTCTCTCTCTCTCTCTCCCTGTCTTTGAACTGATCTAAAACATCTAATCTATAGTCTCCATCTGTGTGTGTGTGCCGGCAGAGTTGAGAAAGAGAACGTCTGCTTTTGTCCCAGTTGAGTAATGCGCTCTTTAAATAGACGATCTACAAGCTCACACAACGTGCGTCGCATTGCAACCACCGATGTGAGCTTGCAGATTGGCTATTTTCAGCAAGACATCTGCGGCAGAGGGAAGCGTACTCTTTCCATACTTAATAGCTTGTAGATCGGCTATTTTCAGTGCACGTCACTGTATAATAAATCGACTTAACCATGCAGGAATCAGACTTTTCAGCAGCACATGAAACACATTTTCAACTCCAGTCAGTCAGTCAGTTTTGGTTTAGCACTGACCGTTACGTAGACACGTTTGGCTTGATTCAAGCATTGTTTCTCAATGTGTGTTCATGGGGGGATCCCTAAGGGTCCTTGAGGGGGGGCTCCAGGTGGGGGTCCCTAGCTTGATTAACGATAGTATAGGGAATAGGAACCAAATGGACACTTGGACCCTTAAGGTCTATTCATTCATAGTCCAGTTTTGGTGAAGAGGTGACCACCGTTTCGGTGGTTTAGTGAAAACAGAGAGATGTGTTGTACGTATGCGGTGAGCGGCGGTGACCACCGCAGCGTGACGTCATATTGTAGTTTTCGGTGGTCACGTCCTCTTCACCCAAAACTGGACTCTGAATGAATGAATAGGCCTTTTACAGGTCTGTAACTCTGGGCGTGTATACGTACTATGAACTGAACCAAATAGACCTGCAAGGGGGTCCACTTGGTTCCATTCGTTTATACTCTCAGAGTCTCGGGGGGTCTGAGAAGCTCATGGGTTAAAGCCTTGCTCAGCTCAGCACGTCTGCTCTTGGCTGATTTTGCATAGCTGACCCCGGGCTTCGGCTGCCACCAATTATTTACCAGCGACGTCGAGGGTGTTTACTGTAAGCCCAGTGATCTCTGCTTGTCCTCCAGTCTGCCCCGGAGCCCGTCGTTCCATCGCACATGACACACACACACACACACACACAGGAGGAGGGTGTGTGTGTGTGTGTGTCTGCAGAATGCATCTGCTTATCTCTGTATGTGTGTGTGTGTGTGTGTGTGTGTGTGTGTGTGTGTGTGTGTGTGTGTGTGTGTATATGGGCGTGTGTGTGCATATGTGTGTTTGGATGGGTGTGTGGGCATGCATAATGGGTGTGGGTCTATATCTCTCTCTCTCTCTATGTGACTGTGTGTGTGTGTGTGTGTGTGTGTGTGTGTGTGTGTGTGCGATCCAGTCCAGCTGATGGACACAGGCTAGACTCCCAGTCTCGGTCTTCCAGCCGCAGCTCTAATAATAAGATGTGCGTGCCAGCAGGCCACTGTGCATCTAATTCTGAACAGTTACATAATTCACATTTACATGCGTGCGTGCATGCGTGCGCATGTGTGAGAGAGAGTACACGTATTACACATAGAAGAGACAGACAGATCTCAGAGTGTTGAATGTTTTGGTCCTTGCGGTGTGTGTTGGGCTGGTGGGGGAGTAATCTTTGGGTCTATTTCTGTCTTGTTGTGAGCCTCGCTTTGGCTCCACTCACCACTCTGTTAGAGCACGCTTCAGATACCTTATTATATATGGCCATATATAATAATGCGCGCGCATCTGTTGAATTTAAGAAGAATGTTGCAGAACAATGGTTTGTGTTGTGAGGACACCACTTACACCACCACCAATGGCGAATTAGGAACGGACTGTTTTTGCATACGTAGACGGACGGACCTTCCACACACACACACACACACACACACACACACACACACACACACACACACACACACACACAGAGAGACGATGCAGCGATGGGCAAGAAAGAAAGCTCACACACAGCCCACACACACACTAGTAGAGACAGACATTTCACATTTGCTCGAATTCATTTGAATCATATTAGAGATCCACTTCATCATACAAAATGAAAAAACATATTCTTAACACAGCGGCGAGAGAGACATATTAAGCAGTATGGAGATGAGCTGCTGGTACTCTACTCTAGCTTATCAGAGAGAGGAGAGCGGGGGGGGGGGGTGATGGAAGGAGGGGGGGCTTGTTCATTACATGACTCCATTATAACACGACATCGCAAATCATATTAAAGTTCACCGCCAGCCAGTCAGCCAGTCATGGCTCAGATGGCAGATGACTTTGATGTGACGACCTCTCGCCCATGTGACACGGTGCTCATGTCAGCACTGTGTTCTAGACCAGTGGTTCTCAGAGTGGGGACCTTGAAGGTGTCGTGTCCCCCCCCCCCCCCCCCTCCCCAGCAAAAACTATCAATTTAATCACTTCTTTAACCACCCGCTTCGAACATTATCAACATACTATAATAATCACCGGTATGTTCCTAATCATCAAGACCATTCAATGCAGCCATAGTTTCCACATACATTTCCTACATTACTGCCTATACCGCAAGTAGGTGACTCGGAAATGAGGAAGTGAAATGACTGCCGCCCAAGCAAAACCATTAGTGAAACTGACTCACATGGTCGGTTAGGGTTAGGGTTACATTTTGCCTTTATGCTTAGTAATAATGGGACAATGGCTGACGACAATGTCAGTGTGTGGAAATGTCCATTGAATGGTGTTGATGACGGTTGATGATGGACATTAAAATACAGACATTACATCCAAAAACTCTTTAAACGGGGTTCCCTGGCACCAGATATTGTCAGATGGGTTTCTGCGACGGACACATTTATTTGGGGGTCTATGGCATGAAAGTGTTTGAGAACCACTGGTTCAGAACTCTGTGTTTTGTATATACTTTGTGTGTGTGTGTGTGTGTGTGTGTGTGTGTGTGTGTGTGTGTGTGTGTGTGTGTGTGTGTGTGTGTGTGTGTGTGTGTAGGCTCCATAGGAATGCTCTATTCAGTCACGACGCCCTGAAGGAATGACAGATCTGCTCTATGCAAACGGCGGCATGGGCCCCTCGGTTCCAACCTCGCTGCCTCACTGCTCCTTTGTTCTGCGCTGCGTGTGTGTTTGGTGTGTGTGTGTGTGTGTGTGTGTGTGTGTGTGTGTGTGTGTGCGTGCGTGTGTAAGATGGTGTGACGTGATTTGTGAGTGCCTGCACTCGCTTTTCCTCGAAAACGGCAACATGACACTCGCGCCATGTGCAATGAGGTTATTGTGCCTCCTTTCCTTGGAGCCCGTTATCCGCTTTGTCCCCCACCTCCCCCCTCTCTCCATCCCTCCCTCCCTCCATCCATCCCTCCCTCCCTCCATCCATCCCTCCCTCTCTCCATCCATCCATCCATCCATCCATCCCCCCCGAGCTCCAGTCTTGTCTTCTCTGCTGTGCTAAACAGAGCTTTACCTTTAGCCCACATATCTCTCAGATATGCGGTATACAGACTATAGTGCTGCCAACACTGCTAACTCCACTAGCACACGCAGATCCCACACACACCGAAGGTCCGACATGCAGCGGAAATCACCCGCCGCTCCCGATAATGCGTCGGTCCGTGCTTTGCGTTTAGGGTTAGGTTAGGGTTTTTGGGTCGGTCTAATGACAGTCGGACTGATAGTTGTGTCAGAAACTATAAAGCCTGTACGGTACCCCATGGAGGCGCTTCCAGATGGCCCCTTAATACCAATGTGTAAATCTTGAGAGAGTCAAGGTGGGAAGGGGGGGGTCCTTTGAAACTACAAAGTTTGAAAACCACCGATTTATTTCTCTGTCTGACTTTATCCTTCCTGTCTTGTCTTTCTGTGTCCGCTGTGCTGTCTATCATCAATTGAAAGATGGACACACAAAGAGTGAAGCTGTAAGACGTCTCTCTCTCTCTCTCTCTCTCTCTCTCTCTCTCTCTCTCTCTCTCTCCTGGTTGCTGCTGCCTCCAGCCCTCCATATACACTCCCTCGCACGCTCGCTCGCCCTACAGCTGGCTTCCCCTCCCTCCCCTCTCTTCATGTTATGTGTTGGAAGGCTCCTCGCTTGCACGTGCAGAGGCAGCTGCTCACAGCGCTGTGGGAGGAGCTTCCCTGCCTGCATGGGAGGAATAGGATTGACTGACACTCACTCACTGACTGACTGACTGACATACTGTCATACTTATAATCGCACGAATGGCACTGACGCGCACACACACACAAAGACACACAAAGACGCGCATACACACCAGTATGCCTGCTGTCGCACACCTCTGCAGAGACAGCTGAGAAGGGCTTACTGTGTGTGTGTGTGTGTGTGTGTGTGTGTGTGTGTGTGTGTGTGTGTGCGCGCGCGCGCGTGCGCCTGTTCAATCAAGGACCACATCTGGACAAATGTTGAAAACTAGCACTCGTGCCATATACACTCTCGAGCGATGCATCTGGTTCGTCCAATCATGTGATCAGACTGTGATGTCCACGTCAGATAAATAAAACATAACATGACATCCTCACGGAGACGTGAATGTTGTCGGGTCGGTTATAGAACACGCTGTTCGGAGGTTGAACAGGGCGCGTCGTTGTTGTCCTCGCAAGTATAGCAGTGTGACGGCGTGCGTGACCAGTGGTGGAACGTAGCAAAGTGCATTTACTCAACTAACTGTACTTATGTAACATTTTGAGGTGCTTTTACTTTACTGGAGTATTTCCCATTTCCAATATACTTTCACTCCACTATACATCTCGCAAATATTGTACTTTTACTCAACTACAGTTATTTGAAAGCTTTAGTTAGTACAGTTACTTTGTAGATTTTGATTATTATTACAAAACATACATTCTTCAGCCCCGTGTACATTTCGGCCATTTGAAAATAGTCGATCTATAGAAGCTCACATTGTGAGATCGGAAGTTTTCAAATGACGTTTTACACATTTGAAATGAGATATTCTGCATGATGACTTTTAATGCTTAAGTACGTTTTTTAGCTTCCAATACTTTTGTACTTTTTTACCCAAGTACATTTTCAATTCCGGAACTTTTACTTGTAATAATGGAGTAGTTCTACATTGCAGTATTGATATTTTTTTACTTAAACAGTTGAGTACTCTTTCCACCCCTGTGCGTGACAGACAGAGAGAGAGAGAGAAGGCTGCTGTGGTTCTGGGAGCTGCAGTGCATCAGCTGACCTCCTGTGGGATTCAGTAAAGTTTGGTCTGGAGGAGGAGGAGTGTATACAGGGGGGGGGGGGGGGGGGGTTGGAGTGGAGGAAGATGGTGCTACAGGCCTTTTCTCCACCCGCTCCTCCTCCGCTAAAAATACTCTGCTGATCTCAACATATAGACGCATAGAACATACATTCATCATCAGTGCACTTTTTGTTCTCGTTTTGTTGTGCAAATCGCCATGAACTTTAAAAAAAAATAAGCTTACTAAAGTGTTCTACTAAAGTAAACCATCTGCAGTGTTTGTTTATCCGTTTGTCACAGTGAAAGGGAGCACGTGTCGTCGTGTAAGCACATTGGCCCTAAAAAAAAAAGAAAGCCTTTTAAAAGTTTGCCACACAGTAAAAATCTGCATTGTTGTTCATTTATGCTTTTATAACTCGGGAGTGTACAAATGTACTCCCAGAGTTAAACCCATTTAGGCCCGACGTCGAAATAAATAAAGTCTTCTGAAAGAATATAATGATATTCAAAGATTTGTGCCACATTTTCACGAGTTTAAAAAAAATTAGCAGACCTACAAGCTGGTAGCGCTATGATGTCTGTTTAGGAGGGGTGGTTGCCGGGTGGTTGCCGGGTGGATCACGGCGGTGGATCCTATTTGGTTTCACCGATCTGAGCGTCCTCCTCCTCCTCCCTCCCTGGTAGAAAACGGTGTGGAGAACACTGACATCACCAAATTCGGAGCGACACCCCTCTGCACTGTATAGTTCACTGCCACTCCTAGACCAGGAAATGTGGCTCGTTTTTACCCAGGCTTTCATTTGTCTTGTGAAAACGAAAAAGCCTGCGGTCTCCGAGGCTATACATAACGTGGGTAACGGTATAACGGCACTGGTTCTCAACGTCCGGTCCGGGGACCACCAGGGGGTCCAAATGGAGCCCTGTAGCGGTCTGTCTTTGTCCGGTTTGCTTCCATTTTGTACATTCTTCTTCAGAGTTCAAATTAACACTGAGGATTTTGACTGGATAGAGATTCGGGTCCCTGAGATACAAAATGGGGTCCATGTGATTTAATGCAGATCGCCTCTGTCGGGTGGAAACCTCATAAGACCCTCCTATAGCTGTGTAGTCAAGTTTAAAAACAAGACCCAGTCTGTCCTGCCAAGGGGCGCATAGTAGGAGGCCTTGTACCTTGCGCGCCCCGCCCGCCTGCACACTCCACCCGACCTGTATCTATCCATCTACTGAAATCAGCTGGTAGAAGACTGTTATTTCGGTCCCGCACGTGTGTGTATTTGAGGTGTGTGTGTGTGTGTGTGTGAGAGAGAGAGAGAGAGGGGGAGAAAGAGAGGCGCGGTACGTGTGAGCTCAGCTGACGTGGACCGTCTAAATATATCTACTTCTCCTCCTCTCTGAAACTGGAGAAATCGGAGAAATCGGTTCATCCCTGCGCCTCTGTAAAACAGCTGTTCCCAAAACTTTTTCATGTCAAGGAATTGACATGAAATTGACACTTATTAGCCCGCGGACCCCCATTTGAAGAGATATGCCCGGGAACCCCCCCCCATAACAGAAGAGTTTTACGGCTCTAGCAGTGATTTTCAACCTGATTAATAATTTCAAGGACCCCCAGTTTGACATGCATTAGTCTACGGACCCCCATTTAATGGCATTTCTATCTCTGAGACCCCAATTTATATTGTAAAATCAATATTAATTTAACTCTGAGAGTTACAGAACCACAAGGGTCCATTTGGTTCCAAACTTATCATTTAGTTACCCCCTGTAACTCCCTCAAGGGGGAGGGGGGGGGGGTCCCCGGACCCCACTTTGAGAACCACTGCTGTGTAAAGTCACAACATGTATAGGTTTCAAACCCCAAACTACACACACACACTCGGCCACTTCGGCATCCTGTGCTTTGTGACGCTGCTGCACCGCAGCGTCTTAATTTGGAGTAAATAATATGTCACGTCCACACGGTTAACCACAGATTGCCACGTGTCAAGAGAGACGCTCGCAAATGTACACGTTTAACAAACAAATCCCTGTGTAGCACACACAAACACACACACACACACACACACACACACACAGTATACTGACTGACTGCAACTTTTCAGCCAACCCCTCTTTCTTTCTTTTTTAACAAAACAGTTGACTGATCCTTGTAGCCAACATCTTGTTGCCAGGTATCAGACCTTGTTGTCCCTACGTGACACTTCTTTTGTTATGCGTTGCTACAGTAGGAGTGGTGTGTGTGTGTATCCCCCATGCCACCACACACACACACACGCGCGCACGCCAGAAAAAAAAACCTTGCCTGTGTCATCACTCTCAGCTGTTAATGTGTTACCCAGGTCATTACGTTAAATCTACAGCCGGCCTGGTCAGGGCCATCGCTGGAGCCAGCAGCCAAAAAACTGCTGAGGCGCTGTTAACGGGTGACTCATTTCTGTCGGATCAGCGGCTTTGTTGAGGCTATCTGACCGTCTCTGGCCTGGTGTGTGTGTGTGTGTGTGTGTGTGTGTGTGTGTGTGTGTGACACTATACTTTTGAGGGCCAAATGTCTGCCACACGTATTGTAGACTTTGCAAAATAGACCATGTGAATGCTATAAGACAAATTTCCTGGCCGAAAATGTTAAAAGAGTATCCGAAAAGCTGCCGGTATCTATAAGTCTATGCCGTTTCCGATACCACGCCATTTTCTCACGTGAAGATATTTAATTCACCATCTGTTCGCATCTCTGTCCAAATCTTTCTTTGTCTCTCTGTGCCTCAGTCCCCACTGCAGGGGAACAAGTATATATATATATACTCAAGTAACAGAAGCAATAACACAATGTATATTATTATTTACATTTACGTTTTTCCGGCTAGGTTCCTTGCGAGAGACTAAATCGCCTTCCGTACGAGACAGGATATCTGGCCTCTCAAAGATTTTGGCATCTCGGTTAAGTTCTCACCAGACAACACCGCGGCACCGCCCAAATGGCAAGTGCCTCTGAGACCTTACCCGTCAGCCCCTGCACTATGTCATCCCCACGCCCCCCTTAGCTTAGTTTGCTTTGCCACCATCTTTTTTCTGAAGTGAAATACACCCAAACTTTAGAATCCTTTTGCTTTCAGCGTGGTTGACTGGTTCGACAGCTCAAACTGTCACCACCATATGATGGTGTGGGAATGTTCCGGACTGTCTGACAGACAGGAGTAATGGAACACAGAGAGAGAGCAGGCTATAATAAGCGCTTGAAGAGAACAGACAATTTGACAAATGATACCCAACCCCGTGGCTTTGTCTCTGTGCCAGCAGGAGGGAAGAAGAAGGCATGCTGTGTTTTAACACCACCTTAGCACTTAATCAAGTACTGTGCTTAACTACAAATGTACTTTACTTTGACTATGTCCACTTCTTTCTACTATTTCTACTGTATTTGAAAATAACAGAACTACAATTTTTTCTAAATATTTTGACAAATATTGTTTTAGTTTAGTTTAGTTGTTTGGTTTTTTTTTGGGGGGGGGGGATACTTTTCCTTTTGGTACTGTACATACGTATATTTTGTTGGCAACACATTAGGTTTGTTTGTACCTTTTTACTAGGAATACCGGACTTTTACCTGTAACAGACTAGTATTTCTACATTGTGTGAGTACTTGTTCTATAGTACTGAGCTTCAGAGAAACATCCAGACACACTGTATTCACGAGGGAGCTGCCCTTCGACTTCAGACTTGTACATTTCTGCAGCTGTTCCACTGTGATAAGAAGAGAGGTGTTTCTCAAAGGCATTCAGATGCCCCGTGGAAAGAAAACATTGCTGTCGTCGGGCAGAAACCTCTTATCTCGATATTCTAACTTTTTTTCCTCCCGTAAATGAATGCCCTACATATTATGATAATTTATGATCCTACTAAATACACGTCTGAGCTTGTTGATCAGCTATTTATTTTTTTAATCCACAACACCGACAGAGACAATATATTATAACCCATACAAAAACTTTGAGGCAGAAGTTTTGTGCAGCCTTAACATTTGAAGAGACGAGGAGAAAAGCCTTGTTAGTGTTGCTTGCTATGATTGATTGATTGAAATATTTATTAACAGTTTGCAGAGTTACAGTACATTTCAAGCACAAACTCAATACAAAGACTGTTAACTGTGAGTGGACGACCCAATTAAGCATTACACTTGTTTACAACAGGGTCCACCATGTTCAATTCATCAAAACATTTAGAGACGTACAAATAGACACTTCTATATAGTTAAAGAACAGAACAGGAATTCATCATAAAGGAAGCAAAAAGGGAAAAGAAACATATACAGTGAGGGGGGAAAAGGGGGGGCTAGTATCGCGTAGCCAGACAACAGAGTCTGGGACTACACCTCCCGAAATCCGAGTCGGTTTGTCATTTCCATTCACAAAAATATATTTAAAAAATATCTTTAGAGCTTATTTTTGCTTAGATCAAGATTTATATTAGGATAAATCTGCGCGATTGTGGCTAAACGGAAGTGGGGAGGAGTCTTCACTTCCGCGCTATCACGTACTCATGATCCTAGCTTCCTTCCGTTGCTCCAGACTGTATGATGGAAGCATTTGAAAATTGCGAGAGGCAATAGTCTGGCCAAGGCGAGACTAGTGCAGTGTTGCTGCAATGTGACAGATTGAATTCATGTGAGGTATCGGGTGCTTGTCCTTCTTCATGCCTGTTGGCATCTCTCTTCGTGTACCGCCTGCTGCTGCTGGCAGCCACGGGCCCAAAAACATCAGCGTTTATTTGTCAAATATTGTGCCTGGATGGAAAAATCCCCACTTCAGATTAGGACTGTCAAAAGTATTCCGTAATAGATGTACTGAGCTGAGTGTGGACGCTGCTGGCGTGATCTTCCCATTGTCACTGTTAGAAAACGTGGCTCTTTAGTCTTTACTACAGTACCGATGGAAGTGTGTGTGATTGATTGATTGATTGAGAATGTTATTAACCGTTTGTAGAATGGATGGTACAGTTCAAGGAAAGTACAGTACAGGTCAATACAAAATGTGCTCTGTGGATAAAACCAGAAAAGCCACTACTTGTTTACCTAATGGTCCTCCATTTTCAATTCCTTGTCTTTAAAGACATGCAAAATAAATCATCATATACACAGTTAGAAAAAGGACATTTTCGAAATTACAGCCGTCCGTGTAAGTGCTCTTTGAGAGCGCTTTTGAAGGAGTCTAGGGGATTCACATTTCTTAAGGGCTGTTTCTTGATGTGCTATAGCTGGACTTCTCCTGACTCCCCTCTCTCTCTCTCTCTTCCTCTTGTGTGTCGTCCAGATGCGTCGGAGGAGTTCTTCGAGTACGACGCGGAGGAGTTCCTGGTGTTCCTGACCCTCCTCATCACCGAGGGCCGGACCCCGGAGTGCTCCGTGAAGGGCCGCGCCGAGGGGCTCCACTGCCCGCCCGCCCAGTCGGCCATGCCGCCGCTTCACAAGCATGAGTGTAGCGACAAATTACCCCAGGTAGCATACTGTACATACACACGCGCGCGCGCACGCACGCACACACACACACTAGGGCATTCACTTCTAGTCATTTTTACTAGTTGCCTAGTTTACTAGTAGTTTACTAGTTGTTTAACTACCTATTATGTAAAAAGAAAACTTTGACCAAAAAAGAAAACTAAACTTTATTTTCTTCTTATCAACTAGTCGACTAGTACCAACAAGGTCGACTAGTGGATTTACTAGTCGACTAGTCGACTAGTCTAGTTGTTTAACTACCTATTATGTAAAAAGAAAACATTTTTCTTCTTATCAACTAGTCACACACACACGCACACACACACTTTTCACCTGCTCCCGATTTGGTCTTTGGACGTTGCTGTCAGTAATGGTATAACATTCAGAGCTTTATTTGAGTGTGAGAATTTGTATCAGTCTGAATCCTATGGTGGTTCTATTTGTATTTCTTATGAGGTGTTTTATTTGGGTCTCTTCTGGTGGAGACTGTATACCAAGCCACTAGTTTTAAACCCATTTATTTTAGGCCTGACGTCAAAAAAAAAAAAAGAAAGTTTGCGCTGTAAGAATATATATATTCAAAGATTTGTGCCGCATTTTTTACGATTTTTCAAAAAAATAGCAGAGCTACAAGCTCGTAGCGCGCCACTCGGTGCCGCGCTATGAGCTTGTAGATCTGCTATTTTTCAATAGCTAAAGTATAGCATAATGCTATCACTAATTCTCCTGTTGTGTGTGTGTGCGTGTGTCCAGTGTCGGCAGGCCAGGCGGACGCGCTCCGAGGTCATGTTGCTGTGGAGGAACAGCATCCCCATCATGATCGAGGTGATGCTCCTGCCCGACTGCTGCTACGGGGACGAGCTATGTCCGCCCAGCGACCCCGTCTCTGACCCCGTCTTCAAACAGGACGCCCTGCTGCTGGAGAGATGGACCCTAACGCCTGTACCCAGACAGTAAGATAATACACACAGTCAGTCACAAACATGCAACGCCATTGTTCCCATGGGCTTATATATGCACACAGAATTACTCTTCCTACTTCCGGGGCCACTTCCCTATACTTCCTTCACAGGTGTTACCGATTATGCTAATTAAGGCTCTGTTCCATTTAGTGTGCAGTGGGTTCTCAGACTTACATTTTTCAAGGACCGCCATAACTAACCAAATGGACCCACCCGTACAGGGCCATTTGAAACCAACTCAAGGACACTCTGAGACCCACTGGTGTAGCAGAGTGTTTCCATTGAGCCAACATGCACACTAGCAGCACCCTGACTCTGTTCGACCAAAATGGAACAGAGCCTTCGTTAGTATCATTGGTAACACCTGAAGGATGTACATTAGGGAAGGGGCCCAAGTCACCGCATCCAGACAGTGGAGTCACGAAGAGATGCCACGAGCGGCAGGCGTCTCTTCCCGGGATTTTAGACAGCTGGCGGATGGCAATTTGCAGCGTCGGCAAAGAGTTAACGGTTTTCTGGCCGACGCTTGCAAGTTGCCGCGTGGGTGGAGCTTCATTTCCATCCACCAGCTGTCTTAAAAACCCGGAAGAGACGCCTGCCGCAGCGCTGCTTTTGGCATCTTCGTGACTCCACTGTCTGGAAGCAACCCAGTTCTTTCCAAAATGGCGTGTGTGCATAGAGCCCATTAACAATTTAATTGAGCAGACGCTCTCATCCAATGCTACTTACTTGTGTGAGAATGGAATAGCAGAGTAAGCATGAACTCCAGTCAATAAACAATGCAAATATAAGTAGAGTGCAAAGAAAACAGTGTAGTACCTCAAATAATCTAGCATACCAAGTAAATAATGAACCTCGCATCTGCCTGAAGGACAACTCGCTGTCTAAATTATATTCTTAATATTTGTGGTCACGAAACAACCAATATAAGTAACAAAAACATGAGAAAACATAACTAAGACATATCTGCACAGTAAACTTGCATCTGTCGAAACGAAGGTGATTACAAGGAGACACAAGTGCTAGTGATTGAGTTGGAGTCTCAAGACATGTTTCTTGATACTTTTCGCAGCTGTCATTTTCACATACTCACCCAAATCTCCACCCAAAATGGAATTTAACCACTTACAGTATATACCTATCTTCTTACCTATTTTATACTTTGTCATACGTGAAAATAGCTCTTGTTTTGAGCTTGTAGGTGGGCTGTCTTTGCTATTTTAGAAAAGTTTGCAAACTCCCCGGGGTGAAAGACAAAGTGGTTAATCTAATTTACTCTAAAGCCATCTTAAAATTATCTGATATACTCTGATATATCGCTGCGTCAATACTCAACAATAACCCCATAATGTGGGAACTTTAAAGTGCATACCGGCACTTTACTCAGTCGTCCCAGGACAATTCTTTAATGCGCACACCAACACCAGCTGCACAGATGCACTTTAGCCCTCCACAAAAAAAAAAACACAATGAATAAAACTTGGCTAATTAGTGCGACAAATAGCTACATCGGCCACCAATTCCCTGTTGCATGCGCTATGGGGAGGACAAGATGACACACACACACACACACACACACACACAACCCACTAGCACACTTAAAACCTCCCAGGATCCCGTCCTAGAAGTGTCATTCGCTAGATCAGCCGGCATGTTTCCCATCTGTTGTGTTGTGTTCCGTTCCATTCCGCTTCTGTTGTGTTGCGTTCTGACTGTGTCTTGCGGTGGTGTGGTGTGTTGTGTTGTGTTGTTCTGACTGTGTCTTGCGGTGGTGTGGTGTATTGTGTTGTGTTGTTCTGACTGTGTCTTGCGGTGGTGTGGTGTGTTGTGTTGTTCATGTTCAGACTACATGTGTCTTGCGGTAGTGTGGTGTGGTGTGTTGTGTTGTGTTGTATTGTGTTGTGTTGTTCTGACTGTGTCTTGCGGTGGTGTGGTGTATTGTGTTGTGTTGTTCTGACTGTGTCTTGCGGTGGTGTGGTGTATTGTGTTGTGTTGTTCTGACTGTGTCTTGCGGTGGTGTGGTGTATTGTGTTGTGTTGTTCTGACTGTGTCTTGCGGTGGTGTGGTGTATTGTGTTGTGTTGTTCTGACTGTGTCTTGTCTGTTGTGTTGTGTTGTGTGTTAGGAGTGGTGACCGCTTCATCGAGGAGAAGACCCTGCTGCTCGCCGTCAGATCCTACGTGTTCTTCTCACAGCTCAGTGCGTGGCTCAGCGCCTCGCACGGCATCGTGCCCAGGAACATCCTCTACAGGTATGCCACGCACGCACACACACATGCTCTCTCTCTCTCTCTCTCTCTCTCTCTCTCTCTCTCTATCAATTTGCGTGTATAATATACCCTTTTTTTTTTATTACTCTTGTTTTAACGTTTGATAGATATCTTTTTGGCGTTTTACCGGCTGACCTTTTGTGAGCAAAACCCACAAAAAGTCAAAACATCAATCAGTGGAACATTTTGGGTTCAGGTCTGGAAGTAAAAATGTGAATCACAGGAAGTAGCAACTGAATCGCCGGAGGCCTCAAAACTCCCAGAGTTCATGAATGTCAACAACATTTTTCGAGGCCTGTTAATTTGTTATAGACTATGCCTGTTCCTCTCTGTCCCAAAACACTGACTACTGTAGGGGTTCTCAAAGTGGGGTCGGGGACCCCCAGGGGTCCTTGAGAGAGTTCCAGGGGGTCCCCAGCTAAATGATAGTTAGGAACCAAATGGGCCCTTGTGGGTCTGTAACTCTGTGTACAAATGGAACAACATTGACCTGTTAGGGTCCATTTGGTTCATTTTGGTTCCATTTCTCTCAGAAATTCCATTTCTCTCTGTAACGAAGACTCTATTTTATACTCAAATTAACATTGATTTTACTACCGGTATATAAATTGGAGTCTCGGAGATAGAAATGCCATTAAATGGGGGTCTGTAGCATATTGCATGTCAAACTGGGGGGTCCTTGAAATGTAAATAGTTGAGAATCTCTGCTAGAGCCGTAAAACTCTTCTCTTATGGGGGGCAACACTGGGGGGCAGACGATCCTATACCATCTATGCCTGGCATAGACTGTAAAAAGGCGAGTCTGCTGCCAACATAGCGATGCGCGTTCACCACGAGTAGCACGCACACGCACACACGCACGATGCTAGTTCATGTGTCGGTCGTCGCGCGTTCATGTGTTTGAGGGCAAAAATCCAGAATGCACAGGGCTCCTAAACCGGAAGGAGGAGTGGATTCGCCTCATGCGCTTCTGAGCAACTCAATGCAAGTGGACGGGAGGAGAACTTGGGTGCCGTCTCTATTCATATATACTCTAAGGTCCGCAGGCATGATAAGTGTCAATTTGGGGGGTCCTTGATATGAAAAGGTTTGGGAACCACTGTACTACTGTACTCCGTCGCACAATGGTGTCGCCTACCAAAAATAGCCAATCTACAAGCTCACAACGCGTCGTCGTGAATGAGAGTTTTTGTGAGCTTGTGTAGATAAGACTATTTGGGGCTAGAGCCCTTTCTTGCTGTTACATTGTCTTCCAATTCAATTCAGAGGGCTTTATTGGCACGATGAGAAAACATAGTTTAACATTGCCAAAGCAAAAAGTGGAACAAAATGTATGCACAATTGAAAGTCAGAATCTCCAATAAATCAATTTCTATGTACCGAGATCACTCGAGGCAGCTAGTGCAGGAATACACGCAATGATTAGTCCTTTTTAGGGTGGTTGTGTTCCATTTGAACACAGCAGCTCACAAATCTTGCTGCTGTTTGCCAATTGTTGTACTTCGCCCCGGCAGATATAGGTAACAGACACCCGCCGCTCTACAGGTCACCACTCCTAACACACGACACAACACAACAGACCACCGCAACAGACACGGGCCTACAGCAAGGCCCCCACCCTCAGCCCCGGCAGCGGCTTCACCACCACCTATCTATCTGTCTGTCCTGTCTGTCCGTTGTTAAATAATCTTCAAAAGATGAAGGACTGACAAAGTTTTATTGAAAGATCATGATCGTAAGAGACTGGTGTGCTAGACCAGTCCTCTCTCCATGCCCTCACAGGAGACCCCCCAACCCCCTCCTCAGACCATCCTTATAGTTCACTCTTAATAGAGATCCTATACTAAATGGTCATATAAGGATCTATTCTAAAGATAAAGGGCGACACACAAACAGTTACACAAGTACACATTCGCTTGGAAAAGTCAGGTCAGCTGTTAGATCGACAGTCGCAGTCAGAACGAGTACATTGATGCTGTGAAAAGTTAGCTCTAAGCATTGACATTCTATTTGGCATTCAGAAATAACCATTTCCACCGTCCTCTCTCTCTCTCTCTCTCTCTCTCTCTCAGGATCAGCGCGGCGGACGAGGACCTGGTGTGGCAGTTCTCCCAGCCCCCCTCGGAGCACCTGTTCCCGGTGCCCAACGTGTCTCAGAGCGTGGCGCTGCGCGTGCGCGTCCAGTCGCTGCCCCGCCAGCCCACCTACCCCACGCTGCACTGCTCCATCCACACAGGCCTGCCCCCGCTCTACAGCAAGACCCCCACCCACGCCCCACCCACGCCAAGGTTAGAACGGTGCAACCACTCCAAGGAACATGCAGCAATGTCTGTGTTAACCTACCTGTGTGACTGTGTGACTATGAGTACTAGTATAGGGGCAAAAGTGGCGCTGTTGTGCCAGAAACGGAGAGAGAGAGAGATAGTGCTGCACTGTTGCCTGCTAGAGAGAGAGAGAGGGGGGGGGGGAGGGGAGTTGCACCACTCGGTTCACACGGGTGTGATTTTTCATTATAGTTTAGTTTTAGTTCGTTTCGACCATTTTGTCCCCTTCTAATTCAGTTTGTTTTAGTTCCTTTTTTTAGAGCGGGTTTGTTTATCTATTTTTGAGACAATGCTTAGTTTTAGTTTTTAGTTTTTCTGCCCTTTTCAATCCTGCGCCTGACGAATAAGTCAGGTGCAGGATTGAAAAGGTCCCCAGTAAGTATTGTGTTGTATGTTTTAGTTTTTAGTTAACTCTACCAGTAAGACGTGCAAACGCGGGAAGCGAACGCAGCTCGTATACATATTTGGGTTTTGGACGTATAGCTGCTTTGGGGACTCCTTATATGGTTATGGCTGAGTCATGGTGACACAAATCACTCGGCTCCATATATGGGCACAAAAGCGGGACAGACACACAGACAGACAGACATGATCTGCTAGGTCTCATAGTAAGTGCTCACTGCGTTCGCAACTAACCGTGTGCCCCGCCTGGCCTCCTCAGGAACAACCAGGACCACCACCACCACGCCAGCAAGGAGAACGTCCTGAACAGCACCAACCTGCCCCTCTACGGCGGCAAGTCCCCCCACCCCCACCACCACCACCACCCCATGGCCAGCCTGTCCATCAACACGGCCTCCATCCCCAACCTCCCCATCAGCGGCCTCCCTCTCTACGGGAAGAGAAGCCCCCCCTCCACCGCCACCGACGGCCTCCTCCACCCCTTTCAGAACGGAGAGCTGCCGCAGGTCAGTTGGAAGGTTGCGTAGACGTGAGGGGGTGCAGTTAGAATGAGTACCTTAAATTGCCTAATTTGCATATTTAAACGTATAACAAGCACATCGTATTTCCTTGTTGCTTGCCTCTGCAGGTGAACCTCCCTCCTCGTCAGGGCTCCCCGCTGTTCCACAGGACCACCCACTCCCCCACCCCCTCCCGCTCCCACTCCCCCTCCCCACACCTGCCCGGAGCCAAGACGTCAAGGTAGGCCTGTCTTACGTCATCGCCTGGTCACAATTATTTTTTTGCATATTCATTAGAATTGTTTCCATTAAAAATAAATGTATAAGTATAGAATTATTATTATCATCAGCGTCGTCGTCATCGTAATTATTTAAAGTATGCATTTTGTTTATCGGCATTCTGTCATTGTCAGTCTTTTGTTTTGGTCTTTTAAAAAAATATATATTTCAGTTATTTGTCATAGCTCCCACGCGCAATGTTTGTTTAAATGTCATATTTTTATTTGTTTGTTTTGTATACAGACAATTAAATAATTAATCAATCACAATTTTGACAATAATCGTCAACTAAAATGTCCTGATTGTGCTTGTGTCCAGGTGGCTGTACCCCACCCTGAACGGCTCCCCCGAGCCCCCGGCGCACCACACTGACGACCTCCTCGGCCCGGTCAGCGACCTCATCAACGGTGACCTCGCCAACAAGGCGGGGCTCCCAGAGCCGCCACCCCTCAGGGCCTTCAAGGCCTTCTCATTGGCCGAGCCGCCGCGCAGCCTCTCCCCAAGGTTATTAATAGTTATTATTGTTTAGTTTTAGTTAGTTTTGACTTATTTTCTTTCTCTAATTCAGTACATTTTAGTTAGTTTTTAGAGCGGTTTTGCTAGTTTATATTTTTGCAAAAGATGGCATTTAAAAAAAATATATATTCAGTTACAGATTAACTTTATAAATAAATTGACAAAAACGAAAACTATGGGCATTTTTGTCTATCATTTTAGTTAGTTTTGTAAACACACAATACAGTTTAATTTGGTTATCGTTTTATTTTCCTTTTCTAGTTTTTTAGTTCAGTTAACACATTATTTTCATTAGTTTTAGTTAATTAACTCTAACAACCGCTTTCCCCCCTTGCAGGCCCTCCTCCGCCACAGAGACCAACCCCCTGATAGGCTCCCTGCTGCAGGAGAGGCAGGAGGTAATCGCCCGCATCGCACAGAGGCTCAACTTCTGCGACCCGACCACCCCGCCCCTCCCGCCGGGCCTGTTCGCCCCCCACCACGACCCCCCCACCACCACCACCACCACCGCCACGCCTAAAGCCACGTGGGGCGGCGTTAACCACGACGACGTGACCACCACCAACAACAAGACCAAAGAAGACGCACTGCCGCCCTCCTACGAGACCATGGGGCGCTACCGGCCCGCCCCCTCCTCCTCCTTCCCCGACACGCCCGTCGCGGGCGACACCACCACCACCGCCGCGTTCAACAAGCGGGAGACAAGCTCCTCCTCCTCCCCAAAGCCCGCCGCCTGCCGGAAGCTGAAACTGAGCGCGACGACCAGAGAGCACCGAGAGGAGGAGGAGGAGAAGAAGGCGGAGAAGGAGAGGGAGCGGGAGCGAGACAGCACCCTGATCGCCCAGGCGGTCCAGGACATCACCAGACTGATCCAGGAGCGCCTCTCGGCGCCCTCGCTGTCCCCCTCCTCCCGGAGCGGCGGCGGCGGCCCCCTCCTGCACCACACGCACACCACCACGGTCACGCACACGGTGCGCACCACTTACGCCTCGCACACCCCTCCTCCTCCCCCGCACGTCTCCTTGCACACGTCGACCACCTCCTCGCACCACACTGCCGCCACCACCACCACCACCACCAACGGCTATGACGCCAACGGCCACGAGCCGCCGCCGCACACCGCCACCGCCGCTGCCACGCGCCGCACGCCCCCCGTTTGCACAGAAAAGCCCCCGAGAGTGGTGGACCCGCCGGGGGGGAACACCGAATGCCGCTCTCCTCCCCCCCTCCCCCGAGCCCAGAACGGAGCTCACATTACACTTGAAGACTTCAAAGGCCTGCAGCTCGCCCCCCACCACGCTCACTACGGCTCACAGCAGGCCGGCCTACGTTTACAACAACAGACTTGCTCCCGAGAGGAGCCCCATGACGGACACCGGACCCCCCCTCCCCCTACCCCTCCCCCTCCTCCTCCCGGTGTCGTCGTCGTCGTCCCCGAACACGCCTCTTCCCCTCTTCTGGAGAACGGCCTGAAGACCAACCTGCACCACCACGCCGGCCCACACGGGGCCCTCCTGGCGTGTCTGAGCTTGAGCCAGAACTGCACCGTCGTCCCCTCCCAGACGACGCAGACCATCTCCTCCTCCTACAGCATCACGCAGGTCCACCAGCTCCCCACTGCCCCCCAGGACCAGGAGAACCGGGCGCCCTCCTCCCCCCCGCCGTGTGGCTCGGCGGGCTCCAGCTGCCCCTCCTCCAGTCCAGAGCCCACGCCTCCTGCTAACCTGTTGGTAAGAAGTTAACCCTCGTTTAGTCCACTGCTTCTCACAGCGTGGGGTGTCCAGGGATTTTTTTCCCGTGAGAGAAGGGGGTTCAATTTCAAATGAACCGTTTACAAGCAGTGGTTCTCAACCTTTTTCATGTCAAGGACCCCCAGATTGATATGTAATCGGCTGCTAACCCCCCCCCCCCCCTCCCCTTCTCTACAAGCTGTGAGTTTGTGGTTTAAATGATTGTGATCATGTGTGAATGCATTTTGTTGGGAAACCCAAAGCCCTGGGGGTCCGACTCCACGCCATGAACCACTGCTTGTGGTTCTCACTGGACTGTAATTCTGAGAGCGTATACAAATGTATGTTTTTGTACGCTCTCCGAGTCCTCGAAATTAAGACAAGTTTGAGAGCCACTGCCTTAATGAGCGGTTTCTCATGACATTTCTGCGTTGTCCATTCTTTTGTCTTCTGTGGTCTGCAGTGCCTCAAAACTATGCGGCTGGCACAACATTTACTTTGTTGTGTGCGTGTGTTTTTTTTTAAAATAACTTCCTGGCTGGAAAAGGACGCGCCTTGTTTAAGTAACCACTTGAGCCCTTTATACTTTGTCGTCGTTGTTGTTGTACGAAAAGAGCTGATCTACAAGCTCACAACACGTTGGCAGTGCCGCACGCTGGGAGCTCGTAGATCGAGTTTTGGAAAATGCTCAAGCTTTTTTTTTTTACTTTATTTTCTCTGTTCTTTTCCCATAATAGAGATGCCAGAGTTAATGTGGTAAACAAACAGCACATTGCTGTGCAACGTGCTGTGTTCGGTTCACACTGTGGCCGATACAAAGCGACGTAGCATTTCGCTCAATGTTGAAGTGTTGATCAACACATCGTTCGTCGATGTCGGCATGCATGCGTTCGATTTAGAGCAGTGGTTTCCAACCTTTTTTCATATCCTGGCCCATTATTTATTATGCATCTGAGCCACGGACCACCATTTGATGAGATTAGAGCTACAGGGCATTTTGTTATCGCTGGATAAGGTTTTGACCGCGATTCCGTGCTGTATTGACGTGGTACCATTAGGAGAGATAACGGGCTGATCAAGATAGCAATTCTTTCTACATTCTCTAATTGTGTAGATGTCTTTTTTTAACAATAATTTAACTATTGAGAGTGTAAAATGAGGGTCCATTTGGTTTCATAAGATATACAGTAATAAGGGTCCATTTGGTTACCAACTCTCCCATAGTTTTGTACTGGGGACCACCCGGAACCCCCTCAAGGACCACTGGTGGTCCCCGGACCACTGGTTGAAAACCACTGAGCTAGAAACTATTATTGCCTGGCTTTCAAAGAACGTGGAACTGACTGACTGTTAGATAATTAGCTTCCCTCACATAATTACATGCAGGAGGAACTGTGTGAAGAAGAGAGGAAGGTGAGAAGGAAGTGGTTAAAACTAACCGGTGGCCACAGTTGAAGCAAGCTCAACTCAGATAGCGACTAACGTTGTAGATTTTATAGCAGCTACAAACCGTCGAAATGGTAGCCTTGTGGCTTTGCCTCTGCCAGAGTGTGAACAACAGCAGGACCACTTAACATTTTGCCTGGTAAAAATCCAGAATTCAACCTATTCAAGAACTAAGTCAGGTCTCCTACCTAAATATGTATTTTTAGCCCATTTTGGGCCGGAACCCCTTTTGGTGTTTGCATCATGTCATGCTTTAGCTATTGAAAAATAGCAGATCTACAAGCTTGTAGCTCTGCTATGTTTTTTTTAAATCGACTCCACTGACATAGAAACATAGCTTTTTCAGAAAACTATCAGGATGTAGAAGACATTTTTTAGAATCTGATCTCGGGTCAAAATGGGTTAAAAACCCCCAGTGTGGGTCCATTTGGGATTTGATGTTATTGCGTAAACGGTGAAAGTGTTCAAGTTTGCAGCAGCTGTGGGGGGGGGGATCGGCATGCAACCCTCTTGACTGATGAACACTGCTGGTGTTGTTTTACTGGCCCGGCTGGCTGAGACTCACCGTGTCTGAGACTCACTCTCTCCCCTCATCTCTCTGTCTGTCTCTCTCTCTCTCTCTCTCTCTCTCTCTGCTCCAGCGGTCCCACGGCCCCTCCCCCCTGCGTCCACACTGCAACAACAGCTGGAAGAAGCAGAACCGACGTTCGTTGGATGCCACTGCGACAAAGGCCTTCCACCCGTGCACCGGCCTGCCCCTGCTCTCCAGCCCTGTAAGACACTCACTCACTCACACTCACACACACTCACACTCACACACACACACACACACACACACACACACACATTCACACACACACACACACACACACACACACACACACACACACACACACACTCATTCACTTTCTCGTTGTCAACATAGCGCGTCAAAGGGCATCCTTGGCCTCTGGCAACAGACGCCAATAGAACCTGTCCCATTGAGACAGACCGACAGACTTTCATACTACTGGCTCTGTGGTTAGTTATAGCTAAGGTTGACACACACACACACACACACACACACACACAAAGCCACGTCGTGACTCATCTGTGGCTCATCATCAGCCACAGATCTGACTAAGTTGCAGTTGAAGTGAGAATGTCAGATCATCACGTGACTGGCTCATTACTAACTTTAACACACACACACCCCAATGTCATATTTCTTTTTTATCACACTGTTGTGTGTCATAATGCCTTGAATCATGGGATTCTAAAGGCATGTAACAGAAGTGTAAAATCTGCCATTACGACTAAAATCTTATGATATTTACACTACAACATTCCAGGTGACTAAAATGTGACTGAAACTAAATGAAAACTACTCATAAGTTCATGTCTAAAACTTAAATCAAAATTTGCTGTTGGCTGGATGGTGAGGATAGACCTGTACAGTTTGATCTGTTATGAGCTCCATGGACACTGTCACCATTTGCAAAGTAGCAGGAGTGAGTATGTTCCAAAATCAGAATCCCCCTCCACACACACACACACACACACACACACAAGCACGTGCGTGCACATGCTCTCTTGACATTGTAGTCTTTCAAGCCGGACAACTATTGCACAATCTTTGACAGTTACATGTCGTAAATAGAAGCTGACAGCTGTTTTTGTCACACCTCTACACAGAATATATTTGAAGAATATCTTTAGAATATACCTAGAATACCTACCAATACCTAGAATACCTTTTCTGCTAAGCAGCAAGCTAGGCGTAAGTAAGTAAGTAGCCTTGCCGAGCCGTGAGGCCCATAGGGCAGGAGCCTATCTCCTGTTTCTGTAGCGTGAGGCAGCTTGATCTACAAATACCCCCCCTGGACATGACGCTAGTATGTCGCAAGGACTTACCCTCAAACCCTCACCCTAAACCTAACCTCCCACAGGGCAGCACACCTAAACCTAAACTTAACCCATGTCTAACTAATGACTACCGGTAGTCTAAACTAAGTATGCACCCCGAAGCATTTTTGTGAGCCAACAGTCTAGTCTCTCTCTCTCTCTGTTGTCACTGTGTGCTTTCTAACCACGTGTTCCGTCTGCCACAGGTCCCTCAGAGAAAGAACGCCACGGGCTACTTTGACCTGGACCCGTCTCTGACCGCCTGTAAGGGTCAGCCTTGGGCCTCTGGGAAAAGGTACATTCACCTCTGCTTCTTGTCACTTTGAAAGCACTCTGTGTCTCGGTCCATGGACTAGTGGGACCCAATGTTGGTCTCAGTGCTCAATTCATCTGCTTTGAAAATGTTTTATTGAGGGATATAATGTCTTGGATATGACGTACATATAATAAAGAAAAACTATTATAGATGGAGGATATTGCATGTCATAATACTCCAGATGCGGTAAGTCAGCATAATATTAAAAAAAGGTCTTGCCAAAACGGTTAAACTACCCCGGAGGGACACTGCGGTCAAATAAGTATATAATAGGTTTTATCTAAGTAGGCTCGGGAGCCATTTGGCCCAGAGGTCAGGAGCCCATCTCCTGTTTCTAGGAGCGTGGGGCAGTTTGTAGTACACCCACTGGACACGATGTACAAGTACACCCCCTGGACATGATGCTAGTACTGTATGTCACTGGGACGTTCGTCCAATCCAGCCCCTTAACTATTTTATTGCGGCTAGCTGTTAGCATAAATCCCAGTTCCCAGTGGGAAGTCCGTATATTGGCGTCCGTATATACGGACCTAGCAAATAACGTCCCCCAACGGTCGGGTGCGTAATGCCGAGTGACAAGCAGGGTGGCATTGGGATACCATTTATAGCCTTTGGTATGACTTGCCCGTGGATTGAACCCTGACCTCCCAACCTCAGGGCAGACACTAACCAACCAAGTCCACTGGTTTATGTGGTTAAGTCCTATACACTTCATGGTACAACCAATTGCAAAATGTATGCCTATTTAGCATTTAAGTTCACAATTCGTCACATGCTTGTAGAGCTATTGTTTGACAAGTGGTGTTGCCCAATTTAAAATGGTTAAAGAGAGAAGTGTCATGAAATGAAGCCATTCCAGTTGTTCGATACGTACAGCCTAGATTCTAGAAAACCAAAACAAGGCATTCGCGGTATTCCCATGATGAAGAATGAAGACACGTCTTGTCATTATTGGGAGGAGAGTGTTGCTCATGCTCGCCAACAATGACTCATCTGTCAAAAAAAGGGGAAAAAAAGATATCTCATGAATAACAATAACATATGAATAACAATAACACATGTGAGGTCATATCCCCGGAGACGTCACTCAAACCTCCCGTCACATGTTAAAGGGGGTGAAAGTGATTAGTTATTTTTGTTAAAAAACTACCTTTTACCCCCACCGTTTTTTCTTAAAAGGTTAAAGCTTTATATTTTGATAGTATTCATTGATACTCCCTGTCTGTCCGGCTCTTCATTAAACGGAAAAAAAGGAAAATAAAAGTCCTCCATCCTGCATGTATTATCTCTCCTGATTGGATAGAAATGTGTATTCCGACCGAGAAGGTTCTGTTTACCAGAGCCATAGAGTAAGACATTGAGGGGGCAGAAAACAGCCTGGCCACGTGGTTCATGTATACTCGCGCGAGCCCATAGACTCCCAATGCATTCCGTAAACGTCCGGTTGTCCCCGTTTCAATAGAAGTCTATGTAGAAGAGCCTGGCCCCATGAAGTGAACAGAGTTGTTGTAACTCTGTCTAAAACTCTATGGCTCTGCTGTTTACTAAAGAGCTGGACAGAAGGGATAGGTCGCCGTTACAGAACAAACACTATAGCAATGATTACTAGGGGAATAAACGGAACACTTAATTCAACAGCAGATTATCACTTACACCCATAGACTGTAAAAAATATGGACAAAGCGTTCCGCGGGTCTAACGTGAACGTAAAATGAAGCCTGTCAGTCCTTGCAATGGAAGTCGCCATCTTTCTAGATCCGTTTTGGCCCAGCTGGCCATTGGCTGGCCCAGACAACGAGGCGGGACTTCCCCCTTCTTCTTCGTTGGTTTTTATTTTGACTCGAGTGGGTGGGGGATCCCGTTCATAGACTCTAACGGTAGCCACGCCCCTCAGAACATGCGCGACTTTATGGTCATTTTTCTAATAAATGGGACCATAATTTTCCAAAAAGAATATTATGACATTAGAAATGAGACTTTAAACTAGTGACTGGAAGCAAAAAGTATTCATGACCATGTTTATTAAGGTAATGCAGTCTAGGTGAAGTTGGGCCCAAATACATGGACTTCTATGGGGCTATGGGTTTTTTTGAGCCCAATGAGAGCGCCACAACAGGCCATTATATGAACTTTCATTTCCTTAGTGGCTTCACAAAATATCCGTCTGACTGCCCCCCTGCTTACACCACCTTTTTTAACCTGCTGTCTTGTCTCTGTCACACTGCCACCTGCTGCAGCACCTGTGTACTGCTGCGCTCATAATCACACATGAAGCTCAAAATGGCAGCCTGTTCGTTATATACATGGATCTGTAGTGTAGAGCACCTCCCCCTCACCAAGCACACACAGGATGTGGCCTGAAACTGCTTATTTTGATGAGTCCTTGTCCTGGGAAGTATGATATTTTGCATCCTTGTCATGTGTTAGACCTTCCGACTATTGCTCTGTGACTCACGTTGACTCATGTGTATACGTAACTATACCCGAGGCAAGCTGGAGCTTAAGTCAAATGTATAGTATATATGTGAACCAACAAGTGTGTGTGTGTGTGTGTGTGTGTGTGTGTGTGTGTGTGTGTGTGTGTGTGTGTGTGTGTGTGTGTGTGTGTGTGTGTGTGTGTGTGTGTGTGTGTGTGTGTGTGTGTGTGTGTGTGTGTGTGTGTGTGTGTGTGTGTGTGTGTGTGTGTGTGTGTGTGTGTGTGTGTGTTAACCTTTCAGGGTGTGTTTGAAGAGAGACGAGAACTCTGAAGAACAGCTGTTCAGTGCCAGCGCTCCACCTGCTAGCCTCAGCCTGCTGGGCAACTTTGAGGTAAAACACAGAAGAAGTACACACACACACACACACACACACACACACACACACACGTTGCTTTCTTTCTTGACACATGCTAGGAGAGATTAAGAATGTCCACTACAGAAGGGATCAGGGTGGTAATTTGACCTTTGCCACTACCAAAAAACCTTCTACGATGCCATAGCGGCAGTGTTGAAGCCACTAGTCTTTCCCCACGTGCTTTATACTTTATGAAATATGTTTACTTAAATGTATTCATCAATGGAAAAACTGGAGACTGGAAAAGTGGAGTGGCTCTAATCAGGCTGAAACCTTGTCCAAATTTGAGTCATACGTCATGGATTATGTCAAAGACAACTGATGTCACAGACTGGGCTACTTGAAGTCTGAGATCCACATCGGAGCCATGCTGTTCCCATGACGATGCTGAGATAAACATGATGTTTACAAATGAAGAATGGATGTACAGTTAGTACGCACACTGTAGAAACGTCTCTGGATGGACTTTTATCAAGGACAACATTTAAACCCAAACAGGTCTTCATCATCTGATTCTTGTAATACATTTAAGTTTTCCAGAAAACTTGGGTCATGATTTAGAAGGTGTCAGGTCTAAATTAACCTGACTCCCCCATCTGGCGGAGTCAGGTTAGGTCTAAATGGGTTAAGTGATACATTTTTAATGTATTGCTTTATTATTTAAAGTGTAGAGAGACAGGAAACCCAAGGGCAGATGGAGAGAGAGAGAGAGGACACATGCGAGTCACGACAGGGGCCAGGCTTGTCCCCAACCCGCAATGAGCACTGAAAGCTGCTACTGCCACTGAAAGTGAAAGTGGCTGCTGACATTTTCACTCCGCCGCCACCCGCTGTGGTCAGCAAATGAGAAAGTGAAGTTATTTTTGCTGCTGGGTGAGATGTGGCGTGACAGCCAGCAAGTATCGAGGGGATGCCGATAACTGCTTTCAGTAAATCATTAAACGTGTCCAGAAAAAAGTTGTTTTCAACATTCACTGCCACATTGTTTTCCACCACAACTGTAATAATAATACTTGTTTTCAAGTCTTACTACATACTGTATGTAGATGTTTTATCATGTTCTCTTGAAAGGTGCAATCAGGTGTGTCGTGAGCTTGTAGACCCGCTATTTTTCAATACAGTTGAAATGGTGCTTAAGTGGATATGGGTCCAAACATGGTTATCCTAGTATCTATCGTCCCTGTCAGGTTGACACAACTGTTACTTTTCATCAAAAATAGAAAAAGTAGCAGATCTGAAGCGACACGTTACGAGCTTGTGCTGTGGGAGTATTAAACTGACTGTTGTTGTCCTGACATGAGTGTTTGTTTAGAGCACTTTAACAAACATATATATATATATATATATATATATATATGCTGTGGGAGTATTAAACTGACAGAACCACTGTTGTCCTGACAGGAGTGTGTGCTGAACTACCGCCTGGAGCCTCTGGGCAACGTGGAGGGCTTCACGGCCGAGGTGGGCGCCAGCGGATCCTTCTGTCCCAGTCACATGACCCTGCCTGTGGACGTGTCATTCTACAGTGTCTCGGATGACAACGCTCCCTCGCCATATATGGTGAGCTTTAATTCCATCCGTACCCCTTTGCTCTCTCTTATCAATAATTCAATCCATTTCGGATTTGCTTCCTTCCCCGCCTGGGCTGGTTTTGATTGAATGATTTTTTTTTAATGCTTGAAGTCCAGAAACCTACGGTAAAATCTGCGATAACTAGAGACGGCATCGTCAAAACCGCCGGCGTGCATGCGTCGTCTTATGTGCGTTTTTGTGTACATGACATGTGGGGGTAATTTGTTGTTGTGTATTAGGTCAGTGGTTCTCAACTTTTTTTTTCTTTTTTTTTTCAAGCACCCCCAAATCGTCTCTCGTTATAGCAGATTGACCAGCTGCTGTTTTTGATACTTTTGTATCAAAAATAGCAGTAGTATTAATTGATGAAAGTAAACCCCAGAAAAAGTTAGAATATGGAAATTAGAGGTTTATGTCCGACAGCAACGATATACATTATTCCGCACAAACCCACATTTGATGATTATATATATTTTTTTAATTATAATTTTTAACTCTGATTCCACAATCCACACACACTCTGAGACTGTACAGAAGGGCCCACTGGTTTCCTTTCATCTCAGTCTCACTGTTCAAGGACCCCACATTGAGATCCAGTGTACAGGTACATTCTCATGGGGGTGCCCGCTGGCCTAGCGGTCCAGGCGCATCATGCCACATATAGGCTCTGGCCTGACGGTGTGTCGCGTGTTCGAGTCCCGTTCATGACGACCTTTGCTGCGTGTTTCTCCCTGTCTCTTCCTCCCTCTTTCCTGTCCGTCTTCACTGTAACTATCAATAAATAGGCCAAAAAAGAAAATCTTTAAAAAAAGAAGCTGTATTCTCATGTACTGTGATTTATTCCTGACGCTGTTTTGTGGCATTTCATCTGCAGGGTGTGATCAACCTGGAGTCCCTGGGGAAACGGGGCTACCGTGTACCTCCATCAGGAACCATTCAAGTGGTGAGAATCCTTCCTGGTCAATATTATTTTATAGATTATTTTTTAAACAAAAGTTTTCTTTGACAGTAACTGTTGACACCACGTTCATCCTACATACAAACCCTTTGTGGTCATTATTATTATTATTAATATTGTGCTCAGTGCTAGAGACTTTCACAAAGACCGATATGTTGTGCTATTTTAGCAAAGAATCTGAGAACAAAGAAGGGATTACTACCTGGCAACATGGGGAGAGGGAGGCCCCTAGTGGGGAAAGAGGGGAATTTGGTGAAGTGGACGCTGGGAACACAACAGGATGAGGGTTTCCATCGGTTTCCTTGGCAGTTGATCCACTAGTGGAAGTTATTGAGTTTCCCTGACCCAAGTGTTCCATTGGAGTTTCTCTGAACCCCAAGTGTTCCAAAACACATGGAAAACATGTGTTCATAATCATTTTGCACCATGTGAATAAACCGTACAGCAATGTCTGAATGAGACATTGCTCTTTTTAACCGGTTAGTAAGCGTGTATGCCAAATGCTGTATCTGTAATGAATATATATATAATATATAGAGAGAGAGAGAGAGAGAGAGAGAGAGAGACACACACAATTTGAATTGGTCAAACCTTTCATAAAAGCAAAGGGTAAAGCCTCATTCTATGATTCCTTCGTCTGTGTAAAAGAGCAAGAACATTGGTTTAGATTAGATAATAACGAGAACATCATACATTTTGCGTATTGTAGGGAAAGGGGTCTTGAACAGGGGGGGCCGGGACCCCTAGGCGGTCCTCAGCGTTACTACAGGGGCACCGCAAAATCTTTCTGTGATAGGAAGTAACCTTTTTTTTTTTCTTGAACCCTCTGGAGGAAACGTTATCTGAAAATCAGCAGATCTAAAAGCTTGTAGATAGGCTAAGAGTTTTGGGTGGTGTACAGCTGGGAATAAAGAGCAGACCAGTTTTGAGGTTTTAAGTGGATAACTTTCCTGAAAATTCACTTTAAACATGAATCCAACTCGATGCTACACAATGATAGCGCTGTCAAACAAATCAATGAAACTATCTATGAAATCTAATGGAAAGGTTAATCTGCAACACAATTGTATGTACAAATACGTAGTGGGAGGTCCCTGCTTCATCTTTCTCTTGGTTAAGGGGTCCTGAACAAACGTTGAATACAACCGGCGTAAGGTACATAGCGAGTGTAAAATCTAGGCCTTGAGTAAGTAACTGTTCTTTAGCCCAGCACCCAGTCTGTCGATGTGCGTATTCTACGTCCGCTCTAAGTAACTGTTCTTTAGCCCAGCACCCAGTCTGTCGATGTGCGTATTCTACGTCCGCTCCAAGTAACCTGTTCAACCCTGTTGTTTTCCCCTGTGTCCCGCCAGACCTTATTCAACCCCAATAAGACGGTGGTGAAGATGTTCGTGGTGGTGTACGACCTTCGAGCCTTGCCCGCCGGCCATCAGACCTTCCTTCGCCAGAGGACCTTCTCCGTTCCCGCCGTCCGCCGCGACTCGCACGCCAGCCGGAAGCCCCTCGCCCTGGGGCAGGGACGCACGCTGCGCTACCTCGTTCACCTGAGGTGTGTGTGAACGACCGCCATTCACATTACACTTTACATCCTGTATAATCGCTATAGGTTTCCGCACGACGTTGTTTAAAGCCCAAACCACACCAATGGGTCGCCATGCAACTCCTTGCAACCAAGCGGTTGCGAATAGTAGTTGCAAGCAACCGTTGAATTGAACCAATTGAGTCACTTGCGTCGACATGCAAAAGGACATAATCACACCGCTGCGACGAATACTAAAACTTGTTTTGTTGCGTCTCGACCCATTGGTGTGGTTTGGGCTTTAGAGTAGGCATTTTGGTGAACCATTAGGGCTTGAAACTTGAAGCACATTACAAACTTTCATCATCAGCAAAGAAGCTGTTTCATAGTCATTCATATAATGTCTCTGTCGGGTGGAAATCTCATATGTCCAAAGCTGTTAACTTTTCAGGGTTAAAATTCTAAAATTGCCACAGTAGCAGATCTACAAGCTCAAAGCGCCTCGCTTTGCGACACTTTTCGAGCTTTTTTAATCTGGATCTGCTACTTTTGATACTTTAGTTAGTGTAGTATGATCAAGTAGGACGTTCATTTGCACACACACAAAATAAAATATGGAGATGAGAGGTTTCTCACCCGACAGCAACGATATAAATTATATAAATACACCAAATATGATAATTGTGTTTAACTGTGTCTCTCCATCCCTGTCCCTCCGTCCTCAAGGTTCCAGAGCTCCAAGTCTGGTAAGATCTACCTCCACAGGGACATCCGACTGCTCTTCTCCAGGAAGTCCATGGAGGTGGACAGCGGCGCTGCCTACGAGCTCCAGTCCTTCACAGAGTCGCCCGCTGACCCTCCATACTCCCAACGCTGTTGAGAAACCAGCCCCCTACCCGACCCCCCCCCATCGCCCCTTCCTCCTCATCCCGAAAAACACCCAACGGGCCCACTACTGAAGCCTAAGACACAAAAACACCCAACGGGCCCACTACTGAAGCCTAAGACACAAAACAACACACCACCACCTCTTCTTCCATCACCAGGGATTGGATATTTTTCCGTTGCCTACTAGTTCCCGTGTGGCTAGTATTTGAATTGGGTGTGAAATAGGCGCAGGGTGACAGGGATGACAGTTAGCTAGTCTTTTGAAAATTGAAAATCTTTATAAATTCCGTCTCTGCCCTAGGGGCACAGATGTGACAGGGGAGAGCTGAGAGGGTCAGTTGAGAGATCTAGAAACGTAGCCTCGTTCTCCGTGACCTCGGAGAGAAAGCGTGGGTGGGTGGTCTCTCTCCGGGGGTCTCGAGAGAACGGGGTTGTGTTTTTAGATCCTGCTCTCCCAGCCAACAGGGCCTTACGTACCAGATTTCATAGGTAAAACTTTTTCCTTCTTATTCTCTGGCCTTACTCCACCTGTGTGTGTGTGTGTGTGTACTCTCCCCAGCGTCTTGCAGGAGAGAGGAGCGCAAAGCATTGGTTTCCCTCTAGAGGCCATCGGACCCCTACATTTACCCTGTATACATTTGGGACTAAATCATTTTCAAATCACTTGTTTCAAAATGTTAAATGGGAACTACATTTCATATCGTAATGACTTAAGTGTTCATTGTCATTTGTCAATCTCTTATTCATAGATTGGATATGAAACCCTACCCTTTTTTTTTTCATGGCAAAAAAATACCCAATTGTTTGAACTTAAAAAAAAAACGCTTCCAGCGTCGACTGAATTGAAAGTGATTTGACCCAGAGCAGGGAGGGGGGGGGGTCGTTTACATCTGAAACCAGACATTGGTGGCAGCTTCTGGTGTGACTGTTAAAACAAATGGAAAGAAAAAGAACAACAGCCATGGACCACTGAAGAAGTTGATCAAGCAATCAAGCCAGAGAAAATCGACAACATCATCAGAAGCGCACTGTGTTTGTTCTTTTCCAACGATAACTGGAAATGAAACAAAAAAAAATAGTAATATTCTAATCATTTTTGTACTGTTACAGAACCACTTTATCGGAAGTGTTGCAATAGAAAGAGTAACCCTAGTTTAGTGTTTACACATTTACTTTCAGTTTACCATCAGTTATTTAATATTTAAATTAATATTTCAGTTACTACTCATGTGACGTCTGTCATGCTAAGCATTATGATGTAGTGCAAACTGTGTAAATTATAGTATGTATTTTTGACATTAATATTCAAATCTGAAAAAAATAAAAAATAAATATCTATATATCTTATAAAGCCATCTTTAAATCTGTTGTGCTCTGTGCATCCTGTGTTGTGAAAGCTTTATGAATTCTTTGTGATCTTAACACTAACAATCAAATGATTGTTTAGAAGAACCTTGGTCTACATGCCCATTCTAAATGGTTCCAATTGAAATAATTTATTAAATTGTCACTAAATATTAAAACAAAAGAATGCAGAAGAAGTCAAGCCCTTTATAGAGTGCAAAGAAATTGATACTGTATCGTAAAATCTTACGGGTGATAATTGATGAACGATTTTGGAGCGGGCAAATTGATAGTGTGCAATAAAGGGATGAAATCGAGGAATTATTTGGAAAGTCTGTCCACTTGTCAGTAAGTCTTGCCCTACAATTCAGAAAAGGTTTGTTAGACTAGCTGCATTCAACGTCCAGGGAACCATCTGCATCTCTATTTTATAAACTATGGACCACTTTTTTTTAAATATATATAAACGTCCTACAAATCTTTCATTGTTTTTTAACATATTAACCATAAAGTCCCATATTACAATGGCAGACCTACAAGCTCACACCAGGTTTCATTGCAACGCACTGTGAGCTTGTAGATCTGCAATTTTCTGTGAAGATACTTGGTGTAGTAGAGGGAAAAGGGAGACCAAGCCCCAGTCAAGTATAAGGGAATCACGTGGTTGAAATAGATTCCTGTAACAATTACCACATTATTATCGAACGAGACAATCAAATCATCAAAGTAGCCTACATATCCCTTTCTAATCTTCCCATAGTAGAGCAGTGTTTCCCCAAACAATGGGTAACTTTTAGTATGTATGGGTCATGTCATGACTCATGCACCCGTTTGAGTGTGTCACGAGTAAATAAATAGGCTATCCAATTTGTTTTAAGTTTCCTATATTTGTTTTTATTATTTAAAAAGTAAGGGGGGAAAAATACTTCAAGAAACAAACTTTCAAAAGAATTTCAGAAATTTCAGGTGAAAAAAGGTTCCATACATTTTCAAACATGAACAAACAAAATATCTAAATGTACAAGTTTGTACAACGCAATGTGTTAACTTGTAGATTCTGTTCACTTCCAAGCTCGAACTTGTAGATCTTCTACTTTTCATACTTTTGTGTGACGCTGTAGTGTAGTATGATCAAGTAGGGTCAACACAAACAGTTGCAACATGGAGATTCTGCCCGAATAGCAACAATATCTTTGTATATTTGGGTCACAGGGAGACACCAAAATGGGTCTGGAACCACTGCGGCATAGTGGACAGTAGCTATTCAATCAAATATTGGTGTAGGCCTACAACTATATGGAATTCCTACCTAATACCTACACCTGGCCTGGCAGACATTTCAATCTGTCTTCCTTAATAGCCTAGTATCCAGAAGAAAGTGTAGCCTAATTATGTATGTTTTTAGAGTTTTTGATTGATTAGTTCATTTAAATTCATGGATTATTTACTCTATATGTTTGTCTATTTGTTTATTAGTTTAACTTGTTTCATTTCTCTCCTTATATTACATTTTGGTGTGGCATTAACACATACATCCTAGATGGGTTTCTTTCCTCACCTGCACCATCCACTTTATAAAAACACAAAATGTATTGACTGTATTTTAAATGTTTCTTATGTCTCTGTGTGTGAATAAAATCAAGTCGAACCAAACATCACTGTCACAACAGAACATAGCCTACTGTATGTATGCTAACGCCTATACCCTATCCGAATTCAGTTGTCTGTCTACAGAATTGCTGCTCAGCTTATGTTGTCAATGCTGGTCGTCTTTGGTAAAATTACTGTAGGGGTCAGGGATTGAGGGGACACTACAGTTTTGCATCCAACACAAGGCCAAACGTATTGCCAAAACACAACTCCAGTTATCATCCAGTCTATTATATAAAAGAGAGAGAGGTCTGTGTATGCAGTTAAATCCTGTGGAAATGTTTTTGGCAGACCTTCCTCTCTTCTTGGTTCTGGATCCAAATCTTTCACAAAAGACATTTCAGAAAATAATAGTGGTTTCACGGGTTCACCAATCACCACACGTGTCGTGCAGGGACCATAGGGTACCTTTTGTCCTGTTTTTGAAAATATTAATAAAATGTGCCCTTTCCAATTCCAATACGCTTTATAGTTGATATACCTACTGTAATGTACAGTATATCATACATACTAGTAATGTAACTAAAGTACTGTATATGGCAATTTATGAAAGGGAAGATTTAATTAAGATAATATTATGGTCTAAAAGGCTCTTCATCTGGTCAAACTAAAGATGTGAGTGATCCACCCACTTAAATAGACACCTCACGTTACTAGTCAGTGGGTGGAACCAACACAACATGCTTTTGGAGCATATGAGTGTGCGGGTTCCCTTCTCTTTTCCTATGTCACTTTTTGAACCCAGCACCTCCACGAATTAGATGTGCGTATTTTACTATAGTTTCTCTAAAATAGGCATCAACATATTATTAAAGTTTAAACGCACAGGAGCTCTAATATAGGCCTATACCAGTAAGACGCCCTGAGAGCGAGAAGCACGTATCCGCCTGGGTGACAGCAGACTGCTGGGGGAGTGCATTCTCCGGCAGGTCCCGGGGGGTCCCTGGGGGTCCCCAAACCTTGAGACCCCCAAGGCGACACGATTCCAACAAGCCCAACCCCGTCCAAAACGGTTGAGAAATGACAGAGTAGCCATTTGGGGGTCCCAGGGGTCCCCGAACCTTGAGACCCCCAAAGACGGTGGCGGCAAGTGCCGGTGGCAAGTGGCAGTTGCCGGGAGGTACCGGCATGTGCCGGAAGGTGCCGGCATGTGCCGGAAGGTGCCGGCATGTGCCGGAAGGTGCCGGCATGTGCCGGAAGGTGTCGGCATGTGCCGGCAAGTGCCGGAGGGTGCCGGCAAGTGCCGGAAGGTGCCGGCATGTGCCGGAAGGTGCCGGCATGTGCCGGAAGGTGCCGGCATGTGCCGGAAGGTGCCGGCATGTGCCGGAAGGTGTCGGCATGTGCCGGCAAGTGCCGGAGGGTGCCGGCATGTGCCGGAAGGTGCCGGCATGTGCCGGAAGGTGTCGGCATGTGCCGGCAAGTGCCGGCATGTGCCGGAAGGTGCCGGAAGGTGCCGGCATGTGCCGGCATGTCCTGGAAGGTGCCGGAAGGTGCCGGCTGTTGTCGGCAATTGGCGGCAGTGCCGTGGCTGCTGCCGCTGCCGGAGAATGCACTCACTCCTTTTGCTCAAAGGGCACGGCTGCAATTCGAAACTGGCCCCCGTAAAATCTGAATCCCGCCCCCACCCCCTTTCCCCCTTAGGCCTAGGCCTATAATTCTTTTCCATTTTTACCTCCTTTCATGATTTCCTGTTTTTTATATAGAATTTTATATAGAAGTGTATATTTGTATGTCTCTAAATGTTCTGATTAATTTAAAAAGGTGGACCCTGTTGTAAACAAGTGCAATGCTTTATCAGTGTGTCGTCCACAATAACAGTCTTTGTAAGCTATAGAGTTGTGCTTTCACGTGAAATGTACCCATTCTGCAAACTGTTAATAAATATCTCAATCAATCAATCATGAGGTCAGATCAATATATGGAATGTCAGAACAGGTCAGCTCCATATATGGAGCGTGTCACGAGGTGTGACGAACTGACTGACAGGTTTGGCATGTTTTCATAGTAAACTGCGACCAACGGTAATGCGGCAATATATTAGAGCCCTACAGCTCACACATCTTTAGAATCTATTCTATTGAATAGATTGTGATTGTAGTGTGAGGCAGGCTGCAGCTTCACAAAATCAAGGCAAAAAATGCACCTTACGAATTCAGGGGAACGGGCACGAGCACGTTGGCGTCAGTTACAAATATTACTGGCTGCTTTATAAATTATTGTTGACGTTTTTGAACGCACATGAGCTCTAAAATGAGTAACAAAAATATTATTAAAAAAAAATACAATTAAAATGAATAAAATGAAAATAGAGAACCATTATGCGTTATGACTACGATCGGTGACTGCAGAAAAACGGGCACGGCGTGCGCGTGTCCGTATTAAGTGCGGGAGTAAAGCTGTTGGCTGCGACGGACGGACAGTAGAGAGTGTGTGTTTGAGCGTCGCATGGGGACAAGACATTAGGCGACATTTGTTTGATTAAACTAGCTGCCTGCTTGTCTCTTCTCTTCGCCAGAAGACACAGACAGACAGACACGTTATTATTAAGTTATATTAGTTGAACAAACAAATGTCGGAGGAGGACATTATGGAGGAAACCAAGACTGCGGAGGAGGACACCACCACCATCACCACCGAGACCGTGAGTCCACACTCACAGCACCTGAGCACCGCAACACCAACATGTAGAAGCGTGTCTGTCCCCCGAAAAAAATAGCAGATCTACAAGCTCACAACTCGTCGCACCGCGACGTGTTGTGAGCTTGTAGATCTGCTATTTTAGGTGCGCGACACCGTGATTTACTGTTTTTTTCGTTCTTTCACAAATTCACAGTATTGCAGAATTGGTACATTTCAAACGAAAGCACAGGTCAATACAACATTTGTTACTTTGTGGACGAACCATGATGAAGCATTTACACGTGTTAACAACCGGGCCCACCATTTTTTTCAATTCATCAGAACATCTAGAGACGTACAAATAAAATATACACTTCTATAAATATTAGCATGGCAAAGAGCGCGGCGGGTGATAATGAATGAATACAACTCATTGATTTTAATAAATTAATGTATGGCGTAATTTGCAGAGAAGAACAGAGGAAGAATAAACAGTTGAAAGTTGAAAACGACCTAGTTTCTTTTTTCAAATCCATTAGTTTTATTTGTTTTCGTCAAAGTGAAGCCGTTAGCTTCAAGTTCCTGGCCTTCTTGTTGACATTCGAAGCTAACGGCTAAAGCTAACGTACAGAACACAAAGCTAACACGGAACCCAGCAGCGACCTGTTAACTGTAACCGTGTTGACAACAGCCACAGAATGCTATCAAATCTAAACCGGTCCGTTTTCACACGGCTATAGTGTCGACGGAATGCATAGTTTTAACATCAGCTAGCTATCATGCAGTAGCAGCAGTAGCACAACTAACTAAGTAGCCAGGCAGCCAGCCAACTGTCTGGGTAAAACTCAAAACCTTAAACGTGAAGCTAACTTCAAACCAGCTAGCTGGCTTTGATGGGTCAATGTCAACTACATGTCCGTTTTTATTTAAGTACCATTATGCATAACTTCGGTGCATATGTCGTCAGCCGAGGCAGTGTGACTGACCGTTATGCACAGTAAACGCTGCCGACCGTCTGCCAAGACTGCCAATGATCCGTCGTTGAGGATTAGCCTGTGTTAGCACAGCCGCATGCAGCAAGCAGCGGTATTTGCTGTTCTAATGCCAACTGTGGATCCTTGGATGTCGATCGATATAGATGTCAATCGATGGGACAATCTCTATATCATCAAGCCATGCCACGCGGCGTCCACTGTAGCTAATCAATTAAAAACGACAGTTGCTGGGCGCATTGCTGGACTTTTTCCAGTCGGTTTCTTTGATCTTGCACTTTATCGTCTGCTAAATCAGTGATTCTCAACTTTTTTTTTCTTTTTAAGGAAGGACGCCCAGTGTGATATGCATCAGGGCCAAGAACCACCATTTCATACCCTTTTAATCTCTATAAATCCAATCTACTCTGTAAAATCCTTATTGTTAATGAAGCGTAAAAAAATGAACCCAAATGGTTCCATTTCTACACTCCATAGACCCATAAAGGTCCACTTGTCCTGTCACTTTCACTGGTCTCTGCAGACATTGACAAGCAATGTGCTGAGCATGTGTTCTTCTGTCCCATTCAGTGTTGCCAACTATCAACTGCCAACCCAGCTCCAAAAAGAAGCTAACTCTTTCGAGAGAAATGAGGCAAATCTCCCTTTGAAAAACAAGCCCAATAATATGGCCATATAATCCCAATAAAAAAGATTTTATGCATTTATCATTACAAATACTATGTATGTCTATAATAATGAATATTTTGCTCATTTATTATACTATTTCACATACTGTACTTTAGCCAACCAGTCCTATTCTGTCACTCAATGTGATTCACACTCACTGAAACCTATGGGTATTTACTATTTATAGTATATACATCAAAGACATGTTGGCTTGTTTTGATTTTCAAAACAAGCCACCGAATTCATCCAAACGGAAAAGTCCTAGTAATTATATTAAACAACGTCAAAATCGCCAACATTGCAGCTGTAGGGAAAGCTTGAATTATCAAAACGGGTTGTACACGACTACGCATGGGCCATTGAGTGATAGTTAACGAGCACTTCCAAACTCCAGCACTTACAAAATTTAGGCTAATTGTGTCTGAGCTGAGATTGACATGTGAGAGTGTAACCGAACGTTAATCTGCCTGCTGTGTTTCTTTTAGGAAGAGGACAAGGTGATCAGTCCGGAGAAGGCAGAGGAGGCTAAACTGAAGGTCCGGTATCCACATTTGGGACATAAACCTGGGGGCTCTGATCTTCTCCGTAAACGCCTTCAAAAGGGGGTGAGGATGTTCATTCTTGAAATGAAATGAAAAATGTTTTTTTTTTTTCTGTTTTCTTTTATTGTGAAGGCAAACGTTTCTGAAGGTCTCACATCCTGCATATTTCCACGTGCCTGAAATGGAGGATGTACAAACCACTTGTCGCGGACGCGGGGCGTTGTGTGCTTCCAGATCAGCTATTTTCAGCTTGCGACACGTCGTACAATGAAGCATAAGTCAGCTTCTCTTTGTTTTTAGCCGAGGCGATGCACACGTCGCTCCTCGACAAGAAATAAACGGTTAATGTAAGGGACAGCAGGTCGGGACACGTTATCGATAAGCTATGAGCTTTTTTTCGGTGGCACATTGTTAAATCAAACAACAAGTTTACTTCAATGTTTAACACATGTTCTGTGTGCGTGGATCAGTGCGAGTGAGCACACACACATCATAGAGTTGTGAGCTGCGCGCACCAGAAAAATGCACGGCAGAGAAAGATTACATTAATTCATTAATTAATTAATCCTCATAATAACAATGTTCTCTGCGGCTCCGTCCACCTCTTGATTAATAACGAGCGAGCGCCAGTGTGTGCACGTCGTCCACTCCTGGTTGCATGCGTGCTGCTGAGGCCTCAAGCAGCCACGCAGCCTGCCCTGGTCTACGAACGACCAACATTAGGACAAATCAAAGTTATCAAATCGGCGAAAGTAGCCGATCTGCATGAGGATTGAGGAGATGAGTAAACATTTGTGGCGATCTTGGCCACACGGGCCGTGTATTTTTTATTTATTTAACCTTTATTTAACCAGTAAAATCACATTGAGACTGCGTCTCTTTTACAAGTGGGAACTGGCCAAGAGGCAGAAATAAAAATTACACTTCAATACCACATCATCAAAGTTACATTTTAAACCAGCAAATACAACATCCATAATACACCTTAAAATACCTATGCATAAATACAAAATATACAATAAATGTCCTTTTTTCTTTTTAGTAGCAGGGCAAAATACACCATATACACAAATATACACAATCTCCACGATTTTAGCCGATATAATAAATATATAGGCATAAACATAGGCTAGTACATATCCAGACATGTGCAAGTGTTGGATTGTACATCAAATGATGATCCTTTTGAAAGTTCTCAAGGGAACTTTCAAAGCCAGTTTTAGTCTGGACTGTAGGTCATTCCACGACCAAGGGCCAAAGAAGGCCAGACATTTTTTGCCCCCCCTCAGATTTGAATGCTGGTACAACACACCGCAGCCAAGCATTTGACCTGAGGTTTAGGCCGTTTTGGACCAGATCGAATTTGGATATATGGTATCCATATTTATAGCAGCATAGCTTGGCTTTGTGATTAGTGTCCTGAATCCCATCATTAGCACACTTGAGTCACTGAGTGCAATCAAGGCTCAGTGAGCAGACCTTCCCTGAGCAACCACCCCATGTAGTATGAGTAATGCAAATTACTAGAATGTATGGGCTCAGAGCTGTGTTCCTCATTTTCTCGTATGTTTTTTTTTTTTTGTGTGTGCGTGCATGACACAGGTGGACATGACGTTGTTTTAATGTTAAATGCTGTGTATGCGGCTAGCTCTCGTCTGTGACCCATTGTACATGATTGTAGTGCTTTGTAAATGTAAACAACACAGCTGTATGTCTGGGTTCTGTAGCTGCTCTGCTGCCGTTTCTCACTTCACGCAACAGGGAACAGAACTGACCTACAAGCCCACAGTGCATTGCATCCGCAACGCGTTGTGGTCGCGTCATACCAAAGCCTACACGGGTTGTGCAAGGACGCTCTGTGATTGGCCAGTCGCTGTGATTGACGGCCTCAGTAAAACTATACCTAACCTTAACCTCAGTAAACTAAACTTGCCTGGGGGCGTGGTTATAAGCACAACCCATGTCGGATTTAGTATGTCGCGTTGTGGTCTCACTGGTCTTGTAGATCGACAGAGGCGGAGCTACAGAAAATGCAGGCGAGAAGTGAGCTCCTCTGCACAGTTAACTGCCGACAGTGTGAATAATAATCAATGGCCATTTACTGTACAGTAGTATTTGGGCTGGAAAAAGTGGAAATATACCATGACATTTTTAATATAATTGCTACAAAACCCAGTTTATATCTATTTGTAGCATAAACAATAAGTTGAAGGATCAAATTAAGTCTAATGTGCCATGCACATTTACATTACTTAAGACTACTTTTTCTTATATATTTTTTTTCTTTAAACATTTTGGACAAAATAGCCAAACGTCAAGCTGCCCAGTGCCCACCTATCCTATCCGATTTTCTTTGCCTAACCAATGGGTTGTCTCTCTTTAGTTGTAATTGACTTTTGTTCTCACTTGCAACCTTATGCAAGGTGCATAATAGACTACTGAAGGCTACATACAAGTGTCTTCCTCTGGCCCTGGGTTTTATAACTTTAACACACTGCTGATTTGCACCATGTGACCGTAAAGTCAAGGCCTACAGTAAGTTCAAGATATGAGTATTTGAATTGATTGGCCAGACTAGCAATATAAAACAGAACTTCAAAAGCTGTTTCCATCCATGAAGCATGGATTGGCACACACATTCGGTAAAGGCAACTTTGAGAAAACACCATTTTACCACCCCAAAAAATAATGTTATTCATTTATGATTTATTACACCGACTTTTATCACCGTCTAGGACAGCGGTAGACCGACGCAAGTTTGGGGGGGTTCCCCTTTCACAACGTTTTACAAATCACTTATTTGGGACATGGTCTGAACATTTTCAGTCTTGGGATGTTTTTTTTGCTTTAAGCCCTGAGATCCGTACTGTAATTACCCTAATTTAACTGAAAATCGATTTTCCGATTAATTTTTTTTTTATCATCTTCCAAACCAAGCATTTTGGACATTAAATAAAAAGCTCTTGAACCAGCAAGTGACTGTGCGGGTCTCCCTCCCTCTCTACGTGTCTGCAGTCTGCTGCTTTGTCGCCAACGCACCTGTTGTTATTAGTAAGTCGACCGTGCGGAGGTCTTCCCTTCAATAATCATCTTCCAAACAAAAACATCTGATTTCGAATCGCCCAGCCCTAAAATCCAGTGCATTTCATTATCAAATGTATACAAATTAATTTATATCACAGTATGAGAGCAATCAAAATACAAATCGGGTACCGTGCAGCTAATGTTGCGAGCAGTTGATCTCTGGGCTTATTGTAACTGTACAATTCAAAGAAATGTGTCAAACCGTTTGAAACCAATAATGTAAAAAAAAAAATTGCTCTAAACTGGAGGCTTACCAAAACTAGAGCCAATTGTGCGAGGCCAGCATAGAAGAGGCTTGCACACGCACAGAGGCTCAGTGTGCAAAACCTTTCTGTTTTTTGCAACTTTTTTGCAACAGTTGTCAGTTGACTATCAAATCTGTAGCTGTATCTCCTGTCTTTAGACCTGCTTGTCTGCTCTGTCTGCAGACAGACCACTTGTGGCTCTGCATCAACTCGAACTCATCAAGCCCTGGCCTGTACACTCTTGGCAAACCTTAAAAATGCATTAGTATCTTATATGCTGTACAATGTTACTTTTAAATCATATCAGCAGTGTTGTTCAGGAAGATTAATGCTTTATTACACTTTTAAATGTAGTGATATAGTATTTATAGCTGGCTATCAAGAGTAATATATATTGTATTACATTTTACTTATCCTTACAGGAGCAGTCAAAATCAATTAAACGGCAGTACAGCACTACTAAGCACATTAAAGCCTCTCAAACCTAGCGTTACTGATTCTTCAACTAATTAGATTGTGGTTGTTACCCGCACAAAGTTTACAATGGACTGCACTATTTGTATCTTTGACACAAACTCAAAATAATGACAATACTGACACAAACTCAAAATAATGACTACGTGTTCAGGCATTGACACTAAGGGTTGCCCAATAAAACTTTCAGGCAGGTGGAGTTTGCTTTCAGGTGCCTGACCGGGCAAGTGCTCGTTTGAGAGGGGACGCAACCAAACATGAGATATGTCTAAAAACACCTGAACGTGGCCAGACAGCACTCTGTCTTCTGGTCTGGAATGTAAAATAAGTGCAATATAAGGTTCTGTTTTCACTGTTGCTACACTTAAAAATATAAAAATAAGTGTGAACCCATAGTCGTATTCATAGCTGCGTACCTGGTACCAGGTATTTGGCATAAAAAAATGAAACTTTACCTTTTTTATAATTAACTGTTAACTTTTCGGGCAAGTGGACATGACCTTTGGGGAAGTAAAACATGACAGTGGCTTTGTTTTTGAGCCATGCTTGGAGGAGCAAGTTCATGCCCCACTGTATCTCTTGTATCCATGCTGGGCAAGACCTACGCTGTAGACGTTATCATTTATTTTGGTGGAAAAGTACCAGATAGATAGATCTTTGTCATTGCTTACATGAAACAACGAAATTCAGTTTAGAGCTTGACCTTCACCACTGGCATCACATAATATCCATACTGTACAGTAACCCAAGTGCAATAGTGCTGGTGCAATGTAATGGTGCAAAAGTTCAGTGCAAGTCCAAGTCCATTCAAGGAAATTACGTTGATGCTTTACAAATCAGTTTACATTATCCGTGAATGAAATTAGTGTTGTGATTGGCCGGAAAAATATCTTATCCGGGGAAGATTTGATGGATGTGATGTGACCAGGCTTTTCTCTTCGCAGATGAGTAAGGGCCGATTCATACGCCTATTTTACCACTGTTTCGGCGCTTTAGTGCCAAAATGATTTCGGCTCGTCAGAAATATTCAGTAGCACCGAAGAGACTATACTTTAGGACGGTACCTGCCCCCCCGAACCTCAAATGACGTCGCACTGTAGGCTCTACAGCGCCGAACCAACTTTTATTCGGCTCTAAAATAGGAGTATGAATCGGCCCTAAGCCTGCGACCGAGGCTGTCTTGTATCTCGCTGTCTCACAAACAATGCAGGGATACCAGACCTGCACATCTCCCTGTTGTAAGACTAACATTTTAATACTAGTAATTAGCTGAAATTAGGGCTGCCCCCGACTAGGCCCTTTTTTTGTTTTGCGTGTTGGTGAAAGTTACAGGTACAGTGTGTGTGTGATATTAAATGTGAGCTTAGTTCACCATAATCACAGGGATCCGTAATCGTTTGGAGAGAAATGAAACTCCATTCACTTTACTGCAGAGGATCTGCATCTCGTTGACCATTTCGTTAAAGTGTCAAGGAAGGCAATTATGTTTCTGCAACTGTCAAATATGTCTTCTACATGTATTCTAACTAATAAAATAACATTTTCGTTGCATGACTTTATTTATATCTGAGACTGAAAACGTACGCGTTTCGGGCTTTCGGCCTGTCTGGCCTTCCTCAGCGTTTGTTCAACTTATACTTTCGAGCCTTGCACCTTTTTAAGGATTTAGTTTGAACCTGGAGTGCTGCGGGTTGTCTACTACGGTAGTACTTCTCTCTCATCTTGTAGATCTGCCATTTCTTTTTTCTTTGCTATTTTTGAAATGAGCTTAAGTGGTTAAACCAAGCACACATAATAATGGCACTATACTTTTTGTCTTCCTACAGCAAAAGTACTTTGACTCGGGAGACTACAACATGGCCAAGGCCAAGATCAAGAACAAGCAGCTACCTACAGCTGCGCCAGAGAAGCCATCACAGGAGATCACAGGGGACCACATCCCCACCCCGCAAGACCTGCCCCAGAGGAAACCTTCCTTGGTGGCCAGCAAACTGGCTGGCTGATGGCGTACGTCGCCCTCCTCTCAACCCTCTTCCTAAATACCCCCTCCCCAACCTAACACACTATTCCTGTCCTCTACCCCCTCCCTCGTCCCCACTAGCCTGAATTTTGTTGAAAATGAACCCTCATCTACTAGCCAGCGAACCTGGCTGCTAGCTGATACACTTCCATATCCCCCCCCCCCCCTATTACTTTTGTTTTTCTCCCTGCAATTTGTCCCTGCCAATCCCCCCCCCCCCCCCCCCGCTCTGCTGTCATAGCCCCCATCAATCAATCTATTGGTTCTATTTTATTGTTTGTTCTTTTCTACTTCTACGTATGATACACTAAGAGACAGAACATCTGTGTGTATGTGAGTGACTCCACTGATGGGAGGACGGTGACGGAGATGATGGTGCCGTTTTCCCATTCCCATGAGAGGAAATTGAGGGTTTTGTCTGCATCGCACCACCACGCCCGGGCATATGTGGGGCCACATCACCAGCACAGTTTGGAGTCAAAAGTGTACATAATATCCTGTTTTTTCTTTTGCCACTGAGGCAGGCATCAGCCTTTTAGATTTGAAAAGAAAAAGAGAGAAAGTTTTACATTAGAATTGTATCATTCACTGTATGTCCTTATCTAAATTATGCTGTTAATGTGCTTGAGTGACTGAAATATGAAATAACCCCCCCCCCCCCCCCCCCCCCCCCAATTTATGGCTGAGATCAGAGCGCTCAGTCTTGTAGATGTGTACATGTTTTCAAAAGCACCTGAGGGAGGTAGGGCAACCGGTCAAAGAGACGGACCACGCAGTGAAAGGCCAGAGTGTTGTGTATATGGATCTGATACTGCATGTGTGACGCAGGGCTCCCACAGGGCAACTTCTTCCACCCCCAGAACTGACTCATCCCACTGCCGGTGCACTGAACACACAATGAATATCCACATTCCACAGTAGATATACTGTATATTGAAACTGGAGATGTATGCATTTGATAAGTCGGTGGGTTCTCAAGCGTTTACTTTTAAAGGACCCTAGTATACAAGCGTATACAAATGGACCTGGTTCCATTTTGTACCGAGTTTCAGACCGGAACCCAGAGGGGTCCCTGAACCCCACTTTGAGAACCTCTGTTCTGAAGCTGTGTTGGAGAGGATGGTGTCTTCACCAGATGCTAAACTGAACATTTGCATTATTGCCTGCCTGCAGGTCTGCAGTTCAGCCTCTCATGATGACACTGCGCTCTCCTCAGTCAGGGCACACGTCCTCGCTTGTTAGGAATGCACAGTGGAAGAAGGAAAAAAGGCAGAGCGGAGCTGTCTAGGGACTGTACCACACATGGGTGTGCATTTCAATTTGAAACTTGCCCAGAGAATGCCATCTGGTGCTCGGAATAAAAATAATCGTTCTGTTTCGCATAATGTAGAGCAGAAAACGGCCTATAAACTTCACACTCTCTGCTTGGCAGATATGACATTTCCTGGCCTGGTCCATAATGCAATACTAACTAGCACTACATCTCTTTCAGCTGTGCATGTACATGGCCGCCCTGCTGTCACTTTGTGCCATTTTGTTTTGTAAATAAAATAGTTTTGCACAAATGTATTTTTCCAGCCTTTTTTCTTAACAATGTATAGTTGAACACCTCAGCAAGATTGATGAGTTTATATTGCATTATTCAAGATTTATTTTCTTCTATTCAAGATAAGCTGGCCTCACTATTTTGGGCATGTGCTAGCTAATTTGTGCGTTTGTGTGAAAATGGGGCTTAAGTAGTTAATACAAAATGCAGAACGGTTTTACTATTTTGTTTTAAAAAGAAACTACAACTGATGCGTGTACAAATGAAGTTACAATGCACCACAAGAAATTAATTTAAACCTCAGTAAAAGGCAGTGGCATACAAAAGTCTTCACCTTTGATAACAGTTGACAGAGTTATGTGGTGCATACAAACTGCTTGCTTATCCACATTTAGTTTTCATTCTGGGGACAGAAAGAGATGACCTGAGAAGTCTGGATGGTTCTAGCGTAGCAGAAGATCAGAAATTTATTTTGGCCCTAAAATATTCAATACTTAATAACCCAACGGGGAGTTAGTGTAAAGGTCTGAGAACTGGACTTTCTTGGCCCACTGACTTTCTTGGTATTAGTAACTGCAGCTGTCTGGTCGATTCTTAGGGAATGTACGTCTACTACTGGATGATTAATGTAGGGATGGACACTTTATTGAGGGGCAAGGTCCAGCTTTGATGGTTGGTGTAAACACAAACATTGTCCTAACAAAATACACAAACATTGAATGCCATTGACAATGAATGGCAAGTTTTGAGTGTTTGTATGAACGTTGAAGTCAAAAGAGATTATGTATGATGATGTATGATAAGAGCCTCCCTCACTTACTTTCTTTCCTCCCCAAATCCTGCAAGTCCTTATACTGAGTTAACAGTAAATAATCATGTGATGACACCACATGAGTAGCATTACCCTTAATGGAGAGGCCACCCAATTGATTGGTTTCACTTTATATCATATGGTCAATAATCCTGTTCTCAGTTACATGAAGAATATCATTTCTCATTCTCCACTTTATATTTTGACCTGAGATCAGATTCTAAAAATGTCTTCCATCCTGACAGTTTTCTGAAAAAGCTATGTTTCTATTTCAGTCGTTCTTCGATTTTTCAAAAATAGCTAATATGGGTTAAGTGAAAGTGTTACAACTGGATAGGAGAGGGACTTGCTTTTGGGACACAATAAAGGCCATTCCTGGACTCAACATCGCACCCTCTTCTTTTTGTAATATAATTAATAACAAGGTCATCAATATTGGTCCCACAACATTCAATCTATGTCTCACCCACCTTTCCTTCTTGTTAACCACTTTAAACCTGGTATACCAGTTCTGGGCATGTCATTATAGAACATTTTCAAAACTGGTCAGCAAGTGTGCAACAGATCACATCGCAACATGTGAGCTATATACAGTAGGCCTATGTATGGCATAATAAGTGGCTAAAATAAATAAGATATGTATGATATTGGAGAAAAGCATGTGTTGACATAATGTGCATTGTTTGCATGTGTTCCTATGGTACACATCTTTTGTTTATTTCATGTTGCAGTGTTTGTTTTTAATCAATCAGATTTTATTGTCACTTCCACAATATACACTGGGCATACAGGGGAGCAAAATACTGTTCTCCACAACTCATGATGCTTCACATTTAAAAACAATAGACACATTAAAGAGAGCAGGAGCAGACAACATTGGCAGGAGAAAGTGCATGGTGCATTCAAAGTGCATACCGGTATGTGTAAAGTGCTGTTCATCTCTCAGGATGTTGGCCTTGGGGGCAATATTAGCATGAGTTCAAAGGAAATACTGTAAATAGTTCAGAATGATCAGAATGTTTTTAACTGAAGCTGTATGAAATACTTGCCATTAATATAGTGGTTGCAACTGTATTAATTGATTGGCTGGTGGGATTTCTGCTCTGGTTTTGGTGAAATATGAAGTAGTTCTGGTCATTTTGTGGGGGGCACAGGGGGGGGGGGGGGCACGCATTAAAAGTAAATTAATTAATCCACAAAACTAGCGTAATTTGTATTGTCTAAAAGTAGCAATATCACAATGTTTACTTGTGCAAATGTATTGCCATCAGAAATGTATTTATACATTACCAAGATTCTGCAAAAACAACAGAGCAGAATCAGTTCAACTATTTTTTAATAGTATACTCGAAAAGTATAAATTAGTAATAAAAATCTGCAAATTACTAAAGCTGTAAAATAGCCTAGTTGTAGTAGTGGAGTAATTGTACAAAATGTTGCCTTATAATAAAAAATCACACCCGCCGTATGAAGTGAGTGGTGTCTGTGGGGGCACGCCAAAGCATTTGTGCTCATGCTGCTGGACCATCATCGTTTCTGTCTCTACCCTCTTGATTACGAGAAGGGTGTTTGTTGTTCACTTTAGCTCTGTTATGTGTCAAATGGCTCTGGACTAGGTGGCCAGCAGCAAGGGCAGCCATGAGTGAGAGTTCTCCTGCCAGGACTGCAGCACAAACCACACTGGCCAGCTGACGGGCATTCTCGCCCGGCTGAGTTGGGCTGGGGCCCTGGACGCCAAGTATCTGCAGACAGGCTTGTTGGGCTGGCAGATTAGTGCCACCGCCCACAGTTCCAAGTTCTAGAGATGGCATGGTACAGCTGATGTACAGATCCTCTCCCTCGAGACCAGCGGCTTCCATCAGAGTTATACAGTTGGAGCTGCCCACAGTCTGTGCAGGGTCCTGTCCACAGGCTATGTAGATAGCAGCAACAACGTTGGCAGCTTGAGCATTAAAGCCACCAATCGCACCAGCCATGGCTGAGCCAACCAGGTTTTTATTTATGTTCAGCGCTACCAGGGCAGCTGTACTGCTCTTCAAGACCTCTTTGACCACCGTGGCAGGTATAGTGGCCTCACAGACAGCAGACTTTCCCCGGCCCAGAATCCAGTTCATGGCAGCAGGCTTCTTATCGGTACAGTAGTTCCCACTGACTGATGACACCTCCATCTCTGGATAATTCTCCTTAAGTCTGCTCACAGCCTTCTCGGTTCCCTTTGAGAGCATGTTCATGCCCATAGCATCTCCTGTCTGGGACTGGAAACGAATATACAGGTTCCTCCCAGCTAAGCGCATGAACAGCTTCTCTAGACAGGCAAACCTGCTAGTCTGGTCGAAGGCTTGTTTGATCATATTGAATCCGTCTATGGTGTCCAGCCAGGCTTTGACCTCTGCAGCCCGGCTTGCTGAAGGCAGCTGTACGACGGGACCCCTAGTCATGCCGCCAGATAGAACCACGCTTTTGCAACCACCACTCAAAGCAATAGCCCTGCAACCTCTGTTGGTGCTGGCCACCAGGCAGCCTTCTGTGGTCGCCATAGGAATGTGGAACCGCTTCCCATCCAAAAGAAGAGGACCAGCAACTCCTACCGGAACAGGCATGTATCCAATGACGTTTTCACAGCAAGTGCCCATCACCTTAGCGTAATCATAGTCCTTATGAGGTAGATTAGCTAAGGCAGAAGGGTTGGTCAAGTCAGATGAAAGCATTTCTCTCCTAATATTCACCCCCCGCTCTGGAGTGTCCATCACAGCTTCCAGGTTGTAGTTCAGGATTTTGCGTGACTTCACCAGGTTCACCACTTCTGCATTGGTAAGGAAACTGGCACCCATCTGGGGATCCACGAGTATGGCCAAACATTTGTCCAGCCTTCGAGGCTCTGAGGTTATAATACGCTGAGAAGAGGGGGTCTCACCTGAAGAATCCATTTCAGTTGACTCACAGGGACAAGTCATTTCCACTGAGCTTGCCAGGGGCTGAATCACCTCCTTGTGTTTGGAGACCATGTCAAGCTTTGATGATTTAGAGTCAGTGAGAAGGGAGGGGTTTGGTGTTGAGGAACTGGCAGCACTCTTCAGTGATTTGGGTGATTGCAACTCTCTTCTGCAACAGTCTTCTGTTGTCCCTCCGTGTCTCAGTGTAGGAGGGGAGCTGATGACTGGACTATTAAGAAACATGGACGACTCTGCCACAACATCAGCCATGAGTGAGAGTTCTCCTGCCAGGACAGCAGCGCAAACCACACTGGCCAGCTGACGGGCATTCTCGCCCGGCTGAATTAGGCTGGGACCCTGCACGCCAAGCATCTGCAGACAGGCTTGTTGGGCTGGCAGATTAGTGCCACCGCCCACAGTTCCAAGTTCTAGAGATGGCATGGTACAGCTGATGTACAGATCCTCTCCCTCGAGACCAGCGGCTTCCATCAGAGTTATACAGTTGGAGCTGCCCACAGTCTGTGCAGGGTCCTGTCCACAGGCTATGTAGATAGCAGCAACAACGTTGGCAGCTTGAGCATTAAAGCCACCAATCGCACCAGCCATGGCTGAGCCAACCAGGTTTTTATTTATGTTCAGCGCTACCAGGGCAGCTGTACTGCTCTTCAAGACCTCTTTGACCACCGTGGCAGGTATAGTGGCCTCACAGACAGCAGACTTTCCACGGCCCAGAATCCAGTTCATGGCAGCAGGCTTCTTATCAGTACAGTGGTTCCCACTGACTGATGACACCTCCATCTCTGGATAATGCTCCTTAAGTCTCCTCACAGCCTTCTCGGTTCCCTTTGAGAGCATGTTCATGCCCATAGCATCTCCTGTCTGGGACTGGAAGTGAATATACAGAGTCCTCCCAGCTAAGTCTGTGCGTAGCTTCTCTAGACAGGCAAACCTGCTAGCCTGGTCAAACGCTTGTTTGATAATATCGAATCCGTCTATGGAGTCCAGCCAGACTTTGACCTCCGCAGCCTTGCACGCCGAAGGCAGCCGTGCAACAGCACCGCTAGTCAGGCCATCAGATAGAATCATGCCTCTGCAACCACCACTCAAAGCAATAGCCCTGCAACCTCTGTTGGTGCTGGCCACCAGGCAGCCTTCTGTGGTCACCATGGGAATGTGGAACCGCTTCCCGTTCAATAGAAGAGGGCCGGCAACTCCTACCGGAACAGGCATGTATCCAATGACATTCTCAGAGCAAGTGCCCATCACTTTAGAATAATCATATTCCTTATAAGGTAGATGAGCTATGGCAGAAGGGTCGAGTAAGTTGGACGACAGCATTTCTCTCCTCTTATGCACCCCCCGCTCTGGAGTATCTATAGCAGCATCCGGCTTATATGTCGCGATGTCTACCTCTATATATTTTGAGCCCAGGTGTCTAAGGTTCTTGAACTGAAGATACAAGTAGACAATTGACATACAGCATGTGACAGTTAGAAGGATGATGTCACCACTCAGGACTTTCTCCTGAAGTGTGGGATACTCCTTCGAGCTACACACTCGGTTGTTAGCTGCCAGGCCATTCGTGGACATGAAATAGACGGTGAGGGCAATGATGCCCACAATTACCTCCCATGGGTTGGATGCCACCAGCAGGCCATGCAGTCTGAAAAGGCGAGACAGCATGGTTCCCAGGTTCCCGCGCCTTGCCCGAGTTCGGCTACTCAGTGCGATAAAAACATTCGTCGGGAAAAGACTGACCGTATATACTTTGAAATAATCATGCAAGATTATATCAAGTGATGTATTCCTTTGCTGTATGTGATGTCACACTGTGACATCATCACATCACACTCGGCTCACGTGTGAGATGACCAGAGGGATTCTGCGTTGCAGAGTTGATCGAACAAGATAAGTGGTCACTGGTTGACAGTTATTACTTGCGCAAGCAGAGCTCACAAGTAATAGTTTTCGTTTTCGTATGTCTCCGTTTGATGTGTATGCGCCGTGCCAGCGTATGATATAATGACTTGTGCTTGATATGGCAGTGGTGTCAGATTACAGACATGTATACATAGGGGCATTACCTTTAATCCTCCCGACACTAAAACATATCTTCATTACGTCACCATCGAAAACCAATTACACCCTGGCATTGGGTCATTTAAACCACATCTTTATTACGTCATCATTGAGAGCTAGTTATAACTGTTATACCCTGACGTCATATATGCTGGGACGGTGCATACGCATCAAAAGTGGCGCAAAGTAACCACAGTATACCTCTAATCAACTTACAAATTACATATACATATACACAGAGGCATTTAGTATTAATATCACTATAGTCCAAGATTAAGTACATTTAAAGCAATTGACAATTTAAAATAAATAATTAAATAATTATACTGTATACGTGATAACATATTTTATTTCTGTTTATATACATTTTCTTTTCATAGGATATTGATGATTTATTTTTCTTTGAGAAACTAAAAAGGGATCCAGAATAATTCTAAATCGATAAAACTGTATTTCTTTTATAGATAGAAACTTGTACCATACTTCATAATACTACTTCTTTACATGCATAAAGTAGGTAGGTAGCAAATAGCTAAACCTAATTCAACATTTCAAACGTTCCTTCACAGAGAAGCTGAGATTTGACAGTTTATAGCGGTCGACAGTACTTGCACGCTCTGCTTGCGCACTGGCCTACTAGTGTGTGTACATTCCTGCTCTACTGTGTTGCTGCTTGCACTTGTGCTCCCAGTGTTTTCTTTGCTTTTGGACTTACTCCTGCTTCAGTTACCTGCCTGAGTGCCTGCCTGTTTGCCATCAACATCAGCCTCTCAACCACGTCCACTACAGCCGACAACCGCTACCCCCATTCCTCCTTTGAATAAAAATCACACCTGTGTGAAGTGAGGAGCGCTCTTATCATCGTACATCAAGTAACATCATCATATATATCATCTCATTGCGACCAATCAGAATTTGCATCCTCACCTTTGTCTTCAATGTTTGTGTTACACAATGTTTGTGTTTACACAAACACACTAAAAGCTGGACATAGGATGGGTTGTCACCCCTCATAAACCCTTGGACTTTGCATTAGTGCCGTGTCTGCATTTGGGTGTGCCAGTTTAGTTAAACATGATACGAATCGTATTGATTGAAACCTTACTTCAGGGGAATCCAATTGAGACCAAGGTCTCTTTTTCAATGGCGCCCTGTATACAAAAAAAAGAATTACAGCAATGATTTTACATACATGACAAACACACAAAAAGATATAATACAAAAACACACACCAGAAAACAGAAATAGAATCAGAATCTTAAAAACACATATTACAAAAAGCAGGTGCATAGGCCAATGCTTTCTTCTAGTGTGAGGTCAGTTAAAAATCTTTAAAAAAAAATTAGCTTCAACTTGTTTTGACAGATATTCCATAGACGTGGAGCATGCACCCTGAAGGCAGTATAGCCTATCTCCCAGTTTAGAAGAGGTTTGTGGTACCTTCAACAGAAGGCTATCGTATCACGTTTAACAATAATAACAAATCGTATCATATGATATGTCCATATTAGTATGCTCTTATACTGGGTTTTTAGATATTGGTCCAAAGTTTGTGTGTAGAAGGTTTTGTGCAAATTGCGCAAAAATCCAAGGAGTAGAGATTCTCTACTAGGGTTAGGGTTACTAAAGGGTTACTAAGGGACATGGGTTACTAAAATCAATCTCTACTAGAGATTGATTTTGTTCCTAAGTGTTTTGACTGTGTTTTCATATAATTCAAGTGGTGGGAGATCTAAGGGTCACTCACAGGTCATAAGTCCCCATAACACATTTGTTCCTCGTGAGGAGACACATATTATGTGTTTGGACATTTTATTGCTGGCGGTCAAGCGGTTCATGAGCTATGCCTGTTCAAAGTTTGCATTTTTCAATTGAGCGCCATGCACCCTTCTTTGGCCAGTGGACTGGTCATGGGCTTTGCGTCTTAATTCACTGTTTGGCATAGCAGCCCGGCCTCTACCATATTTCTGCGTTTCACGAAAACCGACTGAACTGAAGGGTTAAGAAGAATTGTCAATGGCATGCAATGTGTGTGTTGGGACAAACGCTCAAAGCTGGCCATTCATTGTCAATGGCATTAATGTTTGTGTTAGGACAATGTTTGTGTTTACACAACCCCTCAAAAGCTGGACATAGGAGGGGCCCTCAAAAAGGCACAAAATCAATCAATCTTCGGGCTTGATCCCTATTAATTATATTTCATAAATACTTGAGTAAATGTGCTTAACGGGTAGTTACTTTCCACCACTGTAATCGTACTGTACACACCCCAGGCCAGTACTGCTAACGCTGCGTGCATCGACCTGTTACTTACAGACATTATATGTAATTGCAATCTGGGGAAACCATCTGTCTTTCTTGAGAGACATACTGTTATACCTGTATCCACCACCACCACACCACACCACACCCGATATAGTAGTGCGCTTCCCTTCGCCGCCACATCGGGGCGTCATTTGACAGATTTCGGAAGCTCAGTCATGGCAACAGTGAATCACGGCTTCATCTCTATCGTATACCCAGAATGCAAAGTGAAACGCCAAATATCAAACCTCAAACGCAGCCTTTCAGGTATCGTAGGTATCATCAACATGGCGATATAGGTGCCTCCGCCAGTGACCACATCTTGAACGGGAGCATTTTGTTAGAACCACAAAGGTTTTAACTGGACCCCCTACATGCAGTGCTGCAATAATCTGCTGATGTTGTAGCACAATATCGGGTGGAGAGAGGACATTATAACTGGTGACCATCATGGCAGCGTCGGAGCTGTACACAAAGGTAAGAGTAGAGATCACTGACTGACATGTAATGTTAGGGTTTGAGCCGCGCTGTCTTGTTGTTGTGACATTGCTGTACATAATAACATAATTTGAATGTTGGCAATCTGCGACGCGCAACGCGGTTGTTTTGATTGAAGCGATCAGCGATCTGACAGTTCACGTTTACGCTGCATGCGAGTGTATATTTTTTTATGTTGTTATAGCGATGACTTTGAATGAATGAAAATTACTGTAAACCAGAAACGGACCCATGCATGTGTAGTTGCTGGGTATTTTTAGTCGACCAGACAGGCGGTATGATGATTGATCGCGATGTCTAAATATAGATTCCTATGTTAAAATGGGCGCAGCTGACAAAGCAACGTTAACAGATGCGTCAGAGATTTTTTTATTTTTGCTCAGTATATCTGTCATGATGCCACAGTCAGTCCGGGGCCGTGATATAGATTATTGATGTGTTAATGTTGTAGTTTTGTTTTTGTGTTATTTTTTACTGCCAAACAAATTCTATATAACCTTTCATTTGCATCATCATGCACTGCTGAGGCCAGCGGCTGGCATGGTGCAGGCGATGCTATAGGCAGCACAGGCACCATGGATGGATGGAGCCTATAGTAGGCTATCTTATGACTATGCCTGCTCGAGATCAGACGTAATGTCGTTTTATTCTAAAGCAGTGGATTTCAACCATGGTTCTTATCGATTCCAGGTGGTCCCCAGCTAAATGATGGAGCCTTATAGATCTTTGACTCCTCCTGAGGGTGTTGTGTAAAACGAAACCCCAAATCGGTTTAATTTTAGGCTCTCAAAAGTGTTCAACCATCTCCTAATGCAGTACCAACATCAATACAGCATGGAATTGTGGACAAAATAGTATCCAATGACAACAAAATATTCTTTAGTTTTGGGTCTGAGTCCGAGAGGCTACATATATGCTATCAAATGGTGGTCCGTGGCTCAAAAGCTGAATAAATAATGGACCTTGATATGAAAAGCGTTGAAAACCACTGTAATCTAAAAGGGTGTGCTATAGCTAGTAAGATATTGCTGCCTGCTATAGGCCTGCGTCAGGTCAAACACCTTTAATACACATATTATGTGTTGTTATTATATTATTATGGGTCCATTGTTCGTAGCCTGCAGGCTATTTGTGTTGTTGCTGTGGTCCAGCCAGGCTAGGTGGGTACCGCTCAAATGATGCTGGAACGGAGCATAGGCCTACGTCACAGCTCTGCTGACGTCACTCGGTTGGGAGATGGTTGGGACTTGGGAGTCAGGTTTTGTGTGTGTGTGTGTGTGTGTGTGTGTGTGTGTGTGTGTGTGTGTGACAACATTTTATATGAATGTCAATATGTCTCTTAAGTCAAAGCGATGACGGCATTTGCCCTTGTTTTATGCTGCAGACCATTATTAGCCATATAAGACCATGGCAAATATAATTAATAATAATTGTACGTTTTATACACTTAGGTAGATTAATAAAAGCACCCACGCAATTGTATAATATGACCCACATCTTCCTTAGACAAGGGGAGTCAAAACTAGTTGGATTTGAAAATGAGCAATAAAGGAAGAAATGTCGTGTGTGTGTGAGAGAGAGATAGAGAGAAATTAGTCTTGGTGTCCCAGTGCTGCCAGCTGGTGCATTCAGCAGCTTGTATAATGGCTATGATAATGTGACAGTGCACTTCAAATCACTGTTTCTACATGCATTCTTCGAAACTACAACAACACACTTCTTCTCCCAGTGAATGTGTACTATATATAGGCTGATGGTAAAAAAAAACAAGGTGGTTCCAAAGGGTCGCCAGCTAAACATAATGGCATTAAACTCGGTTTAACTTTAAAGGGATAGTTCAGATATTTTTTAACTTAAGCTGTATGAAATACTTGCCATTAATATAGTGGTTGCAACTGTATATTAATTGATTGCCCTGAGTCCCGTGGTGGGAGTTCTGCTCTGGTTTTGGTCAATATGAAGTAGTTCCGGTCATTTTGTGGGGGGCACTGGGGCCACGCAGTAAAAGTAAATTAATTCACAAAACTAACGTAATTTGTATTGTTGACCTATTTCTAAAATATTAGCGCAACTTTCATTCAACGTTGACCCCATTTTTGGGGTGTAGTGATATGGACACAAAAAACATAGTTCCGTGACAGTGATAGAGGGGTAAAAAATGAACGAAAGTTGCACTAATATTTTAGAAATAGGTCAACAATACAAATTATGTTAGTTGACTATATGACAGTATATGACTACAGTATGTAGTTTTTCTTTTTTTGTTGTTGAACACCATGAAAACCACTTACTAATAGTAATAGAGTAGTAGACCAGTGATTCTCAACATCTTTCATTTCAAGGACCCGCAGTTTGATAGTCTTTTCTCTGCATGGGACCCCAATCTACACAATGTAAAGTCCTGCAGTGTTACTGTTAAATAAAATCTTAACCAAATGGACCTGTAAAATTGGTTCCATTTGTACACTCTCAGAGATACAGACCTGTATAAGTTAATTTGGTACCTATAACTATCAATCACTAAGCTGGGGAGGACCCCTTGGAACCTCCTCAAGGACCTTTTGGGAGGTTCCAAACCCCAAGTTGAGAGCCAGTGGAGCAGGCTTTCTGCACTTTGAGCGGTGGGACACTGTCTCCAACATGTAACTTTGTGTGTCCCTATGGCCCTGTCAGTGCAGGCACACCTTAGCGCACAGCCGCGGACAGAAGAACCTGACGCCCATTGTCATTCCCGGCTTTTAGCGGCTGTGCGCTAAGGTGTGCCTGCGCTGTATGTCTGGCACTGTTGAGCTTCACACTGTGCACAGGTGCATGATGGGAAGCTGAGTTTTTAGTGTAACACCAATTTATTTTTCAGCACAAGTGTCGCTGTTGAGTACATATATTATTACAGTAGAGTACAGTATGTGTCGAACATTACAAGTACAGAATGTGTACAGTACCGTAGAGTACAGTAAAATACAGCACAAGTACAATACAGTACAGAGTAGTACAGGAGTTCAGTACAGTACAGTAACTATAACAATTACAGTATAGTTCCACCGCTCAGTTCACACGTGTGTGATTTTATTTTTAAGACCAAGGGAGGAGCCTTCCCAATTCCCATAGTTGTGTAGGTTCCGTAGAGAGTGAAGAAGGTAAAATCAGCATCCTGTCTTGTAAAAGGTCAGATCTTGTGTTTTAGAGCTGTGTGATTTTCTTTTTCCTTTCCGGTGCTGGCTGGTGAGAGAACACTCCACTCTTTGTGTGTGTGTATGAGGCAAACCAATAGAACCGCGCATTGAGTGCGTCTGTGGCTCCCTTGGCTTATGTACACACGCACAAACATGCAGACACGCAAGACATGCACATCATACACGTTACACACATTATGCATGCACCACCCATTTAGTTATAAATATAAGTTCGATTCTACAAATGTCTTCTACATCCTGACAGTTTTCTGAAAAAGCTATATGTTTCTATGTCAGTGGTTCTTCGATTTTTCAAAAATAGCTGGGGTAGATCTGCTATTTTTCAATAGCTAAAGCATAACATAATACTAACACCAAAAGGGGTTCCCGCCCAAAGTGGTTTCACTTAAAGGGATATTTAACTTTAAAAAAAGCAACCTTTGGTCATTGTATCGTCTACACCCGGGCCCAGACAGTTTTTTAGTTGCTTGATTCAGTATTTATTTAAAGTTTCCATTCAAGGATTCTCAAAATTGTCAAGGAAAAGACACTAAAACACTAAAAATCTAACGAAACAAACCCTGGCCTAAAGCCTTCTTCATTGATGATTCTTTCGGTTGTAGCTTATACGTTTGGCAGAAGTGAGGTTTTCGTGTGTGACAGGCTGTGTGTGTGCGCACATGGTTGTTTTCCCTGGCTGTGTTGTCGGTTACAGTAGGTGGTGGTTTGCTGGTATTTGCCAGTAGCGGTACACACACAGTATTGCCAGATTTTGCGAGAGAAATAAGCAACCAGGTCCAGATCTACAGTACATCTACATCTGATCTACAACCTCACAACATGGGTTGTGAGCTCACGACCACTCGTTGTGAGCTTGGAGATCTGCTATTTTCCCAAGAATGTTGAAGACAATTAGGGTAATGTTACATCTGGGGGTCCTCGCCATGAAAAGGAAGGAGGTGAACCTACGGATGAAGGCTGAGATGATATGAGTTGGGTTATCTAAGCCTTTCAGGATTAGGACATTTTACTCAACGATGAATTGCCTCTCAAATAATCGCAATTAACGATTTAATTGCGCTTCTGTCATGGCACATTATGAATAAAAAATACATACAAATTAACTTACAAAATAGCTGATCTACAAGCTGAAAACTATGCAATACATTCATGATCATCTCCAAAAACTGTGATTGAATAGGCGATTATGTAATAACTGTGACACCCAGGAGAAAACACTTTGACATTTTAATTGACAAAATCACATAATATACACACATTCAATGCTGAATCAGAATTAAGTCACTAGTCTTGCTCTTAATTGTATTATCACACACTTTACATTAAATAATTTTAAGGGTGTCGGGTGGTATTATCGCCCTTAGATTTCATAACATGTGTTTTTTCTCCCTCCGTGCTGATGCGGAGCATGTGCATCCCATTACCACGGTAACCCGGTTAAAGTAATTGTGTAGCCAATGTGGTGCGTGCTGTGGCATCCAGTGGACACTCTGTCTACAGACAGACAGCGACCACAACAAGATGCAAACCAGAGAGGTTTTTTAGAGCTTCCCGAACCGATAGATTGTTTTGGGCCAAAAAAGTTTCAAATCGAAATGAATGTTTTTATAGTTTACAAAATAACGGTTCAAATATCGGTAATCGGTGGTCTACGGAAATCAAGATCGGCACCAGTAACAGAAATCTGGGAAGGTTTTGGGTTGGACTGCATTTCACCCGGTGGTGTATGGGTGTCACTGTCTTAAACCGACAGTAGCCAACTGGAGGGCGCCCTTTGCTGGCTGATGTTTGTGGGAAAGTGGTGTCTGGGAGCTCTGTGAGTCAGTCTGCCTCCCTCCAGAACTCATGTGACTGAGGGTGGGATCATGGCTGCTTGATGGACTTACAGGAATGCCCAATCCTGACAGGCATCTACGACAGGGTGAGAAATATGGGAGGAGTGGGGGGGGGGGGGGACGGACGTCAGGCAACGTTGCTCCGTCCTGAAAAACACAATGGGGAGGTTTCACCGGACAGAACGTCGAGCAGCGTGTCCGACCGTGTCCGTCGATTAGTGTGGTCGGTGACTGTGGCGTGCAGGGCTGGAGGCCTCCAGAAGACGGGTAGAAGAGTTGGCAGCATGAGATAGATGCCCCCCTCTTGCCACAAGATGAATCAGGAGTTGGATTATATGTTTGTGGAAGTAAGCTTTCTTTCGGTTTTTCCCCCCCGCTTTTTGTTCAGCACCGTCTTTCATCCTTCGCCCCCCCGACTCCCTTACTTACTGTATACGTCTGTCCACTGTCTCAGCTGATGCTTAAAGCTTCTGTGGGTCACTTGTTCCAGATAATGGGATTTGCAATGGCAGAAGGGGCTTGAAAAAGAGCCACTTGTTTGGTTTTATGAGCTATATGTGGATCTCATCTGTAGTGAGTCCAATTCGGCTTTCCGGTTTTGAATTTGGCGTCGTTCGAGAGGCAAGGATCCTCCATGGAGTCTTGGGCTAACAAGCCGTGACACACCCTTTGGACAGAGTTGTGCATTCTAGAGCAAAGTGTTATGTCATAATCAGCTGGTTCTCCATATGGGCTGGTGAAATATTCACTGAAGGTTAACCTGTCTAGGAACGATTAGGCCTATAGTCCTAGTTGGCAGAGCACAGAACTAGATAATAGCTTTGTTCCACTGTGGTTATCTAAAGATTAAAATGGCCTATTTACAGAGCCACAGAGCAGCCGGCTAGGATGTTCTCCTCCTGTTGTAAATGTAAAAATCACACCTGTGTGAAGTGAGGGGCGCTTTTACCAACCCTTATCATCTTACATCATCGCGATATCATAACATGACATCATATGCCGATTTGCTCAGTGACTGACAAAACAAACATTAAACTCTGTTCATTGTTAATGGCATTTTATGTTTGTTAGTGACAAAACAAAAGTTTTTACTGTTTGTCTAGACAAGACATTAAACCTGTAGTATATAGGAGGGGCTAGCGACCCTCAAAAATCACACCCGTGAGAAGTGAGGGGCGCTCTTCGTACATCATCATGGCGTAACATGTCGATTTGCTCAGACACGTAAAATCTCCTTTCATTGTCAATGGCATTTTTGTGTTGGCACAAAAAGACAATTTGCTCAGACACATATATGACGTAAATTATCTTTCATTGTCAATGGCAAATGTGACACGAGTTAGGACAAAATGCTGTATATAGGAAAAGAATCACACCTGTGTGAAGTGAAGGGCGCTAATATATTAAAACCCAATCCAAGCCAAGGAACGACAGGTTACGTTTTAAGCACTATAACCCCCTGTGCCGGGACGTAATCTTGTGTCTTAAAAAAAACAACAACAAAAAAACTATAGAAACGCTGGCACCTGGTCTGATTTTCTATTGTAATGTACTGGCATGGATTGTATAACTCATGTTGATTAGGTGATGTAATGGTGATGTGAAACAAACGGCGTCAACACAAACATTAAATTCTCTTTTTTGTTATTGGCATTTAATGTTTGTTAGGGACAAGATGACATACATTTTCCCCTCATTGTCAATGGCGTTTTTAAACTAAAAACAAACCTGTATATAGGCGCCCCTCAAAAAACAGGCCATGTATTTACCGGCATTAATTTGATACTTTAAACAAACATGTTTAAATAGCAGATCTACGTTGCTATTTCAGCTATTTTTCAACAGATTAATTTGGACGGGTGAAAGGAAACGATTCAGAGGATTTTGCTAACTTAATTGCGATTATCTCCAATAATTGCGATCAGGCGATTATGTAATAATTGACAGGCCTAACAGTTTAGTGCAGAGATGGAACGAAGAATGAATTAAATCATCTGCCTAGAGATGATTAGATGAACAACATTGGTCCCATGCTGTTTTTGCACTGTAATCCGATTCTGGACAGATGTTATCTTTTTTACAAAACAGGAGACTTTATTATTTGGTTTTAATAGAGCACCGAAGTCCCGACGTCACTGTCAATACAGGGCGCCAGTCCCCAGGTTCGTGTACTTTTTATTTGCATTGTAATCTCCATAGGGGGATTTTAGATCGCCTCATATAAGAACTGTGTTTGAAAAATAAACCGATCACCCCGGCCTTTTCACTCATATGGATATGAAGCATCGACTGAAGGTGGAAATGTACAAATATACCCAAAGAGTAACAAAATAAGCGTTAGAAACGAGTCAAAGAAACCATAGACTACATTTCCGGGTAGGCGGGTGGCTGCATCTGCCCGTTGCACAACAGAAACTGAATGTTAATTTACGTTTATTTTTATTTTATTGATATTTAATGTTTCGTGGTTAGTACGAGTCGAGTCACCACCAGCTGAGCTTACGTCAACGAGGAATCTCAAATGTGTTGACAGCTGGGTGTGACGTATATTAGCAGCGACATTGCCTTCATATGTAGTTTCAAGGCTTTTGCGGCCACATTAATTCCATTTTCTCCAGAAACTGTCTGTATCAAATATCAATGGACATCATTAATGATGCACAGCCACTCCCCTGACAGAAAGGCCGGGGTGGTCAGTTTAAGAACACAGTTCTTATATGAAGCGACCTAAAATCGCCCTATGGAGATTTCACTGCAAATAAAAGAATACATGAACCTGTGTATTGGCGGCCTCTACTGAAAGTGACGTCAGACTTCGGCGCTCTATAGTCCGATTATTACAGGATCACCTGATTATTTGAACTAATCCCAGTTATTATATTATGTAATATTCATCTTTATTTAAAAAAACAGAAGAAATGAAAAAAATCATTAATAATTTCTAAATAAATATTTCTATAATTATGTCGTTGCCCTTATACATGCTCTTTTAACTCATGCTATCTTGTGGTGGCTTAGGTGACGCGCTTGTGCCATTAACAACTTTCCACGTGGTATGCAAAACTATCCATACATTGGGTTTTTAGGGGGGCAAAATCTCATAAAGCTTACATTAATATACAAAAATAGCTAAAAGAGCACTTCGGAACTTCCTCAAGCTCAAAACATGTCACATTGCGACAATTTGTGATAAGTATGTCGTTGGAAAGTATGCAAGACCTTTCAGTTTTCTGCTTTGTGCAATTTGTGTTTACAAAGCCGTGTTCATTGTTCTTCTAGCCCAGTTAACACAATCGGATCTGAATTAATCACAATTATTTGTTAAATGTCAAGTGTCATGTATGTATAAAATCATGTAATGAACAGTGATTCACGTCGACACAGATTTCCTCAGCTGTCTGCATGATACTACTATCATCACACACACTGTCTCCTGGTTGTGTCTGACTCAACTGATAGAATTAAGTGGCTGGGCAGACTCAGACAATCGTGTTTGGCACTTGGTATGATTAGCGAATCTCCTCTCCATCACAGTATCAAGCAACCTCTCCCGGATTCTCCGTGTCATGCTGCGTCGGACCAGCTGAGGAGAAAAACAGCAGATTCTCACATGAGCCCCCATCATGTGATGAGGATTCTGCAGTACTCTGGGAGTCCATTCAATGCTCTACTGAGGAGATGCGGGGCAAAACACTGTGCACATGCCTGAGTGCGCGCGCACGCGCAATAGGCAGGCCTGTGTTTGTAGAAATAATTGGGAGCTAATCTATGTCTTCTGGGTTGATCTTTAGATCTTTCTCCAAGCCTCCGGGACTTATAGTTTCTTCTAAATCTGAACAGGCAGGAGAAGAGGACTACACTGTTGACTACATCATTCACTAACCTCTTTTCCCACTGCAAGGCTGAGGTGGAGCTTTTTATGAACTCGGCAACTGCAGTAGTTTCAACAAACATAATGGGAAGAACGGTTGTTTATTTAAGTCTCGGACCCTATAAACTAAAGTTGAGTCGAAGTTCAAAACATGATTGCCGAAAGGTGTTTGCGTGCATCTGCCATTTACGTTTTCAGCTTGTCTGGCTGTCCCTCCGTTGAAGTCTGTTTCCAATCTCATGAATGCAATATCTCATGAACGCCCGAACGATGAATACATGTTTGTGGCCATGACTCAACTAAGAATTCATAAGCTAATTATGACAAAATGTCATACAAATGTCTAACAGGTGATAAAATCTTGAAGCAGAGATTTCAGTGGCCAAAGGTCAAGGTCACTCTGACCTCTCAAAACACGTTCCATAGCCTTCATGTTGTCAGTATAGATGAATTTAGCCAAAAATGTACACGTAATACTTTGTATTAAATTCATTCAAAGTATTCATTGCGTGTACCAGATGACTATATGAGTCTGGACAGATATGCCAACTGCAACTGGTTGGTGGAGTCATACAAGCGCCATGTGATATTTGTAATTCAGGGAAGGGTTGTAATGAATGATTTATGAGCAGGCCGGCCTGGCCTGTGGAAGAGGAGCTAGACAAACTGTACTGTATAACAGTAAGTCTCAGCAATATGCTAATTGGCCTCTTATTGATTGCTCCAACTGAATCACCAAGGCTTTCCATCATCCTGTTCAGGCCTTTCTGATTTGCAGCAGTAGGGTGAGTGCAGTTCTGCCTGGGACTAGGAAACTACTTTTGGAGGGGTCCAGGGGTTAATCTAACACATCTAAACTGTGTGTGTGTGTGTGTGTGTGTGTGTGTGTGTGTGTGTGTGTGTGTGTGTGTGTGTGTGTGTGTGTGTGTGTGTGTGTGTTATTGGCATGAATCAGTGCTATTGAACACCCTTTACGTCTGTGTGTCGTTTAGAAAATATTGAACCAATGGAAAGTAGTAAAAAGTGCTTTGGACAAAACCTCTTAACTCCATTGGATTTGGACCCTCAACATGTCTGCTAAAGCAACTAACTCCACCACCTATCCCCCTCTCATGGAAGTAATTGACAATAATATATAAAGTTACAACACAAACTTAGATGAGGCTCAGGCTGTATTGCTTTGTTTTAAAAATATAAGGTTTTCTTTATTTCCTGAAAAATGTATATTTTTAATTTCCTGAAAAACATTTTGGAGTTATGAGGTTTCCTCCCGACAGCAGAGATATGTGGGTATAGTCCAACAACAGGGTGAAGCCTAATTAGGCTTAAAGAGTCAGTAGACTGGACTGGACATGCAGAACTATCCTCTGTCGAGCAGCAAGTGAAAGCACTGAGCTCCACTCTCAGGGGTCAAGTCTCACTAATCTGCCGTTGACACATTTGTAAACACTTCTGATAAGCTGCCCCACCCTCTCAACCACCTCACCCCACACAGCATAGCCCTCTTCTCTATCTGTCCCTGACTGTGACCTCCAAACCTTCCTCCCAGATGTCCTTTACGGGGGCGGCAGTGGTTCAGGGGTAGAGTGGCCGGAAGAGCGGCCAGATGAGAACCGTGAGGTTCCCAGTTCGATCCCGGGCTCCCCCAGAGTTTGTGTCGAGGTGTCCTTGAGCAAGTCTCGGAACCCTAATCCAAAAAAAAAGCTTTGTTCCTCCCAGATCTCCTTCGAAGTACTACAATTAATTGGACAGCCAACTATCACTGCACGATTCTTTACAAAATTAAATTGCATAGGTGACGGGTGTCGGAATGTAAATCTCGATCCTCCTTCGATTAATTGTGCAGCAATGCTAAACGTATCAAGCAGAAGTTCTGGGAAGAAATCCCGTCCATGCTTTAAAAACTACAAATACCACATTGCAGTTGTGTACCTCAAGCCGACCAGAGCCATCTAATAGAAGAGTTGCGATATTCAGGGGGCAGAAAACAGCACGGTCACGTGGTTCATGTAGGCCTATACTCACGCAAGCCCATAGACTCAATGCATTCCAATAGAAGTCTATGTAAGCCGCCATTGGACTGGCCCCATGAAGTGAATGGAGTTTGCGTAACTCTGTCTATACTCTATGGCCCTCATTTATCAACTTGGCGTACGCCAAAATATGGGTGCACGCCTTGAACTTGAACGTGAGCCAGGACAAAAATCACGTTAGGTCGAGAGCTGTCGTACGTAGGCTTTGTCCTCAGCAATATTTCTGTCGTACACAAGCGGAGCAGCATTGTTTGACCAGCTGACATGCATATTCCATTCATGGCGATATGCAACTGTGATGTGTCATGTAGCCTTGGTGCGTGCGTGGGGGGGCAGGCAACAAGGCAAAGGGGGGAAACTTTTTTATTTTATTTTTTCGTCATGTAACTATGGTTTCCAAGGTCGTACTGCAGTTGTTCATGTCGCAAAAATGAGGGCGAGGCTTGATTTCATAGGGCGTGCCAGCTTTTACACTTGATTTTACACTCAATTGATAAATGAGGGCCTATATGGCTCTGAGGCCGACCAGCTGCCGTTTACATCTGTGACTCGAAGGCATTTAATGAGCGTGTTTTGTGAGGTCACACAAGTTCATCCTTGGGTCTGAATGGACTTTTGTGGCACAAAGTTTCCTCGAGGCGTTCGTTCCTGAGACATTGCATTCACTAGAATGGGACAGACATGATGTCACACTTACTTCCCAGCCTGCAGCACGCCTACGTGGGTCCAATATGGTTTAGAGGTGGGCTACCTATATGGGAGCCAGGTGGGCTAACTATGGGACCCATATGGAAAGCGGGCACCAGATGGTTCTCACCTGGGTTGCCCGTGTGGGCTTTAAGTGGGTTCTACCCGGGCCTTAGGTGGGCCCCTATAGGCAGTTTTATGTGGGACCCATAAGTGGGTCCTAACTGGGCTAGCCCATGTGGGCTTCAAGTGGGTTCTACCTGGGCCCTAGGTGGGCCCCACCATGGCAAATTATGTGGGGCTGACATGGGTCCCTTATGGTTTCAAGGTGGGCTGAACTATATGGGCCTCAAGTGGGCAAGTTAGCCCACATGTAGACCATGGTGGAACTACATTGGCTTGCCCACTTCCAACCCATGCAAGTTAGCCTGCATACATGTAGACCATGTGGGACCTACATGAGCTTGGCGAAGAAAGCGAGAGCAAGCACTCAGTTGAATAATTCCACGTAATGGTGTAACGGGTGCACGGTTCTGGAAGATATACACCTTTAGGATTCTTGTTTATTTCGATTTCCCCCCCCCCCACACCATCTTTAGGCAAAGGAATTATGTTATTATGTTTCGATCTCAGTTGTTTGCACTCATAACCCGCCACTTTATCTCCATAAATAATATGCAATGTCTGATTGCCTAAAATCTAATGTAAATAATGAGGTTGTTTCTTTCACAGAGGCTATTTACCTTTCCATTAATTAGTTGTATGATGATAACAATACTCAGGACACAGTGCTATTTCGTACATGTAGTGACAGGGCATTGTAGTTGACTGCAATGGGATTAGCTGCAGTTAAAGCCTAATCCAGACCTGATCCTCCCTCAGCCAACCCTAGGATTACTGCCAGACGAACCTCATACCTGTAGGCTATCATCACACCGCTCCTCTTCCTCCCATGATACTACAACCTGCTCTGATCTGCTGATCTGAAGCCGGGCCATCACCTGCAGATGATTGCACTGACTCGCCTGAGCTTTTCACCTGTAAATAGGAATCCACAATTCATTCATTGTGTATAATATATCACCCCCATGAGGTTAGCTTACACAGTCACGATCACAGAATTCAGTATTCATTTCAATTACTTTTATGTAAGACGCCAGCTGTGGTTTAAAATTGTCAAGGATGATACCAAAAGTGTAATATTAAAACAAATTGTTTTGGTTAGTAATTTTGATCGCAGCAAAGATTATTATGAATATTTATGATTTCACAGTTATCATGCTGCCCTGCCAGTATATACTATACTGTATGTGAAATCTAATCTATGACTTAAAACATTGTTGCAGCTCCATTTAACCAATTTTTAGGCGGGGACCCCTTTTGGTGTTGGCATTATGTTATGCTTTAGCTATTGAAAAATAGCAGATCTACAAGCTCATATAGCTTGTAGGTCTGCTATTTTTGAAAAATTGAAGAACGACTGACATATAGAAACACAGCTTTTTCAGAAAACTGTCAGCATGTAGAAGACATTTTTAGAATTTAAACATGCCAGAGATGTGTGAAAGTCCATATGAACGGAAACAAAGTGCTCCGTGTAGTACTTGTCATCTTTAACAAGTCAACAACTGCGAGCGATAACACTGTGACAGCCATTGTCAAGTGTGAGACGAAGCGACAAAGTGAGGAAAGCCGGGTGCAGCAGAGCCCCAAGGACGTTCCAGCGTTTGTGGACAGGACACATATGTAGATACAGTATAGGCCCTACAGTATATCTCATGTTTTGTGAATGGCGGACAAAATAATCTTCTAAAAAAACACAAAAGAAAGACCTTTTCACCTCGAGTAAGGAATATATCGTCTCTGTCGGGTGGAAACCTCATATGTCCTCCTAATTCCTCAACTGTTAACCTTTCGGGATTCAAATGCGGATGTGCTGCTTTTGATGCTTCTGTGTGACGCTGTAGTATGTATGATTGATGGCTACAGGCTTTAGTTCCGACATACTATTGATCCGAAACCTCAATCCCTAACCTAACCATAAACGCAAGCACGGGAGCAGCGCATGTCGGACCATCGCATTTTCGCGTCGCGTCGCATGTTCCCGCGCTTCGGACCTTTGGTGTGTCGGAAAAGCGTGCACACCCCTGATTGATCAAGTTTAGGGCGTTAATTTAGGAAAAGCACAAAAGTATGGAGATGAGAGCTTTTCTGCCGGATGAGCAAAGACATGTTTGCACTCCTTACATCCCAATACGAGATTTGTCCCTGACCTGACCTGAGTATATCTGAGTGACCAGGTGCTATTGGAAATGTGTTGCATTACAAAAGTAGGTCACTACTATCAAACCCAATCACACTCTCTGCTATACCTGCCAATACTTTTTTGATTCGTTTACTAACTGCCCTAGGACATGGACCAAAGACATTTTTAATTCAATTTGAAAAAATCTTTCTTCTCCTCTGGCCACATGTCACACCCTGGGGTCCAAAACCACAGAGAATGACTGATCCCAAAATTCTCTGAACTCTAAAGGTCACAGCGGAAAAGAGTGTGTCTTGAAGCTAATATCATGACTTTTTACGCCACCAATGTACTGTACAACCACAAAAGAAATCTGCTTCTTGATTATTCGATTGACGAGCAACATTTAGTCGATTATGGTTCGATCTTTTGGTTATTGGTTTTGAACCATTTGGCCTATAGAACAGAATCTTTTGTTCTGATGCCATACTGTATGTGTGCTTCTGCCATCTCCACTTCGCTGTCCGTCTGTCTGTCTGTCCGTCTGTCTGTCCATCCACCCATGAGGCACACTGGGTGGTTCCATCTGCAGACTCATCACGTAACCCTGGATTTCACTGCTTTTTCACCTAGCTCATGTCACACAGTGTGGAAATGCATGTCCTCAACTGTGTGTGTGTGTGTGTGTGCGTGTGTGTGTGTGTGTGTGTGTGTGTGTGTGTGCGTGTGTGTGTGTGTGTGTGTGTGTGTGTGTGCGTGTGTGCGTGGTGTGAATTTCATCCTTCACGTCTCCTCTAAGGACTATGGGGAATTTGCTGCTCTATAAATATGAGCAAATCCTCCTGCTGCAGCTCTGTGCTATAAAACTGTTTTCTGCCTCACTCTGCCCTGTACTATAAATTATAATGCAATTCCTGTGTGTGTGTGTGTGTGTGTGTGTGTGTGTGTGTGTGTGTGTGAGAGTAAATCAGCAGCATATTGCAGTATTAATCTTCAGAAATATATTCTAAACGTGTGTGTGTGTGTGTGTGTGTGTGTGTGTGTGTGTGTGTGTGTGTGTGTGTGTGTGTGTGTGTGTGTGTGTGTGTGAGATCAGGAAGTTCAGCTCAGCGGTACAGTGATGCCTCGGTGAGGTGTGATGCTGCTCAACACTTGCTGTGGCTATTTATACATCTCCTCTTCTTCAACCCCCCGAGTGTGTCTCTTTCTCTCTCTCCCCATTCCTCCAGCTTTGTTCCTCTTTATCCCTCCCTTTCCCTCTCTGTCTGTGCCTCTCTCTCTCTCTCTCTCTCTCTCTCTCTCTCTCTCTCTCTCTCTCTCTCTCTCTCTCTCTCTCTCTCTCTCTGTTCTGGAACATTGCCCTCTGTGGAGAACAAGGTGAATGGACAGAAAGATGGATGCAAGGAATGAGGATGTTTACAGAGTCTTCTGTAGTGGAGTGAACGGACAGTGATCCCTGCAGTAGCGCATTAGCGATTCGGCTGATTGGTCCCATTCTACCTAGATTCACTCACTCATTTTTTCAACATGTTTTTTTTTTAAATATCTCTGAGTGTAAACGGTGACACAGTATTGGAATGGCAGCATAGACACTATAGACATCATTGTTTTGCAACGAGCTAACTGTCATGAACTTTATTAGTTGCCCATACAGTCTTAGTAAGTTACAAAACTTTCACATTTACCTGATAAATGGGAAGAGACATCATTGAAAATGAGAGACTGGGGGGGGGGGGGGATGTCTAGCCATAGAGAGACAGTCAGAGACAAGAATAGAGATGGGTAAGTGCTCTCATTACAGGCGGCTGCAATTCTACACTGGCCCCTGTAAAACAGTTAACGTTCCCCCGCCCCTATTTATTTCTTTAAAAAAAATATATATGATGTTTTGATGAATTGAATATGGAGGACCCTGATCTAAACAAGTCTTAGTGCTTTTTTCTGGTTGCATCCTCGTGGCAGTTTTTGTATTGACCTGTACTTTCGTTGAACTGTACCCATTCTACAAACTGTTTTTCAATCAATCAATACCAACATTGTCAAGAGAGCAGGGTTTAGCAGCACTGTCCATGTTGCCATGTGACCAGTGAAGCCCCCTTCACCCCTCCACCTGACCTCCTGGGTGGCGCCAGTGTCTCAGCAGCCCTTCTGACCAATGCTGGCGCTCCTGAGTCAGGTGGTACTGTGCTGTAGACTGTAGTGTCCGCTTGGGGTCAAACCTGTGTTTTCCGGTTTGATTTTATATATATATATTTTTTGTTATGGAGGGACAGACAGTAGGCCTATTAGATGTTTTTTAATGGTGTTGTTTCTTCTGCTTTTATTCATTTGCTGTAGCACTTTGAGATTCTGACGAATATACAGTGCGTTATATAAAATCCATTATTTTTATTATTATTATATAAATGCATCTTTTCCCATTATTTGAGCATATACTCCTATTGATTTGGTTGGCAACTTCGCAGGACTCGGCATCATTATTGCCGCGTTGGTCTGACTTTCCCCATTACTAACCCTAACCCCAACGCAAAGCCACGTTGTCGGACTAAATGCGCCGTCTGAATTACGAGCGGAAGCCAAGTCAACGCTAGCCATTAATGGCTAGCGTTGTAGCATTGGTCAGCAGCCTCTCTCTCTCTCTTTCCATCTCTCTCTGTCTCTCACTCTGACTATGTCACAGTACTTTATCAGTCCTCACACAAAAGTCAATTCAGTCAGACCTGTAATCTTATGTAACTGAATGACATACCTCCCTCTCTCTTGTGAGAACATGATGTCATGGAGCTAGATAATCTTCCATGATGTAGTGGACCAAATTGATAAATCCGCTTGGCGGCGCGTGATCAATTTTATCTCCTGCGGTACAACGAGGCCTCTCTGTGCCCTCATGACATCATCACCGCGAGCAGCGCTTTACGAAACGGAACCAGCGGAATGCTTTTCCCATGGAATGTTTGGAGCAACGCGCCGGGCAGGCAGGTAGCCAAGGTCTGGTCCGGAGCAACGCGCCGGGCAGGCAGGTAGCCAAGGTCTGGTCCGGAGCAACGCGCCGGGCAGGCAGGTAGCCAAGGTCTGGTCCGGTATGGATCATGGGATCTTGTCATGTCCATTACTGCATTACTGCATTTCCTCTGCAAAGGTGACCGAGCAATTGGTCAGTAGAAAGGGCTTTTATAATATCCTTGCCAAGTTTTATCAGCCATTGGTCGTGAGGTTGAACTTATTTCTCTTTTGTGAGAGTAGGCTGTATACTTCATTAACGTCCACTAGTGCAGCTGGGGTTCTCGTTTTTTGGCTGCGGACCCCCGGAAATGCTTTGGCCATGTCGCCTGGGTTAACGGTGCCGGAGATTAGCTGTTCACAGACGGACGGAGTGCAAAACATACATGCCTTTGGCCTGGTGGAGACAATAACCTTAATAATAGAGTATATCATAAATTAATACTGAAACCAGATTGTACTATGTGTACTATGTAAACTCTTCATTTCTATTTCCCTGCCATGCAGTTGAAAAAAATGTGTGGACATGTGAGGGACTCGCTTGCCAAAATAAGCTGATCTGCAAGTTCTTGTGCAGTGCGTCCCGATGTGAGACCATAGACGTCACATTATCACATTACATTACATCACATTAGAGTTCCTGGTTGAATGGCACATGTGCTCATCGAAAACACACACCCCTTTATTTAGGCACTATTTACGGACAGCTTGGTGAATCGGGCTCACTGAGAGTAACATTCTAAATGCTGCGTTCCCACGGTCATGAAATTCCTGGAAATACTTTTAAATTAGAAGAAAAAAAACTTTCCATTCCTAGAAAAGGTTTGGAATTTATCCTGGGTCCTGTTTTTGGCTATTGATTTAGTTCAGCATTTCCCAAAACATATACGGTATAGCATTACACAAAATATGTAACCTAAGTAGTTTTTCACCAAACGGGCTGCGTGATTGCAGCCTAATGTGTTCTGGACGTGACAAAAAAGAAAAACAAAAAAACAGATCTACAAGCTCACGACGTGCTGCAGCGTGATCCTGTGGTGGCGTAGCAAAAGGTTTGCTGCACAACTTGCTTTGAACGGTTAATCATTTGCTATATTGAAACATAATCCTCATAAAGCACTCCCTATAGTTTAAACTAAAGTAGGCAACGTACTGGCATAGCTTGCAGTTGCCACGGTGATGGCCAAACACTAGCCGGCTGTGGTTTATGAGCAGTCTATACTCAGAGGTGTGCAGTACGTCACACAGTGTAACACAGACCCCTGTGAAGGAGAGTGCTTTATGAATGTGTGTTCTGCAATGGTGGAAACTATGTCAATACTTTTTTTTTCAATGTAATGCGTCCCGGGACCCAGGGATGGTCTTTTTGATTGCATCCCAGGACCGCCGGAGGGTGACATGATTGCGTCCTTTCTCAATTTAGTGAGTCTAAGGATGCAGGATGTTTGCATCACTGTACTCTTAACGTTTTACTTAGAGGACAACTTTAGTTTTTTTCAACCAAGGTTCATGTTTTAGGTTGTTATTAGAGAAAGTAAAAGATGAGGGTAAATTTTTGAGTGGTGCAACCACTCCCTTACGGAGCTATGTGTGTCCGTGGGTGGCTGGCTGGCTGGCTGTGTCCATCCCTGGCTGGGTCTGTCACAACCAAGTGTCACTGTTGCACAGCCACACACACACCGGGCCAGCACCCTGGGCGCGTTCCTGTGGGTCTGGAACTTCCAGGGACCCCCACGGCCCACACGGAGTTGCACCACTCACTTCATACGGGTGTGTTTTTATTTGTTTAAGACCAATGTTCTCAAATGGAACAAATGGAAGTTTATTAGTCAAAACCATGGTAATGTCTGGTCTAGGGACTCTTCAATATTGGTGATTGGCATCGGACCTAATCATCTGGCATGGGTCGGCCTGGAGTCTTCTTGTTCCTACTGTACATCTACTGTACCATCCAGTCTAGGCAGTTGTACCTGTTTAATTGCTCACTGAACCAAACAAGAGCGTCTCATTTGAGTTGTTGTTAGCAGATCATGTAATGATGTTATTGGTGTTGACATGTCTAGCTACTGCCTGGCTGACTCTGCTTTCAGTGTGTAAGTAATGCAGAATAGATGTCTGACAATAATTTAACTATTGAGAGCGTACAATTAAACCACTGGTTGAAAACCACTGTACAACATAAAGAGGTTGGTGAGCTGGTGTGAAGCCCTCCACCTTATCAAATAACACTGCCATCCTTCACTTGTCCTCATGTGACCTTGATTTCACCTTTTATTACGAGTAAATGTGGATGTTTGTTTGAGATTAGCGGAGGCAGGCTTTAGCACAGCATGCACTCAGTTTGAAATGACAGCAGTGTTAAAGGTGAAGTAAACTATGCTTGAACTCATAAGGAATTTGTCTGTGGCGTGGCGTGGCGGGTTGCTTAAATCAGATGGACCCGACTAACTAGATCAGATCTTACATAATCATGAATCATCTCATTCTGGCCATTCACACAATGTGCATGCGTCCTCACTTTTGTCTTCAATGTTTGTGTTTACAGTGTAGATTTCCGTCATACACAAACATTACATTTCCATTGACAATGAATGGAGAATTTTACGTCATAGTGTCTGAGCAAGTAGACATGTTACGTCATAATGATGTACGATGATAAGAGATTTTGTACACTACACACACACACTCAAAAGTAGTCATAGGAAACTGTAGCAAAACAATGTCTATTGGCGCCCCTCAAAATAAATATCTTTGAGGGACGCTAGCCCCTCCTATGTCCAGCTTTGAGCGTCTGTGCAATCACAAACATTGAAGACCAAAGTGTGTAAACACAAACATTGAAGACAAAAGTGAGGACACAAATTGTGATTGGCCAGAATGAGATGATGTATAGACGTATGATGATAAGAGCGCCCCTCACTGTGTGATTTTCTTTTTCTATATGAAAAATATGGCTAATAGAAGGTTAATGGGGCCTAAATTAGTTTTTGATGTAATCCCTGGTCAAATAAATGCTATTAGCCTAAATCCAGCTTTTCCTTGTTTAAACCATGAGCAATGTGCTCTCAACCGCTTATACTTAGGCTATTGGACACAATAGCAGATCTACAGGCTCACAACGTGTCACACGTTGACATGTCCAAACGTCACTTTTCAGGATTCAACTTAAAAAAAAGTAGCAGATTGACATGGGGTTTGTGCCCGATGAAGGCGCCTGTCCCACCTTTGAAACAACGAGACAATCAGTGTCTTGTCATTTTAATTGTCTTGTCGTTTGCCGCATCAATTTACCACAATGCTTTGCGGGGTGTGGGCGGTGGCGATAGGGGTTTGTGCCCAACGACATGCTATTTTTGTGGAACATGTTCACCTATAATGCTCCCAATAGGGACACCAGGGTGTGAAAGTGGTTGAATGAAGCTGCGGCCCTGCAAGGTGACAGCAGCGAGTTAGCCCTGAGCCCGGACAAACGTGCTGACTTCTGGATCCATGCCCAGCAACCTGCTGGCACTGACTATCTGCAAGGCCAGCTCATCTACTCTGTAACATGACTGACTATCTGCAAGGCCAGCTCATCTACTCTGTAACATGACTGACTATCTGCAAGGCCAGCTCATCTACTCTGTAACATGACTGACTATCTGCAAGGCCAGCTCATCTACTCTGTAACATGACTGACTATCTGCAAGGCCAGCTCATCTACTCTGTAACATGACTGACTATCTGCAAGGCCAGCTCATCTACTCTGTAACATGACTGACTATCTGCAAGGCCAGCTCATCTACTCTGTAACGTAACTGACTAACTGCAAGGCCAGCTCATCTACTCTGTAACGTAACTGACTAACTGCAAGGCCGGCTCATCTACTCTGTAACATAACTGCAGTTTCTAAGTAGGGCTGTAAAAACTGTCGATTGTCTTGTAGATCGGCTATTTTCACTTGACATTTAATAACCCAAAATACTAATTGACTATTGACTTATTATTTTATAATCCATTATGAATCAGTTGGTTCAATTAGGCTAAATGTTGCAGCCCTAGTTGCAAGATCTTCTTGCCATTCTGTGTGTCGTTAACAAGTTTGTGTGTGATCTCACACACACACACACACACACACACACACACACACACACACACACACACACATGCGTGCTTGTGCAGTGGGAGTACTCAGCCATGTGACTGAGTGTTTTCATCTTTGTTTTTCCACATAGTTGCCATCAGCTGATAGCCTGTGGCCCCAAGGGGCTCTATAGAGATGTGTATTTATATGAATGGGGGTGTGTGTGTGTGTGTGTGTGTGTGTGTGTGTGTGTGGGGGTTATAGTTATTACCGCTCATTACAGTTGCATTATTGTGACGCATGTTTCGATGCTAACGCAGGATCCACCGTTCATGATCTGATCATTTTAGTTTACAGTAACCCTATTATCAGAGACCCAACAGTCTAAGGGCCGATTCATACTCCTATTTTACCGCTGTAGTGCCGAAATGATTTCGGCTCGTCAGAAATTTTCAGTAGCAACGAAGAGACGACTTTAGGACGCCCTTTTTTTTAATTAAAATAAATTATTATTTTGAAACCGTAGGCAAGCTTTTATTTTCTGGCGATTTTATTTTCCTTTTACGTTGTTCGCTTTATAACGCACGCTCCCAAAATGGGCACACCAACTACAGGTTGAGTTGTCAAGTTTTCAATCACAAAACTATACTGAACATACACAGTGAACACTCAAATGTGTTGGTCTAACCCCGAATGAAACACATCTTCTGGCACTTGTTGTAATGTTCCTGTAGTAAACCCAGCCCATCTGATGGTGTGTATAGACAAGACTAAAGTAAACTATTATATACATTTGGAAATACTGCTGGGTCCAGGTCTGATATGGACAGGGTTCAAGGAGTTTTATTGTCATTCCAAATGAGTACAGAACACAATTTGTTTACTCAGGTCCTGGTCAGGCAAAAAGATACAATACATCTAAAAATAACACCTGAATAGACATAAAACCTAAAGTGCAAAAAAAGCAATTGCACAACCCACTAACATTGCACATGCCCATAAATAATCAGCAGCATTAAAAAGAAACGGTTCATGTATCGCAGCTCAAGTTCACAATGCAGAGTTCAAGTGTAATCACACAGATCACAAAGTGCAAAGGTCACAGTTCAAGGTCTAGAGTTCATGATTCTCACAGCTAACAGGGAAGAAGCTATTCTTCTTCCTAGAGGTGCTGGCCTTAAAGGACAACTTTAGTTTTTTTCAACCAAGGTTCATGTTTAAGGTTGTTATTAGAGAAAGTAAAAGATGAGCGTTATTTCTTTTTTCATTTGCTGCTTTCTTTCGTTTTAGGGATATTAGCTGTTTTTGACAAGGGGGGGGGGGGGCATTTGAGCATGTGGCTAAATATGTATTTCTTTACAGAATATTATGGCGATTTCTTTTTTTATTATTTACTATAGTCCTAATAAACCCCAGGAAATTACCCCAGATGTAATTTCCTGGGGCTTATTAGGACTATAGTAAATAATTTAAAAATAAATCGCTATGAAATGTTGTAAAAACAACAAAAACAGCTAAAATCCCTAAAACGAAAGAAAGCAGCAAATGAAAAAAAGAATATGCTCAACTTTTAGTTTCTCTAATAACAACCTAAAACATGAACCTTGGTTGAAAAAAACCTTGGCTGAGACCAGAGCCATAGAGTAATGGTTGAGACGAAGCAGTGAAAGGCCCTGAAAGATACATGACATCAGTCTTAACCAATATCTTTCTGTTGTATGAACACAAGGCTGCTGTATACTTTATACCTCATACTAAGCATTTAAAGTATGACATTCCGTTTCTCTCCAAAGTTGAATGTTGCCACTACTGTTGGAGCAGCCATAAACTATACACAGGTTCATCCCGATGTTCTGGGCATCTTCGTAGAGTTAGTGTTAGTAAAAAGCAGGTAAAAGAGTAACGTTTGAGAAGACTAACGTCAGTCTCACTTTCCCATTCAATGTAGTAGAAGAGCCGACTCTTTACACCGCAGATATGTCGTCTCCACCTACAGGAAATACGTAATTGCCTGCGACCATGAGACCCGTTTCTGAGTCGGTCTATATGTAAATGTCACTGAGGGCAGGAAGGCTGCATCCATGGATCCTCTGGGCAGACGATCACCACCTGGGTGTGGTTGGTAATGTGTGCTCAGAGGCAAATAGTTTTAGCCTATATGTTTTTATCTGGACATAAAATGCTGACCACTGAAAGTAAAGCTGAACCGTAAGGTCAAAAGGTCATGTCATAGAGAGTTTCATTTGTTTGGACTGTACAGCTGTATTTAATTATGCTTGTACTGACGTGCTGTGGTGCACATTGACAAACATCCAAAACAAGAGCAGGCCAGTTTGGTTTCTTGCCATTCTCGTTAAGACATGATGAAATTAGTTCTACACACACACACACACACACACACACACACACACACACACTAATGCCGGTCTGTTCCCCACACAAACACGCATGGCACACTCACATTATGAAATTGTCATGGTGCAACCTTTGTGCAACGTAAATACTTCATAATGATGATGATTCATGGGCAATTTGTAATGTAAGTCATTATGTTTGTCATGGAAAAAAAGAACCCGTAGGCTAATTATTCTAGGCATGTGTCAATGCAGGGAGGACTTGTATTACATTTATATTAGATTGTAATAGACTCGAGTCATATTAATACTACAGCCCCAATGTTTATTGGCAAACATTTTAAATTGATTCAAACACGCTGACAATTTGTAATCTATCTCTTACTAAACAAACTTTAGTTTAGTAGTATGCGACGACACGGTAATTGAGTGTAAGTTGTCACGTCCCCTTTAGTCCCTCTGTCCTATTGGGGCCAGCTGTGCGTGTTTGTCTGTCTATAATTGCCTTCAGGACCCTGCATGCAGGTGTTTCCAATCTCCTCATCAGCTGTTTGCAGTTTGTTTTCTTTGCCACTGCCTTTTGGTTCATCTATCCCTACACCATAGGCTATACAGCGGCCCACATTACATCTATATCACACCAACAACACATTTGCTACTGAACAGCACTACTAACCAACAGGACCACGTGACCTCATATTCTCTGTTGCATATTTCAGTTCATTATTATTTAACCGTTATCTAAATAATTGTACGACGTTTCCCTTACTAAGTATAGTCTGTCGGTAGACTTGTCATCCTGAGCCAGTGTGTTACTGCTGTATGATGGATGAACAATGCCTGCTTTATTGTCTCTGGTTCAAAGTTGTTTTGGTTCAAGGTTTGGCCCCTGCAGTCATCTTTGGTGTTAGCCGCCACATTAGAAAACTCTCTAAGTGTAGGTCTCTTAATTTGGACCACTGATGTACTGTACCCAATGTGCAGGGTTCTCTCCACATTCCTCAATGCACTTCTGAATTGAACTGTGTGTAACTGTGGACATGATTTCACCCACAGAAAACTACAAGGAAGAGAGATCATTAACAACCCATTTCCCATTACACAACCTGAGGCCAATTCTACAAAATCTTTTCTAAATCGGTAGTTCACTAACTTTTTTGTAAAAAGGAAAAGAAAATAAGAAAAACAAGTGTGTGTGTGTGTGTGTGTGTGTGTGTGTGTGTGTGTGTGTGTGACTGTGTGTGTGTGACTGTGTGTGTGTGTGTCCCAAATTAGATGACTGCTCAGTGTCAATGGCCCAGCTGTAGGCTGCTCAACAGTGTGTGACCCCAATCATCTGCATGGGTCAATGGGTCGTACTCTAAACGAACAGACAGATATAGAGACACACACAGCCCTTCATTGGAGCGGTGTGCGCAGCTCAAACATAAATAGCAGATGCCCATGCTCGCAGTGCAGCACAAAGTGACGTGTTGTGAGCTTGTAGATCTGTTTTTTTATAGGTGCTTTCCCGGTTTTGAATGGGTTAAAAAAGTTTGAACCAACGTATGAACACTGATAAACGCTCTGATTGGGGATGTGCAAAACAATTCATTTCATTGTCAGTGCTGTGCATATTTAAAGGGGATCTCAACCTCAAGGGCGTTCAAGGTGTTCTTGAACATTGAAACTAACTTGAACCAACTGTACCTGTCATACAGTAACCAGACATACCATTTTCTACTATAACTAGCAATCTGAGAACCCATCTGCAAATAAAGGAGAAACGGCACAGATGAAGCGTCAGAGAATCCACGCTATGAGTCTGGCCAAAGTCAGGCTAAACTAGTGTTATATTGGTGGCTATAGCATGGTTCCTCCTGGTGGCTTCAGCAGGGTTTTTGAGGAAAAAAAACCCACACGGAGTTGCACCACTCACTTCACACAGGTGTGATTTTTAATGTCAACTTGTTTTCTTTTATAGTAATGTCTCTCTCTCTCCTCTCTCTCAGTTTGCTCGGGTGTGGATTCCCGACACAGAGGAGGTCTGGAAGTCGGCTGCGCTATCCAAGAATTACAACAATGGCGACACTTCCCTGCAGCTGGTGTTGGACGATGGAACGGTAAGGAGGAGAAGAGAGGGATTAAGGAACAGCAGGAGATCACTGTCTTTCCTCTAGCTCAGTTGTTTTCAACCAGTGGTCTGGGCGGGACCACCAGTGGTCCTCGAGGGTGTCCCAGGTGGTCCCCGGCTAAATGATGGAGAGTTGGTAACAAAGACCCTTATTAGATCTTTAACTCTTGTCAGGTCCTCGAGACTTAAATTATTGTTACATACCTCCATTAGGCTACTTAATTTACAAGAAGTCTACACGAGCATGTAAAATAATTGTCATTTTGATCAACGTTTGCCTTATCTCAGCTATGGTATACCACATCAACACGGCATGGAATTGGGGGCAAAATGGTGTCCAACAACGACAACAAAATATTCTTTAGTTTTCGGTCCTGCGAAGCAAATCTCATCATGGTGGGCCGTGGCTTAACCCGTTGATGCCTGGTGCGACCTATACGTTGTTCTACCCTTTGATGCCGGCGCGCTCTCTGTGTCTCATCAGCTATTGCTATATACATGTAGCAACATAACTGTTTAAAACAAATAATGAATCAAAATGTGAAGGTTTTCAGAACCTTATAGGTCAGGCCTAGAGAAGGCGTTCCCAGATTCGGCCTCAGGCCTCAATGCCGAACAAAATGATGCAGGCCTTGACATGAAAAGGGTTGGAAACCACTGCTCTGGCTGATTTATGCTCTGCTGTCAACGCACGCAAAAAAAACAGCAGAACTACGACTTAAAAGCTCACGGCACGTTGCGGATGCGACGCATCGGTGAGCTTGTAGAACTGCTACACTGCTACTATTGTCGAATAAATTATAGAAATAAATAAATAGAAAATCAGGCTTAACCCATTTTGACCTGAGATCAGATTCTTCTTCTACATCCTGACATTTTCTAAGATAGCAGGACCTACAAGCTCGTAGGCGCGCCACCGAGTGGCGCGCTACGAGCTTGTAGGTCCGCTATTTTTCAATAGCTAAATTATAACATAATGTTTAAAACACCAAAAGGGGTTCCCGCCCCAAAATGGGTTAACTCAGTCTGGCTCTGTAACAATCATTTTCACCCCTGCTCACTTTTCTTGTAAATACATAGTCGTACATACATACCGGTACTCTCTCTCTCTCTCTCTCTCTCTCTCTCTCTCTCTCTCTCTCTCTCTCTGAGACGCGACACACCGCATCTCATTATTGCTTATTGGTGTTACCATTAGCTCTCTCGATAAACAAGACCTTCCAGATTTGCCTTGAGGAGTCGTAAATATCGCTAATTAAATTCTCCTCTGCTTGGAATACATGCAAACAAACAGCTACCGTCCTCCATACAGTTCCTACTTAACATTTACCATCATCGTCACATGTGTTAAATAATCTGCCCCGTGAGAAACTGAAGCCTTTAACATATGTATGTACTGCTTCTCTGGTGATTCTACAAGCCTATAGTGGCTTCGCACGTATGGAATCACATGTGAAATAGGGTGTTGATGAAGCATTCACACATTGATTTCCCCATTGAGTTGTACGTACAGTCGTGTTATCTGTCCTGAGATT
>NC_137862.1:47021672-47120601 GCF_963924005.1 Protomyctophum bolini | reverse complement strand
AATCGTCACATGCACCCAGTGCATGTAAGTGGAGGAGCCGGACAGTTATAGCCTCACAACAGCAACATGTTGACAACGTCTGGGAATGTCACAAAACATCTCAATGTCTCCATCTTGCAATGAGAGTGACATATGGTAACTGAGCCATGCATTGCACAACGAAGAGAGCTACAGTATATATTGAGGAGGCAGAGAGAAGCCCAGCGAGGATAGTCCAGAGGTATAGTACTAGTGAGATCCAGAGGATCGGATAGGAATCCAGGACCCGGATGGAGGGAGAGGAGAGGAACCAGAAGGAACCAGAGAGAAGGATGTCTGATGGGTATTGGCCACATCAGGACACACCGCTCCCACAGACCAGCTCCCGACGCTCTGACCTGAGCGTCCCAGGCAATCCAAGGCACTACACCGGGATTAAACGATCGTGTTTCGGGTTTCACTGTCGTCTTTTAAGTTACCTTTGAAGAGCCACTGCGCTGAGTTGCTTCAACTTGCTTGTCATGAAAAATCACTTTAAAACGGTGTAATCGCTTGTCGTAGTGTTCAAAAAGTGCTGACCGGCCTGGGCCATGGCTCAGCGGTCCTTGGCCGGTAGTCCAAGTCTGGCAGTGTGCCGCGGGTTCGACTCCCGATCCTGACGGCCTTTAATGCATGTCACTCCCCCATCTCTCTCCCCAATTCCTGTCAGCCTGCTGTCTGTCCCTCTATAAAAGGGACAGACAGCGAAAGCGACCTCAACAACAGAACGGAGCAGGAAGCGCTCGGCACCGCTCCACCCCCACCATTGTAATGAATTGGGACTCAATTTCCCATTAAGGCCTAAAAGTCTCTCCTGCCACAGCCCCAGGAAGTGGCTTTATACAATTCGTTTTTTTGTGGCAGGCAGTGGACCCCCAATAGAACATTTGTTTATTAAAGTTTATTTTATTTAATGTTCAAAAATAGAAGATATGCAAGCTCACGTGGCAGGAAGTGAGCTTGTACATCTGCTATTTCTTTGGAGATATCCAATATATAAATGTGGTTAAAATGATTTTAATGCTATACTTTTGCTGGGGACCCCCTGGAACCCCTCCAAGGACCCACTTTGAGAACACTACTATACAATCTATCACTACATCATATTTTATGCTCTCAAAGGGACGAGATCTCGGCCTACACCAGCCTACATTTTACCACATATAGCTACTCTATTTTTATATATTTTTATGTGCAAGATAAAGATCGACTGAATGATAATAAACAGTGAAACACAGGGGAGGCAGAGTCTCTGAACGCTGCATACTAAGGAACCTACATAAGTGGTGCTCAAAATATAGGTCTGGGGACCCCCAGGGGCCATCAAGGGGGCTCCAGGTGGTCCCCAACAAGGCTTAATTATGTTTTAAACAAGAATGACATCGATTAATGACCAGCTGAGCTGCCTTATATCCCATGGCTGAGAGGTCGGCTACAGGCAAAAAGTGTGTGGTTGCCTAGAGATGAGGCCACAGCCACAGGACGATTGGTTGTCAGTGCAGCCAATGAGAAACATAGGTCTCAACTAACAGCAAGTGAGAGAACATTGACCAGCTGTGCTTCCACAGAAGCTGGTTAAATAAATCTCTGCCAAATACATATATTAATTTGGGCATCCCTGACATAATCGTTTGAGAACCACTGGATTAGGAGTAAAATCAGAACGGGATGAAGTCCCTCAGCTGTTTGGAAAATCTGTCTGCCGAGTGCTGATTGGCCAGTTGAGTTAAAAACTTTAAGAAAAACACTTTCATCTCATTGGAGCAATTGTTAAGCTTTGGAAATGAGCCTCTCCTCTCCTCTCCTCCTCTCCAACCTTGTCTTATTTATTTCTTCCCCTCTCCTGCTGTCGTTTCATATCCTGTCTTTCACTCCTCCCTTTATCCTCTCCCTCTCATCTTGGAGTTTCTCTCTCACCCCCCCTTCTCCATCTCTTCCCCCCATCTTTCTTTTCTTCACCCCTGCTTGCCTCCCCCCCTCCATCTCCTCCTCACCCTCTTCTTTGTGCCTTTCTCCCTCTGGCGTCACACTGTGTGCGCGTGTGTGCGCGCGTGTGTGTGTGTGTGTGTGTGTGTGTGTGTGTGTGTGTGTGTGTGTGTGTGTGTGTGTGTGTGTGTGTGGTGGGGTCAGAGATCTCTCTGGTGCCCATATGCCGCTTCCCTACTACAGCATCCCCCCTCCCCCCTCTCTGATGACGTCACTCTTATCCCCAGCCCACGTCCACCAATCGGTGAACGGAGCTGGCAGCATGAATAAAATGAAGGCTTTCTTTCTCTGCAGTGATGATGTCGAATCTGTCTCTCCCGACATGTTTTCTTTTTTTCGGCATGTGCTTTTAGTTTGCATCAGCTGTTTTCACAGCCGTGTGTGTGTGTGTGTGTGTGTGTGTGTGTGTGTGTGTGTGTGTGTGTGTGTGTGTGTGTGTGTGAATTGGAATATCTAGCTGCTGAAAGCCTCCTTGTCTGCAGTCAGTGAAACACTGACAGTGTGTTTGGTCTTAACTCAGCAATCTTATATACTCCCTGCCAACTGATTCCTCGCTGCTATATCGATCCGTTCAGTGTGGGGATGTAAGGATGCTTATACTGCAGCTATGGAGTGTTGCAGACGCAGCAGGGACTTAATTCCCCCAGAGTTCAACAGGAAAGCCATATAGACCCCCAGCCAAGAAAACACAGCGGGTGTGTCATCCCTGGACCCCACACGAGGACGCTCTGTATACTACAGTACACTGCTACTGTATAGATTAGGGGTTCTCAACGTTAAAGCTTTGGCCTTGTCTTGCGTCCCCCGCCCTGCCCCGCCCTCTCCTCACCCACCAATACTTGACTGACCACTGCAATAACCTTAACATCATTTAGGCCTGACGTTTTCACGATTTTTCAAAGATAGCAGACCTACAAGCTCGTAGCACGGCAAAGCACGCCAATCGGTGGCGCGCTATGAGCTTGTAGATCTGCTATTTTTCAATAGCTAAAGTATAACATAATGCTTAGTTAAAACACCAGAACACCAATTGCTGTCGGGTATAGAAGCCTCAGCCACATTCTTTTTTTGAATGTTTGTTTGTTTTTTGTAAATTAATGCCCTCCTTGATCATATTACAGCGTTACACAAAAGTATCAAAAGTAGCAGAGCTTTTAGATCTATTTTTGGGGAAAACGTTTGAAAGCGTATTCCATCTATAGCAACATATGATTCTCTGCAGAGACTTTATGTAAATTAATTGCGATAAGGAGATTACACTATGTATTAACTGTGACAGGCCTAGTAGTCACAGAACTAACATTTCCCAAACCGTAACTAAAATGCAGTAATTAAACCACACCAAAGACTCTCTGATTTGGGTTTTTCATGCACTGTTTATCTCTGTATTTCGTTGCTGGCTGGCAGAAACGTCTTGTTTCCGTAGGTGTTTTTGAGTGGTGCACACCGCCGTCTCCATTAAAGGGCTATGGGTGTCCCTATGTCTGTAGTTGCGAACGCAGTGAGCACTAACTATAGAAGCTGGCCTAAACTGTCTGTGTGTGTGTGTGTGTGTCACGCTGTAATACCACCGGCCCGCCACCAGATGGCACAGCTGTATCAAACACACACACACACACACGCACACAACAATCTTAACTTAAAAGAGAACATAAAAAAAACCTTAAAGTACGTAATTTATTCGAATTGTTGTTATTGCAATTTACGAGCTGCGTTCGCTTCCCGCATTTGCGCGTCTTACTTGTGTTTAGAGTACGCCCTTTTGACTCTGCTGTTTAGAGCCGAGCCATTCACACTGAGCAGTCGGCTAAACACACACACACACACACACACACACACACACACACACACACACATAACTATAACAATAAAAGTATAGTTGCACCACTCGGGTGCAATTTCTTTCATAACTTCACCCAATCCAAGCCATCCACTAGATATCTCGAGGAAAGCTACTATTTATCATCTGGGCCATCCACGAGAAACACGAGATTTGATGAAACTATAAAAAAATATTATTGGTACCTTTTTTTTTTGCTTCCGTTGCTAGCCTCCACAGGCATTGTAGAAACGGCCATACTTGATCATTTGCGGTACACATGCACGCGCACAGGTTTATTAGTGGTTATTCTGTTCAAAATGGGACAAAGTACCATGCTTGGGACCTTATAAAACATTAATCCATGCTCGCGCTGAGAAAATTAATCGTCTGTGCGTTGGTACACAGCCTAGAGTGTCCAGTTCGGGCTCTTCTTTGCTTCTTTGCTATGAGCAACGCCCTCATCATATCATACTACACCTTTTTCAGGTTTCCACCTGAAAAAGACGCTACAATACAAGCTCACAACATTGGCGCGAAGTGACACGTTGTGAGCTTGTAGATCTGCTATTTTCACTACTTCTTAAATATTTGTTTTCTAATTATTATTATTTTATTTCTTGATGAAAGTCCCTTTTTTATTTTTATTTTTTATGTTTTAAAAAAAATTAAATTAAATTATAATAATAATTAAAAACAAAATATAAGAGACAAAATAAAGGGACCCATAAAAGTCCGCGGCCCATAAATGGTCCCGACCCAGTGGCGTAAAGCACAACAACCTGCAACAGTTTCATAAGGGTTCACATCCATGTCAGAGCCATGCGGGCCTCGCCTCTGTCCTACTTCTCTGTCTAATTAAACGGCAGCAATATGTTTAAAACACACACACACACACACACACACACACACACACACACACACACACACACACACACACACGCTGTGCATTGTTGTGCACTGACCTCGTCAAGCCCTGACCCATAGTGTGAGAGCCACTAGCTTTGTCCTGTATAGAGCGTCGCAGTCCCGCCCCCTCGAGAGACCCGGAAAATGAATCCCTGTTCATTTTCCTATTGACTTTTCAGAAAGTATTTAAAGACGTTTACGCCGCGGACAAAGCCAACTCTTGTCGTGACAAATCATGACAACAAACAAAAACTTTCGGGCCAAACAAATAATTAGAAAGTTTTGTTTTTCTTCTTTGTAGTTATTAGTTTGGTCCTAAATATTGTGTTTGTTGTCATGATTTGTCACGACAAGAGTTGGCGTCGTTTCTCTCATCATCAGGCCAAATTAAATACAGCTGATGTGAAACTTCCATGTCCTTCTCTCATCATCAGGCCATCGGAAACGCCAAGACCACTCGCAACGACAACAGCAGTCGCTTCGGGAAGTACATCGAGATCGGCTTCGACAACCGCTACCGCATCATCGGGGCCAACATGAGGACATATCTGCTGGAGAAGTCAAGAGTCGTCTTTCAGGTTAGCCGCACGGCATGTAAAACAGGCATGCGGACACACACACACAGTCGCACACACACACGCACGCAAGCACACACACACACACACACACACACACACACACACACTGTGCTTGTAACTTTCTGCTATTTCTGTCTCTATTATCAATATCATCTATCGCTAGAGCAGTTAACAGTTCGACATCAATGCAGTTCAGTTCCTTAAAAACAAGGCTTTTCCAGTTGTTCAACAAAACACCAAACGAGGAAGCAACAAGTTATATTCTCTTTCTGTTTCCTTATAGTTCCCCACAAAGACTAAAGAATGTATGCACGGTGTTCTGAGAAGCATACAGTTGAAGTAGCAAGCAAGTACTGTAGCTGTCAGTCCAACTCGGGTCCTCTTGAGACCAGAGGAACTAATTATATAGCGCCTTTAGTTTGTCCGAGGCGTTTTACATAGATAGTGCATTACATTCACCCATTCATACAGTCATGCACACACATTCATATGATGGCGGAGGAGACCATTTAGGGGTTTCAGACTCTTGCTCAAGGACACTTCGACACTTAACTCTGGGGGAGCCCGGGATCGAACCGGGAACCTCATGGTTCCCATAGAGCTGAGTGAACCAAACTCAGACTCTGTCTCTGACCCAAAGTAACCAGACTGAAACCCAGACTCTGACCCAAAGTACCCAAACCCTACTTAAATCTACTTATCTTAACCCAAGAAGGGTTACAAAACGTTTTGTGCCAACTGCTGTGGACATTTTAAATATATATATTTTTTAATAGTTCACCACCTGATCCCCACAGCCCATGATCACTGTTGCTGTGTTATGTGAATGCATTTTATATAGTATTTAATGCATTTGTGTATTTTATGTAATGTTTTATTTTTTATATTAAATTGAATGGACCATAAAGTTTTCTTTATCTTTATTGTAAGAAAAATGAGTGAAATTCATTTTTGTACAAACTCACATCATTTGTAGTTTTCAGGACAGCGAAGAATAGACATCGAAAATAGAAATAACAAGAAAAACTGCTCAAATATTAAAATATCTCAGATAAGAGTAGAATAAATCGTATACCGGTATATTTCATATGAAGAATATGAGTAGTACAGCAACAAACTGAAATCCAAACCACGTCTTGTACACAAGTCTTCACACAACCTGCTGCTCAGTTAACTACATTCCTGTCTTTTATTTCCTTTCTTGTTCTCCTTGTTTCTTTCTTCCCACACACACACACACACACACACACACACACACACCCCCTGCCCCAGACGGAACTCTGTTAAGGAATGAGGATATAGTACAAACTGTGCCAACATTTCATGCATGCTTGGCTCTAACATGCACCTGTGCGTGTTAAATATAAAATATTGAAAATAAAACTTGACTCACTACTGTGAGTCAGCATCAATAACTGTGTTTGTTTATGTTTGCGTGTGTGTGTGTGTGTGTGTGTGTGTGTGTGTGTGTGTGCGTTTTCAGGCGGATGAGGAAAGAAATTACCATATATTTTATCAGCTGTGTGCTTCGTCTCATCTGCCGGAGTTCAAATCTCTGAAACTGAGTAAGACACACACACACACACACACACACACACACACAGTCACGCACACACACACGCACACACACGCGTGTGCACACCCCCTGCACTTTAATACCAACCTCTAACCTTAGGCTACACACCTAACTATAAACGAACCCTAGTCATTAATACTAAACCCTAAAAATAAATCCTAAACCTAAAAAATAATAAATCTTTGCTCTCCAGGATTTGTATGTGTGTGTTCTGAATACCAATACACACAAACAGCTGTTTATGTGGTTGTGGTCTTTTTGTACGAACAAACACTTTGACTGTTAATTCACGGCATCAAAAATGAACCAGTCTCTGAAACGCATTCTCTAATTACAACCACTGAAATAAATGGAGGTCAACCACGATTTCCTCATTTCAGATTTTTTTCCCTCCTAGTAATTTCCACGTATTATTTTTGAGTGGTGTCTGAGCACGAAAACAGCATGGTTGTTTTTCACCACCTGTGCGCAACCTAACACACACACACGCACATATTAACTGTATATATGGTGATTTCATGTGTGCCAGTAGTAGTACAGTACAGTGACCCCTCCCCCGAAAGCAATAGCTACTGAGCTGCAGGCCTCCTATTGTTGCGTCGACGGAACAATAGACTCTAACCATGCTAATTGCCATCAGCCTGTACTCGCCTGGCAACTTTACTTTATAAATGGGGCACAGACTAGCTTGGCACTCATTGTACAGCTACTACAAGATGGAACCAGCAGCCAAAAAGAGCCAGAAGACGCTACATTTCGCTCCCTCCGGAAAGACGCCACCAGAACCCGACAGCAGCACACACAGCGCCGCCGGGTCAACTCCATCTGACGACGGCACAGCCAGCGGCCCCTCGCCGCCGGGGGGAACAACAACAACAACAACTACAACAACAACGGCGACTACTACTACTAACGCAACGCCTACAAAGAAAGCCACTGCCAGACTTTACCGTGATGACTACATGGAGTTTGGCTTCACCTTTACTGGGGATACAACTAACCCGATTCCGCTGTGCATCGTTTGTGGATTGAAGCTTGCAAACAGCGTCATGGTTCCCAGTAAGCTTTAATTAGCGTCACCTTGATACCACTCATGTTGAACTCGCTACAAAGGACAAAAACTTTTTCGTGAGTTTGAAAGAAAAAAAAGGAGAAAGACACAGCGAAGCAGGCAAGTCTCTTGATACGCAGTACCACAAAGACTTCTGAAAAAGGACTGGAATTAAGCTACCAAATCGCAGAGATGTTGGCAAAGTTAAAATTGCCACATTCATTGGCAGAAACGGTAATAGCCAATTCATTCAAATTTGCGGGGGGTGTGGGCTTGGTACCACCAGATCTTGCAAAGGAGGAATTAGCAAATGTGCCGCTCTCAAATAACACAATTGGCCGACGCATTGAAGACATGTCTGCAGACATTGAGAGTTTTGTCAAACATATTTTCTTTTCTTTTTTATCAAATATTGACAAATCGACACATCGATGTGTGTGTTATATTTTGTAAATGAGTTTTCAAAAATAAAATGAAACTGAGGCACTTGTTATGGAAATAATATATGTCCATCCGGGTGAATGTATATCTTAGAAGTTTATTCAGAAGAACAGCAACAAGCAAACAACATCTCTCAGTCTAGCAGGCTTAGCCTGTATTACTCCACATTCTCTCCCAGTACATCTCTCTCTCGTGGTCTCCATCCCACCAGTCCCCTCAGCTTCTCCCTAGGTCCTCTCTTATACCCCAGAAGCAGGTCCACAGATAAACATGACCACCACAAAGGTACAGTACAATGACTGTCTTGGCTGTCCCCCTCCCTCCTGTGACAGGAACCTACCTAGTTATACCTATTCAGGCCCAGCAGGTGCCAGGGTCTCATAACAAACAATAGGTGTGACATGGCCTTTTATATACAACTTGTTTGGATTAAGACAGGCTTTCAGGCCAAGGTGTCGTTGCTCACAGACACGACCAGACAGACTAGCATGGAACCATATACTATATAGATTTGAGTCTTCATATTTCCCACCACACACTGTCTCTGTCCTTTTCTTCGATGAGTGCTGTCATGTGTGTTTTTAAAGGTATATTGGGTTCAAAGAAGTTTTACTCTGTCAAAAGTATAATGTGTTTGGTATCAAAGACGTTTTACTATATAATATATTTATATATGGGACAAAAAAGGTTGGGAAACACTGCAGTAGAGGGACCCCACACGGTAACTCTGTCATTTCTCAACCGTTTTGGACACGGGGCGGCTGGGTGTGTTCCCGTGGGTCTGGAGCTTCCCGCCCCGCACACGGAGTTGCACCACTCACTTCACACAGGTGTGATTTTCATCATCACTCACTAGCATTGCTCTATATATTCTCTGCCTGTTCCTAAACGCCACTAACCACTTTCAAACTGTCTTTCAATTTTGGGTATGTCATTATAGGCAAGTTTTCTATAGGCAATTTTGGTTGTATGCCAAAGTATATAGAGCTTAATGGGCCTGTGATTATACTGTAGGTGAAACCTTCTCCCAAACTTCCAGGAAATGTAAAACTTTTCAAATAGCGGAAAGACACGCTTACAACACGTTGCACCTGGCCGCGTCGTGATCTTGTAAATTGGCTTTTCGGGGTGCGGCAAAGTGTACAGAAGGGCTTAAGTGGTTTTATGCAGCACATAGTTGTTATCTGGTTCAGATCAACCATTGGACGGTAGCATAGCCATGTGGTATCTATCTATATGGTGTGACCGACCGCTATAGGGCTGGCTGTCACCATCATGACATCCTAATTGTCATACCAATCATTTCGATGTATGGTTTAATTGTGTTTTTGGCACATTGGAACACATACATTTATAATATGACATTTTCTCTTTGACTTTTGTAAACAAAAAATGTCACAAGGAAGATTATGACAGATAACGGAAACCTACGCAGAAACGATTGACAATGATCGGTACCTATAATCAAGATAAAAGCTGTACAATGGCCAAAACAGGTCAAGCATTTAATAATGTTATCTACTCTCAGCTCACAGCAGATTAATTCATACAGGTGAACGGAAACTATTCTGACAATTAAGGCAGAATAATTGCCATTACTGTATGTCAAATAATTAAGGTCACTATGTAATAATTGTGCCAGACCTTAAGGCCTATAGTGAGTGCAGAACGGATAGAGAGCATTGTGAAGGACATGCACGTCGGATACAAGATGCGTTCATGAAGCCAGGCAGGGCACACTGTGATGCGTTCATGAAGCCAGGCGGGGCACACTGTGATGCGTTCATGAAGCCAGGCGGGGCACACTGTGATGCGTTCATGAAGCCAGGCGGGGCACACTGTGATGCGTTCATGAAGCCAGGCGGGGCACACTGTGATGCGTTCATGAAGCCAGGCGGGGCACACTGTGATGCGTTCATGAAGCCAGGCGGGGCACACTGTGATGCGTTCATGAAGCCAGGCGGGGCACACTGTGATGCGTTCATGAAGCCAGGCAGGGCACACTGTGATGCGTTCATGAAGCCAGGCAGGGCACACTGTGATGCGTTCATGAAGCCAGGCAGGGCACACTGTGATGCGTTCATGAAGCCAGGCAGGGCACACTGTGATGCGTTCATGAAGCCAGGCGGGGCACACTGTGATGCGTTCATGAAGCCAGGCGGGGCACACTGTGATGCGTTCATGAAGCCAGGCGGGGCACACTGTGATGCGTTCATGAAGCCAGGCAGGGCACACTGGGGCTCCATCTCGACCTCACGCCAAGCTCAATCTGCTCCGGTGCCTCTCAGGAGCAGGAGGACTACAGTAGAGGACTATAGTAGAGGACTATAGTAGAGTAGAGTATCGTTGCCTTCGTGTGCAAACTCCATATTGTCCAAAACGTTTCGATCTTGTGCTACTTTTGACGCTTTTGTGTGTCGCTGTAGTATGGTGTAGTAAGGTGCTATTTTACGGAATAAAATGTGGATATATGAGGTTTCTGCCAGACAGCGACGATGAAGGGAAAAGACACTGGTGCAGGACATTTACGTCGAAACGTTGTCACGTAACTTTTGCCTGTGAATAAAAATGTAGTTTTCTCCATTGCCCTCTCCTTCATGCAGTACAGACAGGCATCTAGACAGTGCGCCGTGTCACTGGCGACCCACTGTGTGTGTGTGTGTGTGTGTGTGTGTGTGTGTGTGTGTGTGTGTGTGTGTGTGTGTGTGTGTGTGTGTGTGTGTGTGTGTGTGTGCACCTGCTCATTACACTCATCGTCATGTTGCACACACACACACACACACACACACACACACACACGCACACACACACACACACACACTACTGGCACTACCACTCTTTGGCTCACAGTTGGCATGTGCATTTTCTCATGCACTCTCAATCTCTCTCTCTCTCTCTCTCTGTCAGTCACCCATTATTTCTCTCTTGCGTTCTCAATCTTTCTCAATCAATCTCACTCTCTCTAAATCTCTCTTTCTCAATCTCTCTATATTATCGCACGCACACACACACACACACACACACACACACAGCACGCCACTGTTGCCTCTCTCTCACTCCCTGCGTACTTCCTGGCTCAGTAAATGGAGGGGTTGTCACGGTAATATCAGGGCCTCTTGTTGCCGGGAAACTGGCGCTGCATTAATTGTGTGTATACAGACTGTGTAAAGGAGTTGGTTGTTGGCAGTTGGAGGTCAGTGTGTGTGTGTGTGTGTGTGTGTGTGTGTGTGTGTGTGTGTGTGTGTGAGACACAAGCCTCTGCTTTAGTTCACCCTGCAATCTAAATGACTTGGAGCCCTCATCAAGGCAGCTGCGTGTGTGTATGTGTGTGTGTGCGTGTGTGTGGGTGGGTGTCCACCCACAGCACTGATTCTTCAGTTCAGTTCAGTTTGTATTTATTTCCAGCTGTTTTGGACAACAGAGTTGAACAATCACCAGGGAAACAAGGAAAGTCCAAGGCACACATTGTCAAGTCCATTTGACCATTAGCCCATTTTGGTGTTTTAAACATTATGTTATAATTTACCTATTGAAAAATAGCAGATCTACAAGCTCATAGCGTGCCACCCAATCGCGCGCTACTAGCTTGTAGGTCTGCTATTTTTGAAAAATCGTGAAAATATTTATTTCAGAAAACTGGAGGATTTAGAAGATTTTTTTTTTTTTTTTCAAGGTCAGGCCTAAATTAGGTTAGAAAGTGTCCAAGATGCTGGAAAGGGAGAAGCGTGATGCTTATCGAGCCCTACCCCCTGGCTAATTTAGCAATACATTAATTAATATAATGATAATAATAATGATAAATACAATAAAGTTGTCAAAATACTTTAAAGGACCACTTCACCACTTTTCATGATATATTTTGCACACATTCATACAGCATACCCTCCCATATGACCCTCGCTCTCTTTCACGCACACTCACAATAGAGGGTATGTGCGCATGCATACAGTGAATGGAAAATTGATTGGCAAATTGATTGGCAAAGTGAGTTTAACGTCATTTAACATTGTTTAATCTAATGCAATCAGACTTCAAAATAAATATGATCTACAAGCTCATAATGTCGCAGACCTCACACTGCGATGTGTTGTGAACGCTTATAGATCTACTATTTTCAAAAGGAAATCGCCCTATAATGACGTGCTCAGAATAGGGACTCCAGGCTAAATAGTAGTTAAGCTGTTTTTATTTTTTGTCAAATGTTCCAACCATGGCATGAGATTAGATTATTTCTTCTAATGCTTTTTTGTGTAACCCCAATCACTGCTGTAGTGCTGCTGTGTGCGTGTTTACGTGTGTATCATTGTCCAGTGGACTCAGAAAACCCCTGGATAGATAGATAGATGAAAAGAAAACACCGGAACATAATCTCTCTCTTTTGTTGCATAAATGGATTGGGCAGTGGAGCTCAGGTCTGCAACTCAGAGTGTACAAATAGACCCTTTCTGGGTCCATTTGGTTCCATTTGTATGAGTTGCTTGGAATGAAAAGGTTAGAGAACCACTGGGATAGGTCATGAGTGGCTAGGTAACCGCTAGGTTACAGGGTTATAGGTTCCCTCTTGGGACGCTCAAAGTTAAAATGTGTGCCCCCCTCTCCTCCTCCTCCTCAGGTCACGCCAACGACTTCCTGTTCACCAAGCAGGGCCGGAGTCCTGTCATCGAAGGAGTGAATGACACCCAGGAACTCTGTTCCACCCGCAAAGCCCTCAGTCTGCTGGGTAACGCGCACACACACAACACACACACCCCATCATCATCATCATCATTTTTCGACCGGAAGTGATCTTTCTGTCTGTTGTGTTGACAGTCAATAAGACATTGATCAATCATTGGTATGAGGACGAGTGTTAATGATCAGTTATTGTGTGTACAATGTGTTACTGCATGCTCTTGTTCCGTTTGATAGTTTTATGATATTTTATAACTGTGAAATGTGGGAATAGCCTTGCAGCAAGAGTATGGAGTCAGACTCCCATTGGCTTAGGCGTCGTTTCAGAGTATTGGGTCAGACTCCCATTGGCTTAGGGGCGGCCAATCATCATCACTAGGTCGCTAGGAGCTGTTATATGCCAGGTTTTCACCTGGCAAAAAAAAACGTTAACCGGGGATATTTGATAGGTGTGTTGTGAAGCTTCTGATTCACCAGCCAACCAGCCAGTAGACAGATGTCAACAGTTAAACTGTTTAATTGCGTCAAGCTTTGTGCGGCATGAATGCGTGGTTTGTTTGCCGTCGGCAGTGCTAGAGGTTCTTATGTCACCTGACTACAGTCAAGCAGCTGTTCAGCTCAACTCATTCCTTTCCTGTGTAGACTATATGGAGACGAGGTTGTGTGTTTGTTTGTGTATTTATTTTTATTTTTAACGTGGTAGAATTAAAGGAACGAATGAATGAAATGTAAATGTGACGTGTTGTACACAGTTGTATTCCCACTCCAGCACAGGGGTTTAAAAACGTTTATTACATGGCTTGGTTGAATGCTTGATTCTGATTGGTCAATCTCTTAATTCAGCGGTGAGTTATCTCATCATAATGACCTCTGCCTAATCAAACCCTCTGAGCACCAGGTGTTCATGTTTTGGGTCAATGTATTAATTTATGTTAGGTAGCCATGTAATAAGCGGGATAATATCTGGCAGTGGCTAGGTGGACATTGTCGGGATATAATTCACCTTCAGGGAGTGTAACGTGTGTGTGTGTGTGTGTGTGTGTGTGTGTGTGTGTGTGTGTGTGTGTGTGTGTGTGTGTGTGTGTTGCGCAGGTATCAGTGAGTCCAACCAGATGGGGTTGTTTAAGGTCCTGGCTGCCATCCTCCATCTTGGCAACGTGGACATCAAGGACAGAGATTCAGACAGCAGCACCATCCCTGTGAGGACACATCATACACACACACACACACACACACATCATACACTTAGTGTTTTAACAGTCACACTCACACATCATACACGCTGTTTTAACACAGTGCTTCTCAAACTGTTTTCGTCTCGAAAAAAATTGTGGCATTTTATCATGAACATTCGTGAGGTCCAATTATATGAAGCTAAGTTGAAAAGTAAATCCCCCATTTGTAAGGAACATGCATTTGTGGGATGAGTAAGTAATCTCTGCCAATGAGCAGCTGTGGCTCAGGAGGTAGAGCAGGTCGTCCAATGATCCGTGGATCAGCGGTTCGAATCCCGGCTCCTCCTGTCTACATGTAGAAGTGTCCCTGGGCAATACGTTGAACCCTACATTGCCTCCAGTGGTTACCACCACTGGTGTGTGAATGTGGGAAGTGAGGACGCTGGCGTCGACTGTTCGCCGCTTCACCTCCCAATGAATGAATGAATGGACCATTGAAAAGTGCTTTGAGTAGGCATAGAAATGCAATGCATTACCAAACACCTTATTCTGCTGTTGCTATTGACTGTCCCCTCTTTATTTATGGAGGTTTGGAAAAACCTCCATAAATAAAGTGGGGACTCGGGCCAACATGTGTACGCTAACAATTATGGTAAGATTAGTGGAACTGGAGGTCTGTTAGAATGGCCAATACAAAGCACGTTTTCTTAAATCGTTTTTTTAACATTTAAAAGGGAATTCTGACGTGGAGTGCCGTTAATAATAACGAGATCCTTCCCCCCCCCCCCCTGTCTGTCTGTCTGCGTCAGCCAAACAACATGCACCTGACGGCGTTCTGTGAGCTGGTGGGCGTGTCCTACCAGGACATGTCCCATTGGCTGTGCCACAGGAAGCTGAAGACGGCCACGGAGACGTACATAAAGACCATCCCGCGGCTGCAGGCCACCAACTCGCGCGACGCTCTGGCCAAGCACGTCTACGCCAAGCTGTTCAGCTGGATCGTGGAGCACATCAACAGGGCGCTGATCACCAACGTCAAGCAGCACTCCTTCATCGGAGTCCTCGACATCTATGGGTGCGTGTGTATTATTACTTTACTGTACTGCTTCTTTTTATATCTTATCTATAAATGCACCGAGTCTCTGTACGTGTATACGTAATCCACGTAACTCGAGAACAGTTCGCCCCCAGGCAACCTCAAATCCGACACATGCGTTCCACACCCCCACAGGGATTGTATACTGCCCGGGCTCTGCCCCTGCCCGGGCTCTGCCCCTGCCCATGGTCCATAGTAGTATAATAGCTGGTCTGCTAATATTTGGGCATGGCTGAGACAGAACTCCATAAACTGGCCTGTTCTGACATCACAACACTCCATATTTGCCTAACACAGAACTCAGGACATATATTGGAATAAAGGGACACAGAGAGACACATACAGAAAGCTCCATATATGGGCATAAAAGGGACACGGACAGATGGGTGGAAACGGGTACTCTCATTTCTGGTTGTCCAGAACCAGCACAAAAGCCTCATTTGGCACGCTTGACAAAGAACTCCATATATGGGCATAAACGGGACACATACAGTACATAATAAGTGGGTTGGGCATGCATTTCCGGTTGTCCAGAACCAGCACAAAAGCCTCTTATATCTGCCCGGGCTCTGGACCTGATCACTCCTACAGTATATCTCCATATGGATCTGGCCTGTTCTGACACCGCTCTAGTTATTAAAAGAAACAATTAAAATAGTGAAAATGGCTGACTCTCCGTGTTTGTAGATCGTCTATTTTCACTAGTACTTTTGTAACGACCTTTTATGGAGTCTATAGAGGCTAAGTAAGGATTAACACACGGTACCACAAACACGGGTAACAGGTTACTGAATTAATAATGAGGTATAATAAAGTATATAATGCATGATAAAGTCGAGGTTACAGAAACTGAATAGAAATGTTAAAAGGGAAAGCGTATATCGTCGGGGAGGCCAATGCCAAACATGCTCAACAAAACTCCACCCTACCTGAAAAGGAAAAGAGTTAAGCTACAGCAACCCAAACATTCTAAACCGCCCTTATTAAACATAAACAATGTAAAAAAAGAGATAATTCAATTAAATGGCAGCACACACGTACCAAGCTTCCCTCGTCTTTTCACTAAGTATTAAAGATACCGTAAGCACCAAGCATTATGGCATGGGACACAGCCTACACACTACAGACTCAGAAAACATGCAGGGATGAATGCTAGCTACAAAACAGGGTCCAGCACATGGAGGTGACGGATGGCAAAAGGACTGAAGAGGATATTTTCCCAGTAGTGGCGTGGTGTCCACAGTCTCACACACTGCGTGTGTGACTGCGTGCGATTAGCTGTTGTGGACGTCAGTTGAAGTCCTCCAGGTGGTCTGTGTTTGGTGTCCTGTCATTTCCATCTGTCATGTCCTGATACAGCCAGGAGGAGGGACAGTTGTTCTGTCCTGGCATTTAGCATGGCAATATAAATTAGGGGTGTCAAAAAAAAATCTATTCAAATTAGAATCTCGATTCCCGTGATTGAACGTGATTCATATTTTATTTTTCCTTTTTTTTGTTACATTTATAGGGGTTTTCACTACATGGTGTTTGTGATATGAAATGTAAGCTTACCCTAATCACAGTAAACTGCATGTCTTCAGTCATTTTCAAGTTACTGTAGTATAGTCACTTCAGTTGGCTGGAGTAGATTGTGATGAAATCCCATGTATTGAATCGAGAATCATTTTGAATCTGGAAAAAAATGCTTTAGATTTGTTTTTTTGTTTTTTTTGGAGTTGAATCGAAACATGACCCTAATAATCGGAATCGAATCAAATCGTGGGACATCCAAAGATTCACAGCCCTAATATAAACCCAGCTGCCACTGGGGGACTAAAGGGAAAGGAGAAGTGATACAACAACACTAGACTGGCGTACAGTATGTGGGTGTCATGTTCATGTCGGGGATGTGAACACAATAGTTCTGGTAAATTCAGTAAACGGTGACAGTGACACCCTGCAAGAGTGGCAACAGCTTGTTGACGCCTCATTGTTTATTCTTTCCATCCTTTCTGTCTCTTCCTCCCTCCTTCCTGCCAGGTTCGAGACGTTTGAGATCAACAGCTTTGAGCAGTTCTGTATCAATTACGCCAATGAGAAACTCCAGCAACAGTTTAACATGGTGAGGTGTGTGTGTGTGTGTGTGTGTGTGTGTGTGTGTGTGTGTGTGTGTGTGTGTGTGAAAGGTTGGAGTTAAACATGCTTGCATTAAAAGATTTGCACAAACATTAAAAAAATGCACATCTACAAGCTCATAGCGCAGCGCGAAGTGACACTCGTATATCTGCAATTTTTGAATAGCTCAAGTATTAAATGCGGTTAAAGTGGTTAAAACGATTGTGACACTATATTTACACATTTTGCTGGGGACCCCCTGGTACCCCCACTTTTAGAAGTGTACTACTGTTAGTAGTGTACCACAGCATATTGGTTTCAGCTGTCATTAAAGTCTAAAGCTGAATGCTCTGATTATATCAGAGTGATAATGTGATTACGTGTTTGGTCAGTAATCAGTATTGAAAATGTTTAGGTATCTTCTCTTAATGTGCATCATAATGGCTTTCATCATTACATTTCGGAGTGGGGCTGTACAGTATTCGTACGTCATTGAAGAACATCTACATTTATTTACCTTGAGCAAATGTAACTAATTATGTCAAATAAGCAAGTGTGAATGCATTTTGCAATACGTCGTGATGCCGTAATGTTGCATACATAAATAGCTAACTGTGTGTGTGTGTGTGTGTGTGTGTGTGTGTGTGTGTGTGTGCAGCATGTGTTTAAGCTGGAGCAGGAAGAGTACATGAGGGAGCAGATTCCGTGGACTCTGATAGATTTCTACGACAACCAGCCCTGCATCAACCTGATCGAGGCCAAGATGGGCATCCTGGACCTGCTAGATGAAGAGTGCAAGGTTATACCTTATTATTGATACTTTTGACATGAACATGACATTATTAGGTTACATTTGTATGCTGTCGAGCAAAAACCTCTTATATCCATTATTTGTACTTAAATGAATGCCCCACTTGATCAAACTACTGCGTCACACAAGTATCGAAAGTATAGCAGATCCGCAAGCATTTCTTTATTTGGAAAAAACTAACCGTTTTGGACATATCCTCCATTTCCACCCGACAGACGATAAACACAATCTTTGCTAAGGAAAATGTGTATAGACGTCCTTTCTAATCAAACCCCAGGGAGGCCTTGGACGTGTATACATGTTTTTAGGGCTTCTTTTTTTATTATAAAACAAAACATAATTTATTTTTTTGGTTTGGCCTCTCCTTCTGCACCGTACGAGAAGCGAAGACCGTACGGTGGACGCCATGTTGCTCCATGGAAGGAAAGAAACATGCGCAGTTGAGACCAGGAAGTTGTACAGAACATGCCCAGATTTGTGCATGCATGAAGATAATAGATACAAAAGTCACTATCTAAGGAGGAATCTAAGACGTGCGTGTGCGCGTGTGTGTGTGTGTGTGTGTGTGTGTGTGTGTGTGTGTGTGTGTGTGTGTGTGTGTGTGTGTGTGTGTGTGTGTGCGTGTGCGTGTGTGCGTGTGCCCGTGCAGTGACCTGCATGGGCCAGATGGAGCAGCAGTGTGTGTATGTGGGTTGTGAGTGTGTGTGTGTGGTGGAAAATGTGCATTGGAGTCAGTGAGTCCATCTGTTCCTGTACGCCTCCTTGCTGCTTCAACAGTCTACCTGTTAATACTGCCTCCAACCACACTGCAGCAACAAAACATGTACAACACACCCACACCATCATCCACATTGATTAAATCAGCTGTGGTTTTCAACCAACTTCACATCAAGGCCCATTATTTATTTGGCAGAGCCACGTTTGAGCACCATTTGATGAGATTTAGCCTCTCAGACTCAAAACAAAGGAATGTTTTTGTTGTCGTTGATTTTCTCTACAATTCCATGCTTTTGGCAATCAAAATTCTTCTACTGTACATTCTCTAATTGTGTAGACGTCATGTAAATGAAGTAATGCAGATGTTTAACAGTAATTGAACTCTTGAGAGCGTAAAATTAAACCAAATGGTTTAGTTCCTGTACGAGTCGTGAAGTTAGACACTTCCGGCAGTACGTAGTTCTTTACCAGGCTTTATTTCTTGATGTGAGATACAACTGTGAACGAGGTTCAAAGACCATTCTCTTGGTCTGATGTCTTGTTTTGTATGTGGTCTGCATCACAGACTGTCGAAAGAAGAAAATTCAAATTCAGAAGTATACTTTTGCTATTTTCGATACTTTTGTGTGTTAAAGTCCGGAAAAAAACACAAAAGTTAAAATATGGAGATAAGAGGTTTCTGCCCCCCGACAGCAGCAATTACCAATAATTCTTGAATGGGGTCACCACAGTGACGCAGTTAGTAGTGCAACATCACAGACTTGTTTCTGGCTATGTACAGCATATACAGTATGTTGCAGTATGCAGTGTTTTAAGCATTATGATATACTTTAGCTATTGAAAAATAGCAGATCTACAAGCTCATAGCGCGCCACCGGGTGGCGCGCTACGAGCTTGTAGGTCTGATATTTTAGAAAAATCGTGAAAATGTGGCGCAAATTTGGAATATATATTTTTTCAGAGCTCAAATCTTTGATTCTGGGGAGGTCCCTGTAACAACATATTTTCAGATGGGGGTCGGCGGCCAATTACATATAATTTTTGGGGTCCTTGACATGAAATATTGAGCACCACTGAAACATGGGTACTTAAGAAAACTGGAGGAAATTTAAAGACATTTTTTTAATTTCGACCGTCAGGCCTAAATGGGTTAACCGCAAGCTGGTGTGCGTTAGCAGATGATTAACATGCACTTGGTGCTTATTATGGTGTGTGTGTGTTGCAGATGCCTAAAGGTTCTGATGACTCCTGGGCCCAGAAGCTTTACAACACCCATCTGAAGGTCTGCTCCCTGTTCGAGAAGCCCCGCATGTCCAACCGCGCCTTCATTATCCAGCATTTCGCTGACAAGGTGAGCTGGAATATGTGTGTTGTGGTGATGAGTGCACGGTACTGTGTGTACATGTTGGTGACCAAGGTCGCGTGTCCGTGTTAGTCCGGTACTTATGGGGTTTTGTTGGCCATTTTTATGGCAAATACTGGAAAATATAATTCCCATCCTTTCTCTATATCTCTCTCTTGTGCATTCTGTTGCTCGCTCGATCTTACTCTCACAGTCACACACACACACACACACACACACACACACACACACACACACACAAACACACCACAGACACACTTTCACATAGCAGTACGCAGAGCATTATGAAGAGCTTGCTGTTACATATTGTTGTTACTTAGGCTACGTCGTTAAATGCACCTGTTCGACGCTCATTAAAAATGGATGTGTCCGCCTGGCCGTCTTTGTGTTTTATGCCAGATGTCCAGTCAGTCTGGAATCCTAGCGTGACCTGTGGTTGACACAGCCTCACATGACATTGACTTTGTAGTTTGTCTCCTCTTTGAAAAAGCAAGTACTTTAATTAGTTATGTTCCTAACAAGTACCAAGTTTAAAAAAAGACTGCAGTGAACTTTTTTTTTACTCTGCTTTCTTGTTTTTTCTTTGACATGGAAATGTTTGAGAACCACTGCCTTACATGAACCGCTGTTAGTACTCGGTATCCGTCAAGGAAAATGAATCCAGTACACCTTCATTTGTGAAAAGAAACTCATTATCACATCATGCATTTCAATCAGTAGTTTGTATTATTTTTGTTTTGTTTGTTTCCTCCTCAGATCAAATCATAGTTCTACAATATCCTGTTTGTTAATGTTGGTGATTTTGTGTTTTTGTGGCTTATGGACTACCCATATAACCCATTGGGATCTATTGATTCCGATTCTGCTTATCGATTCCCTGTTTCGGTACCAAAAATGTTGTTTTAGATAACAAAAATATAATCATTCAGTGTTAACTGAAGTAAATATTTACTATCATTAGTATTTAATTATTTGTATTGGTATAATACCTGAGATAGAGCCAAAGCTGAAAAATGTTGTCCTGAAAATACCGGTTTAAATTAACCTAACGCTATCTAAAACATTGTCAACTTTAAGAAATGTATATATAAAAAAGAAAACTTCTGAAAACTTTCAATACCCACGCAACCCTAGTTGTGGGTTTTGTTAATTGTGTGTGTGTGTTTATACTTTAACGTTTCCTGTGTTTATGTGGTTGTATTTGTTGGTGTGTGTCCATTATGTTGTCCATTATGTTGTATGTTGGTTCCCATCATGACAACCCTCCCTCCTTCCCCGCCCAGCAGCAGGTAAAACACAGAGCTTTCTGCCAACGCAGGGAGAACCTCTGTCTCTCTACCTCTCTACCTCTCTACCTCTCTCTCTCTCTCTCTCTCTCTCTCTCTCTCTCTCTCTCTCTCTCTCTCTCTCTCTCTCTCTACTAGTGACCACGATTGAGCCTCTGTGTGTGTGTATGCGCGCACACATGTGTTTTGTGTCTGTAATATACCTGTGTGTGCCTACATGCAAGCACTTGCACTAAACGTTTTATTTTTGTTTGTTTTTTTGCATTCGTATTGGAAGGTGTGTGTGTGTGTGCGTGCGAGTGTGTGTGCGCGCGCGTTTGTGCGCATGCAGGTGTGTGCGCGTTTGTGCGGTGTACTAGAATTTCAGATGTGAAATATATTCGCTGCACCTGTTCTTCCAACACACAAGTGTGTGTGTTGTGTACAACTGTACATGTGTCTGATATGATGTAATATAGTGCAACAGGCTTCACAGCCCCTGATGAAGTGATAGTTGACCTAGTATTTCTGGTCTATTTAAAGGTACTTAGTCTCAGTTTACATAAAAATGGGACCGTGGCCACAGTGGGCTTTCCCAAACTTGCGGTCGGGACCCTTTGCGGGGTCCTATCTGTAAATGGGCCCCTTGTGTTCATCGACTGATGTCTAAAGATGACAAATGAAGGACAGCAGGACAGTATCGGTGCTTAAACCATCATGATGTTACTCATCACCGGCTAGCTTACAACAAGAACTTCCACCATCACAAAATGCAATGACTTTTGAGTGCAGTTCACGGGACTACACAGTTTATCTGTAGCTTTAACGCAGTGATTTTCAGTCAATGGGACTCATTCACTAAGCTACATGCTGTGTGTGTGTGTGTGTGTGTGGTAAGCTTGCAGATTTTGGAGCGCGAAGTGCAAGTTGAACTTGGCACTTCTCACTTAATGTTGGATGTTCCGGTTGTTGGTATGATGTGAAATTGGGAGCGTGGAACAATCCAGTACTCTACACATAAATGTGCTTTTGAATGACACACAGGTGGGATTCATCGTCCGATACGTCGCTTTACCCAGCGTTTCGTGAATCGCTCGTCGGTCTGTACTTATTCCTGTACAATAAAACAACACTAAAATATAATTTTACGAAGAGCTTTGTGAATAAGGCCCAGCGTCATAATAACATGTCCTCAGTCATTACCAACTGCATTAGGTACAAAGTAGATTCAATGCACATATAGCTACCTTCACAACTTAACTTGTAGTGTAAATTTGGTTTCTTTTAGAGGTCAGCATGTCTTTCTCGTGGCTTTTAACTTTAACGCTACTGCTCTGCACCATTATACTTATACTCTGTATGGCATTGGCTGCTAAAGTCAAGGCCTTCAGTTTTTCAGTTCCAGTTTTCAGTTCAAGGAGGCGAATTTTGTGACAATCTACCACCAACTGTGTCCATCCGTTACATCTTTTAACCCATTTAGGCCTGACCTCAAAATTTCCAGTTTTCTCAAATAAATATTTTCACGATCTTTCAAAAATAGCAGACCTACAAGCTCGACCTTGACCTTGTAGACCCGCTATGACCTTGTAGATCTGCTATTTTTCAATAGCTAAATTATAACATAATGTTTAAAACACCAAAAGGGGTTTCCGCTCAAAATGGGTTAAGGTCCAACTAAAAGGATGGATCATGGACACTCAAACATGTAAACATTTTTTTAGTAGGCTAATATATATTTTTATGTGCTCATTTATAATGCTGCTTGTTTTTTGTATGGGGACGGATGGAAATTAGCATTCTTGCTAAATCTGGCATATTGCATATTGTATTGTATGTGTGGTGTTCATCGGTATGTTCTGTCCTCCAAATAAACACTTAACAGAATACACTAGTAATAGTAGATATTCTATTTTAATATTATATAGTAGCCTAATTGCATTTGTCATATTAGCAGTATAATACATTTTCAGAAGCACATTCCATAAAGCCCTATATTTCATAAAAGTAAAGGTTAAAGCTGGTTGGAACTAACGCAACAAAAAGTAAGCTAATGCTTATGCTCCAAGGCTTTAAAACACGGGTTCCCAAAGTGGGGTTCAGGGACCCCTGGGGGTACTTTAGGGAGTTCCAGTGGGTACCTAGCTCAATTAGAGATAGAAACCAAATGGACCCTTATGGGTCTGTAACTCAGAGAGTGTACAAATGGAACCAAATGGACACTTTAGGGTCCATTTGGTTCCATTTGTACACTCTCAGAGTTAAATTAACAGTGGTTTTACAATATAAATTGGGGTACCAGAGATAGAAATGCCATAATGCGTGTGAAACTGGGGGTCCATGAATTTAATGTTTCGGAAACACTGCCGTAAAAATCCTCTCTTATCGGGGTCACTGGCATAATGTTTTCAAATGGGGAGTCCGCGTGGCCTAATACATGTTGATTCGGGGGGTCCTTGACACGAAAAGGTTTGGGAACCACTGCTTTAAAATATATTTGTCAAGGTTCCTTATACACACCATATAGTGGACTTGACGTTTCGAGCCTTGAAACGTTCTATTGTCACTATATATACCTCGGTCCGGCACCTGGCTTTTAAGTGAGCGGATGTGTGCGTTGCTTCATTGTACTTTACTGTTGTTGTTTTACAGACGTTGGTTGCCTTATTGCATGTGGTGTCCTGTGTTGTTGTTGTCGTTGCCCCACAGGTGGAGTACCAGTGTGAGGGCTTCTTAGAGAAGAACAAAGACACAGTCAATGAAGAGCAGATCAACGTACTGAAGGCCAGCAAGGTGAGTAGAGATAATATGCAGTACTGTAGTATACGTGTTGTAGATGAGATGGAATGTGTACAAAAATGTATTAATAGATTTACAGTAGTTTTGGCAGGAAAGGGGGAGAGAGATGGGGGGGGGGGGGGGGGGGGGAAGACACGCAGCAAGGGTCGTCGGGATCGGGACTCGAACCTGCGGCACCTGCTGTCAGGCTGGATTACCAGCCTAGGTGCCTGGACCGCTCAGCTGGCCCAGGCCTGTGAATTATTTTGTAACTAAGAATTTGTTCTTAATCTTGCCTGCCTGGTTAAATAAGGGTTACAATTACAATGTAGGCATTTAGCAGATAATGAATCCAGAGTGATTTACAGTAAGCAATACATCAAATACAAATAAAATAGTCATCAAGGATCATTATACATTAAAAAAGGTCTTCCTTTATATGCTCAGAATAGGGACAGTCAGGTTGAACGCTATGTCCCACCATGAAAATGTAAAAACTCAAATGTACAGAACCAAGTAAATAATGTCAAAATATGCATTTAATGGCCAGTGTTAGTGAGATAGCACCCCCTGCTGTCTGTGTGAAGATGGTGCTAAAAGGTGACATCTTCATCGCAGGCAATGATAGCATGGTTTAGTGCCTTTTGTAAGAACTACAACGCACACACACACACAAACACACACACACACACACACACACTGCAGTATGATGTTCACAAATGCCTTACTGTATGTATGACTGTTTGTGTTGTAGACCTCATGAAGAGCAGACATGGGTAAGGGTTGAAGTGCAGTCTCACAGTTACCTATAACCTCTAACACCACCTCCTAACAGACGCACACACACACACACACACACACACACACACACACACACACACACACACACACACACACACACTAAAATGGTAATGACCTTCTAATGAGTCTTATAAAATATCAAGATATTGTGTGTGTGTGTGTGTGTGTGTGTGTGTGTGTGTGTGTGTGTGTGTGTGTGTGTGTGTGTGTGTGTGTGTGTGTGTGTGTGCGTGTGTGCGACCTAGTTATGAGAACCACCATGTGTTAAATGTCACTGTATTACTGGTGATGCTCTCACAACTGGCTGTTTTCGACTGCGAAGGGAATCTTCCAGAATCTGAAACGTTCAGGTGATGGAGTTAGCACTGCCCTCACCCGGAGTGGGGCCCAAAGTAGGTTCTGAGAACCTTATGTGAAAGCACTGCCCCCACCCGGAGTGGGGCCCAAAGTAGGTTCTGAGAACCTTATGTGAAAGCAGAACAAACCAGAACCTGTGAAATACGTCCCACGATGCTCTGGGACAGTGCATCCAGACTCAGAGCAACTTAATTTGTCAAGAACTCATTATCCCATCATGCATTTCGGATTTCACCTTTTGTTTTTCTTCTTCAGTTAAAATCATAGTCCTATATATATAGTTTTGCAATGTTGGTGATGATGATTTTGTGTTTTTTTTTTGTGTGTGTTCCTGAGTTGTATACCGGCGTTTTCTTTATTTTGATCCTTTCCTGTGTTTTAATGTCATTGTGTTTGTTTCCGTGTGTCCCCATGTTGTCCATGTATGTTGGTTCTGTCCTCCATCATGACAACCCTTCCCCGCCAGCAGAAGGTAAAACACAGAGCGTTGTTCTCCCCAACGCTGGCCCGCCTTCAGCTGTAGCTCTCGCTGTCCATCTTCTTCTGTCTCAGTTTCTTTTTTTTCCCCCTGTTCGTTCTCTCTCTCTCAAGACTCTCTCAAGACATTGCCTGACTGCACAATAACATTTCCAGGGGATTGAAGTGATTGGTGTGTGTTTGCACGTGTGTGTGTGTTGCCCCAGGCTTGGCCGAGCATCTATCTATACGGACACAATAATTGTGTCCGTATAGCCCGGCTTCCCTTTACGAAACAAGGCCAATTATTGGCCTTGTTTCGTAAAGGGAAGCCGGGCGGGGAGGGCGGTCTAAAGACCTATTCATAGTTGAGTTTTTGGCTTCGGTGTTGATTAAAAACAAAGAAGGGCTGGGCAGAGAACGGTGGTTTTCTCTTCACCGCAGCTCAGTGACGTCGTGTTGTAGTTGTCGGTGATATCGGTGGTCACCTCATCACCGAAAACTGGACTATGAATAGGCCTTTAGTCACCGTCTGTGCTAGCGACTCATATGGGCTGGGATATTGACAGCGGTGGTGTTGAGCGAGAGGAATAGGACGGGTGGCGCTACGTCCTCCCGGTGGGGGCACCTCGCTGGCAGGTGAGGCTGTAGGGCACCACAGTAGTGGAAACACAGACATGTGTGAAGAGGGATAAATGGGATAAAATAATTGTCTTCTGACTTAACAAAAAAGACAAACCTTTCAGGGGACACACAGTGGCTATGCCACAGTAAGCATGAAGCACAGATACAGGTAAGAGTAGAGAGACAGACACAAACGGTATAGGTAACGATACTTAAATCAGAATCAAACATCACAGGTTTACATGTGTAAAGAAGTGGGTGAAATACAGAAAATGGAGAAGAGATAGAGGAAAGAGCAAGGAGAGTTTATACATCTAAGTTTCATGTATGTACATGAGGCTAGAGATGATGGTGGTGCAACAATAAAGGTGAGGTTAAGGCTAATGGAAACCGATGCAGATACACAAGATAACAATGTAATAATATTTCAGAGGAGAAAAGGCAAGCGGGAGACGGAGGAACAAGAGCATTTGTTTTAGCGTTTTCGGTTCATTTGTTTTTGCGAGCCGCGCTGCAGTGAGCGAGCAGCTTGTGAACAACACACGCGGCTGTGGGTTCATGCTTGACGCAGCTGGAGGGAGCGAGGGTGGGCAGGGAGGGGATGCACAGCGTGACAGAGCTCTGTGCATAGCAGGAGGAGCTCTGCTCGGGGGGGTTTCACAGCATGGCAGCAGCTCCGCACACACAGAAGGAGGACCAGAATGCAACAGGGGTCAGCATCTGGACCAAAGCCTTCCTCCCATATAAACCTTATAGGGCTTATATGGGACAACATGTGATGATGTATGACGCCATTGGTTCTCAGCGTCGGCTTCCGGGGACCACCGGTGCGCTTCGAAAAACAGTGGACCCTTACAGGTCTGTAACTCGGAGGACTCCCAGTTTTTACTTCAGTAAAAGTATCAGTACTGAGAGGAGGAGGAAACCACCTAACTCCATTTTTGAGGTTTTTTCGATTTGCATAAATCAGTGCTATATTGAACACCCTTTACGTCTGTGCGTTGGTTAAAACAATATTGAACCAATGAAAAGTAGTAAAAAGTGCTTGGTACAAAACCTCTTTGTTTTCAAAATATAGGCTAAGATTTTCTTCAATTCCTGAAAAATGAACATTTTAGGGTGGTTTCTTCCTGACGGCAGAGATATATTTGGTTCCATTTGTACACACTCGTAGCTGCAGACCCACAAGTGTCCGCTAGGTGGTCTCCGGATCGACGTTGACAAACAGTGTCGTACCGTACGACGTCTCAGCTGACGTTGGCCCCGGTGCGAAGCACGTACTGTATAGGGCAGGACTTTATCTCATACTGATACCATGTTGTGAGTTTCCATTCATATACATATATGACAGTGGTGTGTGTATCGTCATATATGTCATATTCTTTATTTTTAATAATAACATTTATTACTTTTTTTATAACCTCTTTGATGACTGATTTTAATTTTTTAACCAATACAAATCTGCCAGTGACTAACCACTAAAAACAAAGGATAAAAAACCTTTGCAGGACGTTTCAGTTGCACCTTACATAATCCTACTGATTTCAAAGATTGGTACTGAAACAGAAACTAATTGTTTGCACCTGCAGTCATGCTTTGTATGCATACCGGTGTGCACGTATTCATGGTAAGTACTAAGGTTGAGAGGGTGTTTATTAAAATAGGATTTCATAATGAAGACATTAATTCATAAGACTCTAATAAGATGGTATTTCACTGAAGCAGTTAATTGCATTATTGATTTACAACAAAAAGAAACACTGTCTATAATGCCTTTCCTTTCCAGTGGCCAGTAAGTTAATTCGTATAATTAATTAGTATAACTAATTGACTTACTAGAAGCTCCAGCGCCACGGAGAATGTAGAATGATGTTACCATAGGTGCGTGTCACTGTTTGATGACGTTGTGTAGAGTGGTCGTATTGGGGGCGAAAGAGGTGGCTGAATAATGCATTTTATATTAACCGTACAATATGTGAAGACATTGAGGGCAGGGTTTAATAACCCTAGAACCTTGGCAGAGTACTTGTGAATAGTCTGTGGAAGTGTGGAGGCAAGTGGAGCGCTGGTAAGCTCGGCCCAATAGCAACCAGACACCGTGTCGGCACTATTATGATTCTGGTAGTGGGATTTCTATGCAGTGAGTCCATGCCTACCAGTCACTGTTGTCTGTCCGTCTGCTTGCTGCTGTTCCCAGTTTAACCTGCTGATGGAGCTGTTTCACGACGACGCCAAGGCCATCAGCCCCACCGGTCAGGCGCCGGGGTCTGGGGGACGCACGAAACTCAGTGTCAAACCCGACAAGAGCCGGACGGGGACCACCAGCAAGGAGCACAAGAAGACCGTTGGCTGCCAGGTAGAGTAGTTACAGTGAATACCGGATGATGAAGCCCCGGTGCTTGCCCGTTTTTTTCCTCCCGGAATTGTCACCAGTGAGGGGGATAACTTTGTAATATGCTATTGGCTGTTTGTATTCTTTTTGGAAAAATATAAAAAAGATACTCCTGTAGAAAGGCTATATTATTTTACTTATATTAACAATTTAGTATTATTTAGTATATGTAAGGTTTTGCACACTCAAATGGTACCTCGTCAGATAATCCTCACATATCCTACAACAACTTCTTTGAACAGACTTCAATGTAGTAGCTTTTCCTAAATTATATTTGTACTTAGGCTGTTCTGCTGTCATGAAAGTTTATAGTTAGAGAAATTCAAAGTCCAGCCGTCTGCTGTCCAGCCTCTCCCACCCCTCACTGGGGAACATTCTGGGAGGAAAACAGAAACGGGGCGAGTCATCTTGTTACCGTTACAGTAACCTGCTGTTTTATTGCTCTTAAAGCAGTTGGTGCGCTGGTGCTAAAACTTTTTCATGTCAAAGGACCAACATAATTAACTGTATTTGGCCGTGGACCCCCAACTGAAAATATGTCGTTCCAGGGACCACCCAGAACAAATATTTGAGTTAAACATTCACTGACGCTGCCGAACCCGAGTTACCCACGTTTTTTTCTTCTTCTATTAATCCAGAAGTAATCCACCGCTCCACCGAGTACTTGCCTCCCCGTCGCTAGACAATGCTTGCTTCCGCCGTGTAACGCCATTGAAATGTTTCCGCTCCGTATATGCTGCGGCAGATGCAAAGCTACAGTCTACCATTTATTGTCAAGGGGAAGCCAGCGACATGAAGATGCAAAGATGCATCCGACGTTTGTATAGCTCCTGTGAATGCTACAACAGCTACACATACACGGTGTAGCTCTGCATCTTTTGATCTGCCCGTGTGAACGCAGCATGTGTTACCGCAAGATCGATATTTTGCCGTAAACACGGTGAACAAGGACAATGTCATAACCTCCCAGGGTATAGTAAGTAAGTAAGTACATTTTATTTATAGAGCACTTTTCAAAACAAAGTTACAAAGTGCTGTGCAGTAAAAACAACAATATAAACAATCAAGTTAAAACGAGGCACAAAGGAGCAAACGCAACAAAGAATAAGAGGCTCTTATTCTTATTTATGTTTCTGCTCTTATTAAGAGCAGAAACATAAATTGACAACAATGACGGTCAAAATAAAAGTTTACAAGATAAAATGTAACCTAAATAAGTGAGTTTTTAACAAGACCTTGAAACCTTCAACAGACTCTGCATTTGTAATTGAAAAGGGCAGGGCGTTCCACAGTGTGGGAGCAACCACTGCAAAGGCCTGGTCCCCCTTGGTTTTCAGTTTGGTCACAGGAATATTCACGAGGCCTTTGTCAAGAGGACCTGAGAGGTCTTACATTTGGTTTTGCCACCAGTAAGTCTGTGATATAAACTGGGGCTATATAGTGTGGCTACGAGCCACTATATTACCCTTCTTATTGTGTACCCTTCTTCTTATTGTGTTGTTTGATGCAGTGATGACTGTCTATGATACTGCAACCAATTTGCCCTTCGTGGGACTTACTAACTAAACCTTGAACCTAGCCAGTGACATCACAGGGCTATAAAACTACAAGCTACATTTCAGGGAAGAATGCTTAAGTTTTATGGCTGCCATTAAGACCTGTGTCTCGTGGCGGCGAGACACAGCGTCATTTATAATGGGAGGAGGACATTTTGAGCAACAGCACCCGGCCCCACCTCTTTTGATTTGTCACTGTCGGGTGCGGAAACCTTGTATGTCCAAAACTTTCAGGAGTCTAATGAAAGAAATCGCTGTAGTATGATCAAGCAGGGACGTTATTTACGGAAACAAACACACAAGGGTAGAAATTATGCCGACGTTATATTATATACCACGTGTGTGGTTGTTGATGATGGTCATAATGGCGGTCCTAACCCTGTTCTCTCCTCTTCCTGTAGTTCCGTAACTCTCTTGCGATGCTGATGGAGACACTGAACGCTACGACGCCTCACTATGTGCGCTGCATCAAGCCTAACGACTACAAACTGCCCTTCTCGTGAGTTCTCTCTCTCTCTCTCTCTCTCTCTCTCTCTCTCTCGGAATTCTCCTACAGTAGGCTTTGGGATTATGTTCATTGGTAAACAACGCAAGTTTAGATGTTCATATCCCAAGCCATTTAAGGCAGCTGCTGGTCCACAAGAAAACGATAGTAAAACATAGAAGGAGCTACAGTTCTGCACACCGGTGTTCCCTTTAAGTGCACTTTATCGTTCCCTGCACCAGCAGTGACACTTCGCCAGACTCATGGTGGCTCAGGCTGATGAAAAGCATTACACACATATGTGTGTAATGCATTAAGCACTACCGATGGAGGAAACGATAAAATGCACTTGAAAGCACAATACAGTGTTCAGACTTTATTTTTATTTTGTTCACTGTTGACCTTTTACACGTGTGTGTGTACTTTTGTTTTGTGTGTGTGTGCGTGTGTGTGTGTGTGTGTGTGTGTGTGTGTGTGTGTGTGTGTGTGTGTGTGTGTGTGTGTGTGTGTGTGTGTGTGTGTGTGTGTGTGTGTGTGTGTGTGTGTGTGTGTGTGTGTGTGTGTGTGTGTGTGTGTGTGTGTGTGTGTGTGTGTGTGTGTGTGTGTGTGTGTGTGTGTGTGCAGGTTTGATCCAAAGCGTGCAGTACAGCAGCTCAGAGCCTGTGGTGTCCTGGAGACTATCCGCATCTCAGCTGCTGGATTCCCATCCAGGTAGGGGAACACTCATGTTTAAACTTCAAAGGTAATAGCGCTTGGAAAACGCTCAAACTGGGACTATCTAGACTAGAGGAATGAAGTCGTAACAAGGTTTCCGTAGGTGGAACCTGTGGAAGGGTCATTAGGCCTATACCGTTTCTGTGTTGTGTGACCGTGTCGAGTCAAATTAAGCCGCAGGCTCCAGTCCTGGTGGTGCCCTTCCGTCACCGTCGCTTTGCAACCACACTCCCCCCGGAACCCAAAGACTTTGGTTTCCCGGGCGCTGCCCGGTGAGACATGGGTGTATCGCCGCCGGAACGCAAGTCGGCATAGTTTATGGTCGCGGTATCTGATCGTCTTCGAACCTCTGACTTTCGTTGTTGATTAATGAAAACATTCTTGGCAAAATTAATGCTTTTGCTTTTGTCCTCCCATTATAACACACTGTTACAAGCAGTGTTTGTTTACGTTGGTGATGGTGATACCTGTATCCATTGTCAATTGCTACGTGTGTGTGTGTGTGTGTGTGTGTGTGTGTGTGTGTGTGTGTGTGTGTGTGTGTGTGTGTGTGTGTGTGTGTCTGTGTGTGTCTGTGTGTGCGTGTGTGCGTGCGTGTGCGTCAGGTGGACCTACCAGGAGTTCTTCAGCCGTTACAGAGTGCTGATGAAACAGAAGGACGTTCTTCCTGATAAGAGGCTGACCTGCAGGAACGTTCTGGAGAAACTAGTAGAGGTCAGAGGATCATGGATATTGAATTAGTTATCCCATTTTATTTTAAAGCTATGTCAGTCGTGCCGTGAGGATATTCCAAGTGGGCCCCCAAGTAATTGGCAATTATATTACAGATTGTAATAATAACAGAGCGCCGAGGTCTGACGTAATATACACTTAATGAACTGTGTTCCAAAAAGAAACAATCCTGGCGGTTTCACTCATATGGATATGAAGAATCAACCGACGGCGAGACACCGCTAGTGTTATTGTGCACTAACCGCTTATTTGTAAAATATTCGCCAGAAACGGACTGTATCAAATATGAGTGTCTTTGACTGTCGTAAACGATACAGAAACACCTCCCCGACAATATTGCAGAGACAGTTTGTTTATTTTTGGACCATAATTCTTATGAGACGATTCTAAGATGACCCTCTTTATTTTTTAGAGAAGTTACAGGACTTCGGTACTCTCTAACATTAATACGTAAAATAATACGTATATGTAAAAAAAGAAAAAAACGTATTTTCTTCTTTGAAAGCTTTAAAAATGTGTTTTCATCATGATACTGCTAAATACTTAAAGTATACTGTGTTAGTTCCATTTATCCAAGCCGGTACACAATCGAGTGATTGATAAACATGCTATAAAAAATGCACGTTGGATTCAGAAGATATATTTTTTAATTTCAACGTCAGGCCTAAATGGGTTCATGCTCTCACTCTCTGTCTCTCTCTCTCTTTGTCTCTCTCTCTCTCTCTGTCCTCACTCCTCAGGACCAGGACAAATACCAGTTTGGTAAGACCAAAATCTTCTTCCGGGCCGGCCAGGTGGCCTACCTGGAGAAGCTGAGAGCGGACAAGCTGCGTGCCGCGTGCATCCGCATCCAGAAGACCATCCGCTGCTATCTGGCGCGCAAGAAGTACCTCCGCCAGCGTCAGTCCGCCATCACCATCCAGAGGTTCACCAGAGGATACCAGGCCCGCCGGTAAGCAATAATATAGGCCACAGCGCCTGCCAATAGCAGATCTATACAAGCTCATAGCGCTCCACCGAGTGGCACGCTAGGAGCTTGTAGGTCTGCTATTTTTTTTAAATCATGGAAAATGTGGCGCAAATCTTTGAATATATATTCTTTCAGGGGCGAACGTTTTTTATCTCGAATGATTTGATTCTGGCACATGGGAGCACATAATATGAAAGAGAAAGAAGAGGAATCAGGAAACACAGGTTTTAAATCAGGAACACTCTGTGTATAATATCCCAGTTCTTTTGTATTATGTGCTTGATGATGTCATGGGCATATGTGCTATACTTGGTAGTGAAATGGAAGTTTGGAACTGTCAGGATTTGTGATAACGGGCAATTTCTAGTAGAGCTTTAGCATGGTTCAATGTATGGCTTTTAATATAGCCCCTCTGTGTAAATCTCCATGTTTTGTGTTGTTGCTCCAAGTCATGATCATGCAGGATCACATATCCTCCGTAGTCTCTGAAACTGTCCAAAAGGTATATTGGAGAATAGAGACTAGAGGGATGGAAGCTGTCTAGTCTTAGGATAGTTTTGTGATCACTACTTTTCCTAAAGATGGACGTCTGTATAATTATATCACCGTTGGCATCCTTTCATATCCTCAAGTCTAGAAAGTAAATGTCCGATTGGCTACAATATACTCCAAGGTCAGTCACACATAAGTAATCGTATGTATTTGCCGTACCATTCATTTTTATCTTGTCCCAGAAAGGATAGGTTTGACTGAAGATGACTTGTTCCTCCTATAGGCCCAGGAAGAGTCGTGCCTAGCCCCCGTGGCCGTCCATTTTTCCTGTCTGTAGAGTTGGTCCTTAAATAGAAAGACATTGTTTTTGAGTGTCCACTCTGCTAAGGAATGACACAATAAAGTCACTGGGGGGGGGGGGGGGGGGGGGGGGCAGGTTGTCCTCAGGTCTTTGTTGGAAATAGTGTGTAATTATGATAGGTCCCTGACTGACTAACCAGCAGGCTCTTTCTGCCTTGTTCTGCCCCGGTTCCGCCCTGGTTCAACCTTTATGGTTGTTTGTTAGGGACGGTGGTTGCTCGGGTGGCCGGATGGTAACCTCAAGGTTGCCAGTTCGAACCCTGTGGGCTCCCCCAGAGTTAGTGTCGAAGTGGCCTTGAGCAAGACACTGAACCCCTAATTGCTCCTGATGTGCTGGTTGGTGCCTTGCATGGTGCCAAAGTGTCAATTAGTGCTTCAAGGCCCTCCCTGTGATTAATGTTGGTGTATATTACTGTAAAACCTCTTGAAGATATAATGATCCTTACTCCAAACCACTGTGGCGCCTCCCTTTATCGGCCATCTTAATTTTTACTACTGTACCAAGTTGTCGTCGTTCTGCAAGTCCTAAAATAGCCTGGTTCTACTCCTTTGTGAGGTTGAATTTCCGTTATCTTCTGGTCCCATCCTGGAAAGGGTTTTCCACATCATGCGCTACTATTTTCTTGGAAATGCGTTCAAGCAGGCATTATTACCATGCTTTAAAATGGAGGTTCTTATAGCTTATATAACTTAAACAAATGCTTTTTTGCTTTGAATTTGTTTGCGGTGTATGTTGGGGCAAAAGGTACCGGTAGTCCTTTGATCTGACGTTGTACCTGATATATGTTTCACCGTCTGGTGCGCTGTGTGGTCAGGGTGCTGTGTAGCTGTACCGGTCCTGGTTGTCTGAATGGAGATCAAAGGTTTCTGCCCTGGCGACAGCGACATAATGATAATTTATTTATTTATATACTGTAGCACATTTCTAGACATGGTCACAAGGTACTTTACAGAACAGGGTAAAACACGTCAACAACATAATGAAAACTACAGGGTAAAAGACAACAAGAACATAATAGAAGCTATACTACAACAAGATGTGAGTAAACAAAACGGCAGGAACAAAAAGCATACACGTATAATCAATAATATAAAGTAGGAAAAAAGGAATTTAAGAGAATTAGGCGTAAAGGTGTGTTTTCAGAGAGAGATTTAAAAGTTGACACAGATTTTGCACAGCTTAAATTAACAGGAATGGCGTTCCAAAGCTTAGGCGCCCGGATTGCAAAAGCCCTGCCACCCTTTGTAATGAGCTGGGCTGTGCGGGTCTCCAGAAGGGGCTTTGTCTGAATATCTGAGTGTGCGTGTATTAAGGCTGTCCCGACTCCCGAACGTTCTGGGTTCGAAACCTTCGCTCGTTAGGGTTGGCTATTTTTCAAATTAAATAGAAACGAATGGATGTGTGTGTGCACGCCTGCACTCTGGCGCGCGTGTGTGTGTGTGTGTGTGTGTGTTTGTGCGTTAGCTAGCTAGCCTCCGTACTCCGCTCACCCACAGCAACCCGGCGCGGTCGTCCCTGAGTTGATGGCAGGCGATTGTCCGTTGTTTAGAATGGCTCACTGTTTACTGTTTTTCTGGGCAACGTTCAATGGGCAACTGCCGTCTTCACGACCACAGCACCGGTCTGTACACACACACAACTCCTCACTCCAGCGACAGACTCAAACTGGAAGTCGTCTCCGTATTTGCCAGAGGCTGGGCGTTCAGCGGGCAGCCAACCAGCGCCATGCACAGGCAACGTCACTGACAAAAGTAGCGTGGATCTGGGTGTGAGTGCTGTCATTCACTGAACATTTTGGTTTATTATTATTTTGGCTGAAAAAAAAAAAGGTTAAAGACATAGTAGGAGCACAACAGCGTCTCAACATGGGAACAGTAGACAAAGAAAGACCTGAGAGAGACTCAACTTGGCCTTTATTTGACCACTACTGTGCAGACAGGAGGACACACATTTGATTGTTGCTTCCCAGTGATTTGGACGCTTCAAATTCAATCTGTTTTTTTGAAAATGACATCAAACCAAAGCTATTCCGAGCAAATAAATGTGGCAATTCGGGGTAAATCATGGCAATAAAGTCTGTCTGTGTAACATCCATTTTAGTACCGGTAGTCTTCCCGGAATGTTTTCAGTTTGAAAAATATATAAACTATAAACTATAGTGTCTGGAGCCGAGACTCGTGGCTAAATTAGTGTTAACACTTGAATGTCTGTGGTCTTTTTGACCCATTTTGAGATTTTGAAGTTGATTATATTTGCCCATGAAACTCTCAGAAGGTTGCCCTTCCATGACTTTTCCTACATATATACTTTTTCATCATGAAAAAAAAAGGTGTTTTTGACCTGAAGTCAAGCTTGTGTGGTACCTGGCCTTACTACAGTCAGGACCTGAAGTCAGCTTGTGTGGTACCTGGCCTTACTACAGTCATGACCTGAAGTCAGCTTGTGTGGTACCTGGCCTTACTACAGCCATGACCTGAAGTCAGCTTGTGTGGTACCTGGCCTTACTACAGTCATGACCTGAAGTCAGCTTGTGTGGTACCTGGCCTTACTACAGCCATGACCTGAAGTCAGCTTGTGTGGTACCTGGCCTTACTACAGTCATGACCTGAAGTCAGCTTGTGTGGTACCTGGCCTTACTACAGTCAGGACCTGAAGTCAGCTTGTGTGGTACCTGGCCTTACTACAGTCAGGACCTGAAGTCAGCTTGTGTGGTACCTGGCCTTACTACAGCCATGACCTGAAGTCAGCTTGTGTGGTACCTGGCCTTACTACAGTCATGACCTGAAGTCAGCTTGTGTGGTACCTGGCCTTACTACAGTCAGGACCTGAAGTCAGCTTGTGTGGTACCTGGCCTTACTACAGTCATGCGAGTGTTGACCCATTTTGGACTGAAGTCGATAAAAAAAAGGCTTCTAAATTTCATTTTTCTGAAAAACCCATGTTTCTATGTCAGTGGTGCTCAACCTTTTTCATGTCAAGGACCCCCAGAATTATCTCTATTCGGCCACGGACCCCCATCTCAAAATATGTAGTTCCAGGGACCCCCCAAAAGCCAATTTTTTTGTTACAAATGTTAATATATATTCAAAGATTTGCAGCCCATTTTCACGACTTTTCAAAAATAGCAGACCTACAAGCTCGTAGCGCGGCACTCGGTGCCGCCCTATGAGCTTGTAGATCTGCTATTTTTCAATAGCTAAAGTAGAACAGAATGCTTAAAACCCCAAAAGGGGTTCCCGCCCCAAAATGGGTTAAGAGAAGATGTCAAACAACACATTTATGTGGAATTGCTGTAATCACTAAACTTTGAAAATTCTCTCCCATCCATCCCTTCATCACTCACTTCCTACCACCACCACCTTTATCCTCCCCAACCAAACACCTCCAACTCCCTACACCACCGAACAACCTCCCCTCGGCCCCATCCCTTCCTGTCAATCAACAACCCCACACCCCATCCTAGCCTGGTGAAGTTCATGCGTCGTACGCGGGCAGCCATCACCATCCAGAAATGGCAGAGGATGTACGTGCAGAGGAAGATCTACAGGCAGAAGCAGGCTGCTGCCCTCATCATGCAGACCATCCTCAGAGCTTACATGGCCAGGCAGAAGTACCAGAGGGTAAGAGCGACCGCACACACGCACACGTGTGTGTGTGTGTCACACACGCACGCACAAACCGACACACACATACATGCACACACACAGCTGAAGTTATAGACCGATTCACAGAGTGGTGCCCTGGGCGCGGCCATTACTGAGGTGTAATCCATGGAGCAGGTGCTCTGTATAGGCCAGGTGTAGCTAATCAGTGCTGCTGCGCTTAATGGTACACCTCAGTAATGGCCGCACCCAGGAAACCCTCTGTAAATCGGTCTATATGCGACCTAGATTACAGAGATTTCCTTCAGTCTAATATATGCTTAACTGCTTAATTGAAAAATATGTGATCTACCAGTTCAAAGTTACATGAACTTGGAAGATCTTCGGTATTTTTTATGACGACTTATAAAATGACGGCAACCAGATTAGCTTTAGACGATTTATCTTCCATAATTTTGGGGTCTTCAAAATAAAAGTCCCGGGCTGTATCCGGTGGCAGGGAAGGGGGACTATACAAACTGAATCAATAATGCTGGCAATAAATAAGTTAATTGAGGTGATTGAAATATGCTGTGTTTGATTACTGTAATGCTGTAGGTTTGTACTGTATGTCTATATTTTCTTACCTTCCTCACAAAGACGCGCAATTACAGTCATGCCCGAAACTATACAGTAAAGGCTGGGCGGCACGTCATTCGATGTAAATTGACTCTATGTCCATCTTCTCCTTCTCCCATAATAGCTACTGCGGGACACCAAGGCCAGGATCATCCAGAAGTATGCGCGCGGCATGCTGGCGCGCCGCTGGTGCAAGCGGGCCCTGCGGGCCATCGTCTGCCTGCAGTGCTGCGTGAGGAGGCTGATCGCCAAGCGGGCGCTCAAGAAGCTGAAGATCGAGGCGCGCTCGGTGGAGCACTTCAAGAAGCTCAACATCGGCATGGAGAACAAGATCATGCAGCTGCAGAGGAAGATCGACGATCAGGTAGAGCTGTTGATGCATGGCGTGTAGGGGTGTAAAAAAAGATCGATTCAAATTAGAATTGCGATTCCCGTTATGAACGTTTCAAAATCGATTCATAATTTCCAAAAAAAAATTAGATTTATTTTTCTGGTTTCAGTTACAGGAGTTTTCACTACATGGTGTCTGTGATATGAAATGTAAGCTTACCCTAATCACAGTAAACATCATGTCTTCAGTCATTTTCAAGTTAATGTAGTCACTTCAGTTCAAGACTGGAGTAGATTGTGATGAAATCCTATGTATTGAATCGAGAATCATTTTGAATAGAGAATCGTTTTGAATCTGGAGCTTAAATCGAATCGTGACCCCAAGAATCGGAATTAGGATATTTAGGTCTAAATCTGTAACTCTGAGAGTGTACAAATGGAGCCAACATTTGTACTCTCAGCCAGGCCCCTTTTCCACCACGGAACTAGTTCTGTTCTAGATTCTTGGAACCGTGGTGCTTTCCCAGAACCGGCGGCCAATTTCTTTGGTTTCAGTTCCGAACCAACTTTTAGGGTTCTGAACATAGACATAGACTGTAAAAAAAATATGGACAAAGCGTTCTCCGGGTCTGATATGGACGTAAGATGAAGCCTGTCAGTCCTTGAATTGTAAGTCGCCATCTTTCTAGATCCGTTTGGGCCCAGCTGGCCATTGGCTGGCCCAGACAACGGGGCGGGACTTCCCCCCCCCCCCTTCTTCTTTGTTGGTTTTTATTTTTACTCGAGCGGGGGGTGGATCCCGATCATAGACTGTAAAGGTAGCCACGCCCCTCAGAACATACTCGACTTTATGGTAATTTTTAAATAAATGGCACCATAATTTTCCAAAAAGAATATTATGACATGAAAATTTTGACTTTAAACTAGTGCCTGGAAGCAGAAAGTATTCATGACCATGTTCATTAAGGTAATACAGTCTAGGTGAACCTCTATGGAGCTATGGGCCCAATGACAGCGCCACAACAGGCCATTATAATGAACTTTCAGGAAGTCAGGATTTCCTACTGGCTTCAGACACTATTGGCTTCACTGCCCCCCCCTGGTTCTGGTTCTGAACCAATTCACTGTCAGTGGAAACACTCTGAACTGGTTCAATATTAGGCGGGGGGGAAAAGAAAATTTGAACCGGTTCAACCCCGGTGGAAAAAGAGTTACAGGGCTCCTTGAAATAAAATATAAACACGTTTGAGAACCTTCGATATCCAAATCAAATCTTTGAACCTCACCTGTTCTGTCCTTCCCTCCGTCCTATACCACCACCAGAACCAAGAGAACCGCGGCATCATCGAGAAGCTGACGGCCCAGGAGAGCACGGACCGGGTGGAGGGCGAGCGCATGCGCACCGAGCTGACGCGGCTGCGCGGCGCCGAGGAGGACGCACGGAACAACTCCAACCGCGTGCTGACGCTGGAGGAGGAGCTGGAGAGGCTGCGGAAGGAGCTGAGCACCACCCAGAAGGAGAAGAAGACCATCGAGGACTGGGCGACGAAGTACAGGGACGAGATGGAGAAGGTATAGACGTACATACGGTACACAGTACACACTCTCTCTGCTCCGTTTTGCCATATCCGGTGATTATTACTTGACTTCGTAAAGTCTCTTGTGAATATTGGTAGTTTGCGGGATGCAGTTTATTTTAGAGGGGCTTGTTTCTAGTGTAGTTGCTTTATTTGGGGCTTACTTCCTAATGTTGTTTAAACCAGTGGTTGTCAAATGCCAGTGCATATAGGTTTAAAGTGCTCATGTGTTAAACGCTTCTTTAATGCTTGTTTTCGTAGACCCGGTTGCTTATTTCTCTCGCAAATTCTGGGCAACACTGACTCTGCTTCCTCTGTGTACACCTACACTGTCTGTGTCTCTTTGGGTACTAGTCCCAGACAGTAGCTCAGGTCTTCAATATCTAAAAGACAAGAGAAGTCATATTAGTGGACCCAAAAGTTTAAAAACACACAGTGAGAATACAATATTATAGAGAAGCCACAAAAGTACAAAAAGGTAAAAGCACAAATATATAAAGGTAGTCCATCCAATCAACGCATGACAAATAACAGCATAATGTTAAGTGTGAATTCATCATTTAAGACCCTTAGGGGCCAGGGTTTGCAATGTTCTTCTTTTTAGCATGAGGTCAAGGTCGCCACCTCTGGGTGGCATTTGGACTTGTTCTATCCCCTGAAATCTAAAAGAGGATATGTCATGCTTTAAGTCATTAAAATGAACAGCGACAGGATATTCTCTGTTGTTCCTGCGGATTGAGCTCTTGTGCTCACTCATGCGTTCTTTACATTTTCGGGTGGTTTTACCGACATAATGCCAGTCCGCAGGGGTGCTATCACAGGTGATGGGCAAGTGCTATGGGCCAAGATGGAGTCTGCAGAGTTTTCAGACTATACGGCGGAAGATTGGGAGTGAGTCTGCAGTTCTGATTGTAAAGTCCATTAGAAGAGCGGATTGAAACGGATTGAATGCATGACTCTCTGCATCTTCCACAGAAAACAGTCCCTGGAGGAAAAGTCTGTTTTACAGAATAAATTCAAACATCTATGACTTTGTCATGGCAGCATGAACATTAGCTGCTTAAGTAGTGGATTTTTTAAAGTGGTTACCATTTACGCTGACCTGTTTTTGGCACTGGACAAAAAAACCCAATGTGTCCCTTTTTAATTCAGGGGCCAGAGAGATCCAGGGGGAAATGGGTGCCTGTTGAGCAGAGGACGAACAGGCACCCTGCTGGGGCAGGTGAGCGCAGGAGATAGACTAGTGAGTTAGCCAATAGCCATAGTCTCTAGTGCAGTATTTCTCAAATGTTTGAATTTGTAAGGACCCAGTGTTGATTTTGACAGCAGATTTTAGTTTGAGTTATAGTCTTTTAAATAGTTTTAATTTAGTTTTAGTCACATTTTAGTCACCTGTAATGTTTTAGTATTAGTCTAGTTTTAGTCAACTAAATAAGTAAATATCATAAGATTTTAGTTGACTAAATCTACAGTGTATATATACTGTATATATAGTTGACAAAAATGTATTTTGGCAGGCCTTGATGCCGTCGTAATGGCTGATTTTACACTTGCTGAAAATAGCCGATCGCAACGCGTCACACTGCACTTTTACCCTCGCAAGGACCCCTGGGGGTCCCCTGACCTCACTTTGAGAACCACTGCGTCTAGTCTGTACACACATACCGGTATACATACTGTGTGTGTGTGTGTGTGTACTGTATGTGTATGTCCAGGTTAGATGATTAGAGTAGTATCCTCCTGAAACCTTGCAGTCTACATATTGTCTTGCTTTTTGCTTTCCTTCTCAAAAAATGTGATGCAACCCAAATCACAGCTCCTCCTCAACGGTGAACTAACTGTCTGTGTATTTGTTTGTGCAGCAGAGTAGACTCCACCCAGTAACCTGATAGATGGGGTTGTTTGTAGGTGAACTTGAACATGAACATGAAGGACCGTCGGGACGGTGTACAATAGAAGTGGGACGACGACGACGGCGCTACTGTAGTTCTGTGAAACGGCTCACACTACCGGTGTCACGTTCATCACGCCGACGACAGGTTCCACCTTTACGTTGGACACACGTTAACCATTGTTGCGTGTGTGTGTTTGCGTGCGTGCGTGTGTGTGTGTGTGTGCGTGCGTGTTTGTGTGTGTGTGTGTGTGTGTGTGTGTGTGCGTGCGTGCGTGTGTGCAGATGGTAGCAGAGCTGAAGGAACAGAATGGACTGTTGAAGACGGAGAAGAACGATTTGAACCGTCTGATTCAGGAACAGGGTCAACAGATGACAGGTACGTAGGTCGAGACACGACGCAAGCATTACATCACTATGTCATGATGGCAATGACAGAGTTGGCACATCATTACCGTGACGGAAGCTCTCCCATTGCTCTCACTGTTGCATTTCTCCGTCTTTTTCTCTCTTCCTCCACCTTTGTCTACGTCAGCCAAAATGGCACGTGCGATAGCGGAGGAGACGCAGCAGCTGGAGGTGGACCTGAACGAGGAACGCTCTCGCTACCAGAATCTCCTGACGGAACACCGTCGCCTCGAAGAGAAACACGACGATTTGAAAGAGGACATAGCGAAATCGGTGAGATAGGCACACACACACACACACACATGTTTTGAAATGTTATGACATTATTGAAGATAGCTCCAAAAAATTGCTCCAGCAATTATTTGGTACGTGAACGACTCACAACTACGTACAATATACATTTTGAAACGGTAGTGTTAAGTGCAGGGACGTACTGGGCATTCACCTTTTTGACTCTTCTTTGACTCCAACCATCTCTAGAACCCCCCCAAGCCTGGCCACAGGAGAACAGACTCCACGCACAGCAGCAACGAATCAGAGTGCACCTACAACTCAGAATTCGCCGAATCGGAAGACGGCTCCCGCGCCGCCGAGGTAACCGAGTGGGCGGGGCTTGTTCTAGGAGTTTTATCTCAGCTGTCCGTAGACGGTCTGCTGATTACAGCAGTGGCTTACACAGATAAAGCACCTGCCCTGTTGCCCTCTGGACAGCAAAGTGCCATTTTGAAAGTTAGTTTTTTGTACAGGTTGTTCATTGAATTTTGTACAGTGTACAGTATGTGGGCCATGCTGACATTGACCAATTCTGGATTAAAAGCATCTAATATATTATTATTTATGCCTCAAAATCTATAAATCTCACACTATTAAGGTACCCGGCGGTTCCACGCGCTGCACAAGGTGCCCTTTTTTCACTTGAGCACCTGCCCCTAAAAATGTCACCAGAGCTATGGCTTACGTACATGACTCCCGTGCCCTGCGCGAAAAACAAACTAACGCAATGCTTCAACGTTTGTGTTTTTTCAGGATGTGACTCGTGGAATGGATACCTCGTTAACCCTCAAGCTGCAGAAGCGCCTCACAGTACTGGAGCAAGAAAACCAGTCCCTCCGCAACGAGCTGGAAAGCAAAGAAGACCAGTTCCAGCGGGCTAGAGCCAGGGTACTTATATACTGTATATACTGTACACTAGTAGTGATGCACAGGTCTAGTGCCAGGGTACTTCCTGTACAGTAGTAGTGCACGTGTGGGTCCAGGGTTCAGGGTACTTACTGTAGTGATGCACAGGGTCTAAATAAGTTGAAAGAGAGGCTGAAAAACTTCCAAAAAACGCGCACATCCAAAACCTACTAAGTTGGGTGCTGGATCACTGGAACACTATTGGAATAAAAAAGAGTCCACACATCAATTGATAATAATAATAATAACAACTTTATATAGCACCTTTTCAAGATTCACAATAACAATAAAAAAGTTCCACAGCCGAGGGGCCGTACGGCGAAAGCCTGGTCGCCCTTTTGTGACGAGGCGAGACTTTGGGAACCTTCAATAAGGCTTTGCTCGATGATGGCTCATAGATCACAGATGTAAGCAGGAGCCTGACCATTTCAAGCTTTAAAAACAAGCAATAAAATCTTTAAATTAATTCTCAAAGAGCACATTGATGCTCCCAAATGTATGTTTACTGGCGCTAACGTTTCGAGACGATCAGGTGTTTTCTTCAGACCTTCTACATAAGGACATCAAACATTTAGACGTCTGTGATTCTGCTCATCGCAAGTTTTTTTTGTTTTGTTTTTTCTCTCTTTTTAAAAGTGGGGGGGATGGATTGGGGTCGCTATGGAACTGGGTGGGACGTATCCTGCCCGTCCCCCCCGCTATCTGCGCCCATGGATGCGTGGCGGGTCTAGAGCCAGGGTACTTACAGTATACTGTACACTAGTGATGCACTGACGCATGGGTGTACTACTGTACATTATACAACAGGTCGTTTGGAGGAAGCAATCTGATTGGTTGAAGCAGCCATCTAGCCGTGCTTCAAAACGAGCATAATGGAACGCCTAATCAAAACATGAAAATCAGCTGTGCTGCTCTCCCAGAGCGGAGCCGACTGGGTTGCTATAGGATAGCGATTTTCTTGGCACATTTTTTTGGTTTTGTGACTACATCTGTCATTAAAGATGTAGTCCTTTTTAACGAATATCTCAGTTATAATGCCATTGAGTTGACGTGGTTTTATTTCTAAAGGGTAACTGTTGTATAATATATATTTATATAATCGCAATATTACCCTTGAGGGTGTGCTTGTCATTAAGGGCACTTCTGCGCTGCCTACGGAACTTGTCCATCGGCTCGTTCCTGCAGCAACGCAGGCGTGCCATTAATGACGGTAAAAGCACACCCTCTCGTGTAATATTTCTCAACTCTACGCACAGGTTTATATAGCCACAGTACTGTACTTGCACTGTACACTAGTGATGTTGCACGGGTCTATTGCACTGTTCACTTGTAGTTATGCATGGGTCTATAGCCACTTAGCCAGGTTACTGTTCACTAGTGATGCACGGTTCTAGAGCCTGGGCACTGACACTACTCCTCATCACTAGTGTACAGTTCTAAAGATCTCCAACTTGAGATTTGGTTACACTGGGTCGTTTGGGATCGAGGTCAGAAGATGCATGCATATTCCATATTCACGGTTGAGTCCATTTTTGTTTTAACTTACATATTGTTTTTTTTGTTCAAAGCAGTTGTCTCCAGTTCGCTGGGTTTTTAAATGTGTTTTATTATCTCCCATTTACAGGATGATGCAGAGCATAAGAAGGCCCGCGGGGCGGAGCTGGAGTATGAATCCCTGAAGGTGAGCTATTCATTATCTTTACGCCAACTACGAGATAAAGATTTATCAAATATGAAACGGTTTAGCTGAAAATCAACTATTAACACTGGCCCGGTTGCTAGGCAATGCCTTGCATGCCCCCAGCACCAGGAAACGTGCTCGCGCATCCCATAATGGTCCCAAAAAACGATATAAATAAATACGGCGCTGTCCTTGGTGATGATCATCATGATCATCTGAGGTTTGGATCTTGTTTGTGATTTTTCATCCTATTATATCCTATTAACGTTTCTGGCGAAAGATAAACAGCGTGAGTTAATGCTAACATATGCCGTTTCTTACAATGGAGGTCTAAGTGGAAGTGAGTGAGTATGGCCAAATAGCCTTGGCAAGGCTTACCTGTCCTTTGCTGCCATCGTGTGGCAGAGAAAGAGTTCTTAAAGCTGGGACAAACGGTGGAGGCTCATGATGTAGTTCAACTAAGTGGTGATCGCAAAACGAAGCAGTATTTTCTCAGTGCTATAGCTAGCTGTCATATAGCATGGTCTCCCTACTTTCTATGCTGCTGTGTTCATGAAGCAAGTGTTGATGGCAACTTGCTACACTCTGTGTCTGTGAAGGTTCAGACTGGTGTACACTAGGGCTGTGCTCCAGTGACTTAATACTTTTTATTCGACTAATATTCATTTCGATTTTTTTTTTACATCAATAAATTTGTGTTTGCTGCGTACAGTACACTACAATCATGCAGAGACCGGCCTTTTCAGTTTGATGAGGTTGCGAACTGAACATTAAAGGCTTGTATCTAGAGTGGACTATAGACGTGCATGAGTGAACCAACAGAGTCTTCGTCGACTAAGACAATTAGGGATGTTTCTTTGCTTCCGATTCAGTTCCGACCATTCGATTTTTTTTAAATATCTGCCGATACTGATTTTTCCCCAATCCGATATTTATATTTTAAAGAACACTTATGCCATATAACAATAGTACAACATCCATAATCACACTGGATATAATATTATACTAGAGATGTCCCGATCATTTGATAATGACGTGATCGGATCGGGGACAACACTAAAGACAATTGTGGAGAAAATGATCAATAAAAGCAACATCTACAAAAGCCAATCATGACCACATCTCTTCCCCCCCCCCCCCCCCCCCCCCCCCAGCGCCAGGAGCTGGAGTCCGAGAACAAGAAGCTTAAACATAACCTGACGGACATGAGGCAAAGCCTGCTGGGTAACGCAGGTGCAGGAAACGGAGCGCCGGGCTCTCCCGCCTACAAGGTTCTCCTGGACCAGCTGAACTCGTCCTGTGAGGAGCTGGACGTGCGCAAAGAGGAGGTTCTGATCCTACGCTCCCAGCTGGTCAGCCAGAAGGAGGCCATGCAGCACAAGGTACACGCCAGCCTCTCGTTAGCGCGTGAAGCACTCTGGGTATTGTAGTCATGACATTTCTAGCTTAAAGTTACTGTAATGTGATATTTATTTGTTGAAATAAGTATTAAATAGTGTTGGTTCAGTAGTAAACAGAAAATACATAATAGGATAAACTGAAATTGGAAGTGATATGGAAAACTTAGCAGACATGATTGAAACTGGAACACTACCAAAGTGTGTATTTCGCACCCTACCTGGAAATGTATTTTCTGTTGACCAAATAGCAGCTGGAGAGATGGGGAGACTCAATTTTTTTAAACAATAATAATAATAAAACTTTATTTGTATTGCACCTTTCATGTCATGAAAAGCAGCTCAAAGTGCTTTACAGAGCAATGGAGGGGGAAAAAGGAAAAGCAAGGCATAAAAAAACATTAAATTAATGGCAGTAATGCAATACAGTGAGGACATGAATAACAATGAATTTAAAAGATCAACTAAAAGCAAGAGTGTAGAAGTAGGTCTTGAGTTTAAAATGTCTACAGAGGCTGCCTGTCGAAGGTATAGTGGGTGTTTGTTCCACGCCATCCGCCCATAGAAGCAGAAAGCTGCTTCACCGTGTTTTTTAGTTGCCATTTTATTTTAGGCACAGCGAGCAGGTCAGCAGTGGAAGACCTGAGGGAGCAGTTTGGGAGACATCGTCCAATGACAAATAGGCTCTGATTCGTGCAATATAATAGAGCTTTAACCTTTTACCACATTTCCTTTTTCTTTTCTTTCTTTTTTACCACTTTATCACTTACAGCACCTACTGTAATAGTGATAATGTAATGATATGTAATTAAATAAGAACGGCCTCCACCAGGAGCTTCTGTTTAGCTTTTAGGAGGATCGGCTTTCAGGTGTCTGTGTCTAACTGAGCTGTCTCTTCTCTCCTCACATGCTGTCCCTCAGGATGAGAAGGTACAGTACAGCAAACTGCTGATTCTCAAACCTTTTTAATTCCAAGGAACCCCTGGCTTGATTCGCATTTGGCCACGGACACCCATTTGATACCATTTTCATCCCTGGCACCCAGATCTACACTGTAAAATCATCGGTGTTAACTTTAGTCTGAGAGTGTACAAATGGAACCCGGTGTCCCCAGCAAAAGTAGTTAATAATGCATCACAATCCTTTTTGAAAATGTTTGAAAAATATTGAAAATGTTTGAAAAAAATGTTAAAAAACATTTTAGCATAAATCTTCTATTTTGGTGGTCCCTGGTAGAAAATCTTTTCAGATGCGCGTTTTCGGCCAAATATTTATCAATTTGGGGTTCCTTGACTTAAAAGTTTGAGGACAACTGCAGTACAAACAGAGTGGAGTGGCTTACAATTACATGCATGCCTGTGTGTGTGTGTGTGTTGACCACATATCTCGCCTTTGTGTCAGAAATGACTCACAGGCAGATATGAACACATTGCACAAAGAGTTCCTGTGCAGTGTCCTGTAGATTTTGAACTGGCCGTAAATGCTACTGTCTTACAGATTCCCACAGTTAATACAGTATTACTATGGGGTCATTTTTTGAACTTTTGGGCAATTAGTATGACCCTATGCGTATGCCACCATTGGACCTTCTGTATGTAGAGCACTGCGCTAGTAAGCTTTCAGTGGTGTCAAGAACATTATGTAACCTATGTTACACGTACAGTACATTTGACAAATCATGTATTTTGCAAACGTATACCTTCTCAAATGTACTGTGACACAACAGCATGTATATATTTAAACACGTGATTATTGGGCGTTAGCATGCATGTTTTCATTTTATGGACATTTTTAGCGGCATGAAATTCCACATGGTTAAGATAATGGTACTGTTCATGGTGCAGCATCACGACGGATGAACCAGGACCTCATAGTCTTGCTCAGTCAGAAGATTTGGAGATCTTCACCTACCGATCATCAGAGGAAATCTAAATTTGAATGTACAGTAGAGGCTATAGAAAAGCTGAGAAAACCTCCGCTAACCAACCTACGCCTTCTGCTTTGAAAACAGATAATGATACCATATACCGTCCTAATACGAAGTCTTTGCATTGGTTCTGCATTGCAGTTATTTCTTAGAACGGCAGTCTTTCGACGTTTTTCAGGCCAATGACCCCTTAGCCGTGAGAGAGATGAAGTATAGGGAGGGACCCCTGCTACATAATTTGTATGAAATTGCGTTTCAGATTAAACCTTTTCATACTGTATCTACTTTCATAGACTTGTTTGACAGCACTGTCGTCAGTGTTTGTGTCAATCAATCAAGCTGATTCATATTAAGCTGATTGTCAGCTGAAAAGGTTTGTGATCAGGCTGCATATCAAAAAAGTGTAAATGATTGAATCAGAGAGATTGAATCAGAGAGCAGCACTATCTATAATGTATAAATAGCACATCATGAACTGTTCCATGAACAGTCCATGCATTGAGGCTTGAGGACTTGACCGAATGGATGAGCTGTTGCTACAAAACATTAAACGTATACTTTTAAGAAGTTACTATCCAGCTACTCAAGATAGTTAAGTCAAGGCAGCCGAGGTGGACGGGTGGGAAATTTCGTACATAGTATTTTTTATTAGCCTAAAATATTGTCTATATAATATACATACATTCATGAATCCACTTGCTGCCCGGCTGCCACTATTGGGCAGTGCTTTTAGGGGTTTCTTGTGACCCTACCATTAACATCCTATAGCAAACTTTCTTTTAGCTTTACGTAGCATGTGACTGTCAAACTAGGGGGTTTTCATGATTCTGAATCCATTCCAAGCATTAGTTTTGCACAAAATATACTCCTTGGACAAGAAACGGCCATAGTCGTCATGACAAATGTGATGAGGTCAGCACATTTTGGGCACATGTGGCTATGGCTTTCTTGATGGCATCTAACTGATGATACGTGTTATTCTATTATAGCTAACTAAAAAAAACACTAATAATAACATTCAACAACAACTCTATTCTACAACTCTATTCTAACTTGCCCATCAGCCAAGTTTTCAACAGTGTTTAAACGGTTCAAAGACTTGAATTGAATTTGCTTGGGGATTTTGTTCCACTCCAGCCCTGTTTATTATGGAATGAGCTGGAATGAGTTCCTCTATCTCTCTCTCTCTCTCTCTCTCTCTCTCTCTGTGTCTCTCCATAGGAGACCATGACGGAGCCTTCTCACTATGTGGTGGATGTGTCCAAGTTGAAGGGCTCTGATGAACTCAAGCAAGCCTACGTAGGTCTCAAGGACTCGAACAGGTACTGTGTTAATTACCACCGGCACCTCCCCCAGCTGCTGCTGTGTATTTCATTCAGCTGCAAATGATTCATGTGAGAATACTAAAGTGTTGCAGTTTGTAGTGCTAGAAAAAGCTGGAAGTTATTTCACAATGGGTTCCAAAGATTTCTGGTTGTTCTTTGACAGAACAACAGAAATGCAATTCATATATATATATACTAGAATTTCGTGCGCGCTTCGCGCGCACTCATCCCAGAGCTACTTCGCCACGCACTATGGGAAGAAATAAATGGCGGGAGTTGACTCCACATGTAGTAACGGATGGGTTATTGGAAATGTACCATTGTTTTGTCCTGAATATTTCCACAGCCTAATTATTAAAGGATTGTGACTGGGACAGACATACAGTCTGACATACAATAGGCTACACGTGTGCACAGAGAATAAACAATGACCTATATGGCCAGATTTCTTAAATTAACATAGTTGGATTTTAACAGAAAGACAATGCCATAAATCAGTCAAAGTAAGTGACAGACTCAACAGTAGCACACAGCATGCAAGGCAGCGATGCATGCGTGCCAACATGTTTGTCCAGCTGAGATTTAGTGTCTCCATCTCTCTGTGGAAGAGGTTGCACATGACCTGTACGGCCACACTGAGGTGCTCCAACACAAACACAGACACAAAACAACACCACGCTGTTTGTCCAGTTGACCCAAATCAACACCAATACCTAGCCTGTTTGTCCAAAACACACTATCTGCTCGCCACGTTTCTACTTCGCCACAACCTAATGTTAGTAACAAATGTAGGGGAGAGCCGCCAAGGTTGTAACGCTTCACGGTTGTAACATGGACGTTATCTCTTGATTGGTCAACGCCACCATGACGCCATCGCGTCAGTATGTGTACAGCAAGGTGTTTACCTTCAAAATGCGTATAATTTTACACCTGGAGTATATGTGTGCTACAATTTTTGTCTTTGGTGTTGGTGAATAAAAATCCACATGGATGTGTTCATGCTTATGTTCTTCATTAGTTTGCATCGTGTTTAGACGGAATTCACATTCATTCTGGTCTGTAAGCAACTGCAAAGAAAACTTGCAAAAGCGGGTCATTTGTAACATGTGTTACAAATGGTCCGCTTCCATTCAATGCCATTATATGTAATATTTACATATTTGACATATTGGCCAATATTATATGTTCTAAAATTGTATTGTATTGTGTAGTGTATTCTAAAAGTAGTTTAGGGTTGTATAACATTGTACAACTCAATCAATCAAACGTTTGTTTAATCAATGTATTGCCCCATTGAAAAAAAAGAAAAGCCCAAACTGGTACACCCGATACTATTTAATATTTCCCTTATGTTTGATACATTTTCTTATCACATCCATGGTATGAAAACAATGCTAAGGAGTTGCTTCAATGAAATATAATTGCTTTAAGCTGAAAACGGGTTATTAGTTATTATGTGTAGTGTAGTGTAGTCAACATGTTAAGGCTCGCTATAATGACGCCCAGCTGTTATGTAAGCGCGCATCTATAAATTCTAAGCGTGTGAGCCGGGAGTGTGTGTGTGTGTGTGTGTGTGTGTGTGTGTGTGTATATACATTCCGTCGGTAATTCCCTGTAGGCTTCACGTGAATAATGTTGTGTGCGCGCGTGCGGAGAAATAGTTATTTAATGAATGGCATGTTGGTGTGTGTGTGTGTGTGTGTGTGTGGGGGGGGCCTTACAGGCGTGCATGTGCGTGTGTGTGCGCGTGCAGGCGTATGTATACATTAGGGCTGTCACGATTCGCCTAGTCCACGATTCAATTCAATTTTCGATTTGCAGCTCACGATTCGATTCGATGTTCGATTCGCTATCACGATTCGCCTAGTCCACGATTCAATTCAATTTTCGATTTGAAGCTCACGATTTGCTTCGATGTTCGATTAAATTTTTTCAATCTATTTTTTTAAAACCTTCTTTTTCAGCATTGAGGGCTATATTCATTATAATTTAGGCCAATATCTTGGTTTGTAAAGAAAAACACTTGTTTCCCAATAAGTCACATTTATTTTCTATAAATAACAAATCAGAATGAGAATAATAAAAGGTTTAACAACTTTGGGTTTTATGCCCTAACATTTTTTAAATGTTTCTTGAAGATGAGATGACTTGTAACATTCTTGTTAAGCTCTAAGTAAGTAAAAGAAAGAAAAAAAAAAAAAGTCAAATAGTATATAGACCCATCTGTTGTTAGTTCAAGTATTAAATACTAATTTAAGTGTTCAATTTCACTTATACACTACCTGGTTATAAATAGCTGCAGTAGGCTACACCATTTTATGCAGTATTTTATACTATTTCTATTTAGTGTACATTTAGTGGATGTGGCTTACATCCGGTCTAAAGCCCACCCACTGTATGCGCTGATTTCCATACACAATCCGTATCCTCCCCTCACCGGATGTTGAATTAACAGTACTAACGGCCATATATTTGACGATCTTTTAGACAAAACGATTTTAACGGGCAACGTTTCACATGTATTATTAGTTTGATACATTTTAGGAGTGAAAACATGTGTGACCTGCATGGCATTTTGTAACGTGGTTCTGCTGTTCTGCAACTCTCATTAAATATTGAAAGCCAGCGTTTTCCACCACTGATAGTGGTCGCATGTCTGCAGCTATGCAGACCGCAACTCCGTGCGTTAATTGTTTTGCACGGGGCGAATTAGCTGAGAGCTTTTCTCTATAAGAATATAGTTGGCTGTGTTGTTGTCTTTGTACCATCGTCGTTGGACAGATCGATTTCTTTGTGATGTCTGCTCGTTTTCTTTTCCACACTTATTTCCGTGTATCATCGTCGTCGCTGTCTACAACAGCACTGGCCATGGTGAAACGCAACAGCCGTCTCGTTCTCTCACTTGTCAACTCCTCTCTGTGTGTGTGTGTGTGTGTGTGTGTGACTGACTGTGTGTGTGTGTGGCACTGCTCCGATACAGCTGGATTTGCGTCTCTTTTTTTTCTCCATGCATTCGCATGGGCGGAATGGCCCGGCCGCTCGCGGAAGTAAATTGGCTGTGTGGCGAAAATAGGCAAAGTGATCGGTGTAAGGGTGATATGTTGGCACAATCCGATTAATGTCAAAGAACAATGTTGATGTAACTAAGGGAATCGTCGAGTCATATTTTTTGTAAATAAAGAGATTTAGATGGAATAAGCGAAATAGCGATCGTATAATCTCTCCTGTTCCTTCTGTCTCTCATCAATGTCCTGCGCGAGGGTCGCCTGCAGACCCAGCTCCCAGCGAGTGCTGCTGCTGCAAGCAGTGAGTGTAGAGTAGGCGTGGCGCAGCATTAGAAGGGCGCAGCAAATACGACATTGAGGGGTAGAAACCATCCCGGGCGCGTGGTTCATGTAACATGTGTGTCACTGTGAAAGACTGGCCCCATTAAGTGAACGTAGTTGGCAACAGAGCTGGTGACGTAAGAGGCAGGGTGTTGCCAGGTTTGCGAATTGTAAGCGAGTTGTAGTGTATGTAAGTAGCGTGGTTTAAAGGGCTTGTTTGTGGGCTGGTTGGGCTTGTTTCTGACCGTGTTGGGGCAGCAGTGATTCCGTGTTCCGTGTAGGAATGTTTCATAAAAGTAATATTTAATAGAGTAAATAAGACACTTGAACGGCTAAAAAATAGCCTATGTCAGTTCGGGGAGCGTTCCGAATTTATTTTGCATATAGAGATGTGTGGTGAAAGTGTGGTTCGGTCGGAGATAGAGCAGAAAGAATGAGTATGGGTACACCTTTTCACTTGTATAGTAGACTAGAATTTCCTGCGCGCTTCGCGCGCACTCATCCCAGAGCTACTTCGCCACGCACTATGGGAAGAAATAAATGGCGGGAGTTGACTCCACATGTAGTAACGGATGGGTTATTGGAAATGTACCATTGTTTTGTCCTGAATATTTCCACAGCCTAATTACTAAAGGATTGTGACTGGGACAGACATACAGTCTGACATACAATAGGCTACACGTGTGCACAGAGAATAAACAATGACCTATATGGCCAGATTTCTTAAATTAACATAGTTGGATTTTAACAGAAAGACAATGCCATAAATCAGTCAAAGTAAGTGACAGACTCAACAGTAGCACACAGCATGCAAGGCAGCGATGCATGCGTGCCAACATGTTTGTCCAGCTGAGATTTAGTGTCTCCATCTCTCTGTGGAAGAGGTTGCACATGACCTGTACGGCCACACTGAGGTGCTCCAACACAAACACAGACACAAAACAACACCACGCTGTTTGTCCAGTTGACCCAAATCAACACCAATACCTAGCCTGTTTGTCCAAAACACACTATCTGCTCGCCACGTTTCTACTTCGCCACAACCTAATGTTAGTAACAAATGTAGGGGAGAGCCGCCAAGGTTGTAACGCTTCACGGTTGTAACATGGACGTTATCTCTTGATTGGTCAACGCCACCATGACGCCATCGCGTCAGTATGTGTACAGCAAGGAAGTTTGAAGTGTTTACCTTCAAAATGCGTATAATTTTACACCTGGAGTATATGTGTGCTACAATTTTTGTCTTTGGTGTTGGTGAATAAAAATCCACATGGATGTGTTCATGCTTATGTTCTTCATTAGTTTGCATCGTGTTTAGACGGAATTCACATTCATTCTGGTCTGTAAGCAACTGCAAAGAAAACTTGCAAAAGCGGGTCATTTGTAACATGTGTTACAAATGGTCCGCTTCCATTCAATGCCATTATATGTAATATTTACATATTTGACATATTGGCCAATATTATATGTTCTAAAATTGTATTGTATTGTGTAGTGTATTCTAAAAGTAGTTTAGGGTTGTATAACATTGTACAACTCAATCAATCAAACGTTTGTTTAATCAATGTATTGCCCCATTGAAAAAAAAGAAAAGGCCAAACTGGTACACCCGATACTATTTAATATTTCCCTTATGTTTGATACATTTTCTTATCACATCCATGGTATGAAAACAATGCTAAGGAGTTGCTTCAATGAAATATAATTGCTTTAAGCTGAAAACGGGTTATTAGTTATTATGTGTAGTGTAGTGTAGTCAACATGTTAAGGCTCGCTATAATGACGCCCAGCTGTTATGTAATCGCGCATCTATAAATTCTAAGCGTGTGAGCCGGGAGTGTGTGTGTGTGTGTGTGTGTGTGTGTGTGTGTGTGTGTATATACATTCCATCGGTAATTCCCTGTAGGCTTCACGTGAATAATGTTGTGTGCGCGTGTGCGGAGAAATAGTTATTTAATGAATCGCATGTTGGTGTGTGTGTGTGTGTGTGTGGGGGGGGCCTTACAGGCGTGCATGTGCGTGTGTGTGCGCGTGCAGGCGTATGTATACATTAGGGCTGTCACGATTCGCCTAGTCCACGATTCAATTCAATTTTCGATTTGCAGCTCACGATTCGATTCGATGTTCGATTCGCTATCACGATTCGCCTAGTCCACGATTCAATTCAATTTTCGATTTGAAGCTCACGATTTGCTTCGATGTTCGATTAAATTTTTTCAATCTATTTTTTTAAAACCTTCTTTTTCAGCATTGAGGGCTATATTCATTATAATTTAGGCCAATATCTTGGTTTGTAAAGAAAAACACTTGTTTCCCAATAAGTCACATTTATTTTCTATAAATAACAAATCAGAATGAGAATAATAAAAGGTTTAACAACTTTGGGTTTTATGCCCTAACATTTTTTAAATGTTTCTTGAAGATGAGATGACTTGTAACATTCTTGTTAAGCTCTAAGTAAGTAAAAGAAAGAAAAAAAAAAAAAGTCAAATAGTATATAGACCCATCTGTTGTTAGTTCAAGTATTAAATACTAATTTAAGTGTTCAATTTCACTTATACACTACCTGGTTATAAATAGCTGCAGTAGGCTACACCATTTTATGCAGTATTTTATACTATTTCTATTTAGTGTACATTTAGTGGATGTGGCTTACATCCGGTCTAAAGCCCACCCACTGTATGCGCTGATTTCCATACACAATCCGTATCCTCCCCTCACCGGATGTTGAATTAACAGTACTAACGGCCATATATTTGACGATCTTTTAGACAAAACGATTTTAACGGGCAACGTTTCACATGTATTATTAGTTTGATACATTTTAGGAGTGAAAACATGTGTGACCTGCATGGCATTTTGTAACGTGGTTCTGCTGTTCTGCAACTCTCATTAAATATTGAAAGCCAGCGTTTTCCACCACTGATAGTGGTCGCATGTCTGCAGCTATGCAGACCGCAACTCCGTGCGTTAATTGTTTTGCACGGGGCGAATTAGCTGAGAGCTTTTCTCTATAAGAATATAGTTGGCTGTGTTGTTGTCTTTGTACCATCGTCGTTGGACAGATCGATTTCTTTGTGATGTCTGCTCGTTTTCTTTTCCACACTTATTTCCGTGTATCATCGTCGTCGCTGTCTACAACAGCACTGGCCATGGTGAAACGCAACAGCCGTCTCGTTCTCTCACTTGTCAACTCCTCTCTGTGTGTGTGTGTGTGTGTGTGTGTGTGTGTGTGTGTGACTGACTGTGTGTGTGTGTGGCACTGCTCCGATACAGCTGGATTTTCGTCTCTTTTTTTTCTCCATGCATTCGCATGGGCGGAATGGCCCGGCCGCTCGCGGAAGTAAATTGGCTGTGTGGCGAAAATAGGCAAAGTGATCGGTGTAAGGGTGATATGTTGGCACAATCCGATTAATGTCAAAGAACAATGTTGATGTAACTAAGGGAATCGTCGAGTCATTTTTTTTGTAAATAAAGAGATTTAGATGGAATAAGCGAAATAGCGATCGTATAATCTCTCCTGTTCCTTCTGTCTCTCATCAATGTCCTGCGCGAGGGTCGCCTGCAGACCCAGCTCCCAGCGAGTGCTGCTGCTGCAAGCAGTGAGTGTAGAGTAGGCGTGGCGCAGCATTAGAAGGGCGCAGCAAATACGACATTGAGGGGTAGAAACCATCCCGGGCGCGTGGTTCATGTAACATGTGTGTCACTGTGAAAGACTGGCCCCATTAAGTGAACGTAGTTGGCAACAGAGCTGGTGACGTAAGAGGCAGGGTGTTGCCAGGTTTGCGAATTGTAAGCGAGTTGTAGTGTATGTAAGTAGCGTGGTTTAAAGGGCTTGTTTGTGGGCTGGTTGGGCTTGTTTCTGACCGTGTTGGGGCAGCAGTGATTCCGTGTTCCGTGTAGGAATGTTTCATAAAAGTAATATTTAATAGAGTAAATAAGACACTTGAACGGCTAAAAAATAGGCTATGTCAGTTCGGGGAGCGTGGCGAATTTATTTTGCATATAGAGATGTGTGGTGAAAGTGTGGTTCGGTCGGAGATAGAGCATGAAGAATGAGTATGGGTACACCTTTTCACTTGTATAGTAGATATATATATATATATATATATATATATTTAGCTCAAATTAAAAGGTTTATAGGGTTTATTTAAGTATCATAAGGCTTTATTTGCTACAGAGTTTATTTTCATATCCAAAATTATCTGCGGTGTGAATCCGCGGTGGATGCAAACTTCCGGGTTGGCCTACTGTACAAATGGTCATCCCCCGCACTCTATTGCTTTGTGTCTGTTACTTACTCCTGCACAAGCACCAGCGTGTTCGTGCGTGCACAATCAAGTGCGCATGAGGTGTGTTTCTGCACTTGCAACAGTGTGTGTTTGTCTGTGTGTGTGAACCCTTGTCTCTGTTCTATGCAGATCCCCTAGGTTCTTACGTAAACCACTGGAAGGCAATGAACTCCTGAGTAGGCTAAGGTAACCAATCAGACGTGGCCGGCCTGTGCATCATGGAAGCCGGCACACATGGCCACGCACATTAGCTAGCGCTAAAAAACAACACAGAAAGGAATGCAAGTGGCTTGTTTGTTTTGTTTGTTCCTGATTCAGCAAAGCTTGGTCAGCTGTGCATAGCAGGGATGAACCCTAAACAGCATGATGAGAGATGCCAAAATAGGAGAGGGAGCTTTTGTAGCGGTTCTGCCCTAATAACAGCATGTAAAATAATGCAGTACCTCTAGCTAACAGATGTGAATAATTGTAATGGTGTGTATTTAATTTCACAACCGAAGTTTCAAGTTTCTTTCCCTCAACTATTATTCCTCTTTGGGGGGGGACTATACTGTAGCATAGCTTTTAGCCAAACTGACATGCGGCACGGTTGGCTTTGGCATGGATTACAGAGCTGTTTTATCAAACCCAAAAAGGATTCCAGTGAAAGGAAAGCATCTTAAGGACAGCTGGATCCCAGGATGAGACATGATTTCCCACAGTATTGTGTTCCATTTCATTACAAGGCCCAGGCCAGGTTGACCTTTCCACCTGCATGGCAGCTTTGGAATGGCTGTATCATGGGCAAGGTGGTGGAGGTGGTTTAATCTGGGCTTTATTTACCCATTAAAACCAGGAAAGAGTGTCATTGTAGATGTTAGCATTGGCTATTTTAAAGATATTGATATACAAGCTCACAGCGCCCCACTTCGTGCCGTGCTGCGAGCTTCTGTACATCTGCTATATTTGTGTTATTTAATCTTCAAATGCCTTCTAAATAAGACAAGATTCAAACCTTTTCATGCCACGACCCGGGGGGGGTCCAGAAGAAACTATTTGAATTAAAAATGTTTGCTTTAAATATATATTAAAAGATTTGAACAAAGTGAAGTGACAACGATATGAGCTTGTACAGTCTGCTATTTTGAATAGCTTAAAGGACACAGATGATTTCATGGTTTTAATGGGTTCATCTGGGCTTTATTTAAAAAGAAAGACAGATAAATGTGGTAGGGTTGGTACTGTTGTAACTAATATCAGGGTTTGTTATGCTAGTTGAATTGCCTAATCCCTGCATGCTACTTTTTTATGTTTATTTTATGTATTATAACTATGTTACATAGCAACATTCTGAGGTGTCTTGGTCAAAATGGACAATTTGGGGAAGTTTCAGATATTTGATATTTGTATTTACTATTATTATGTACACAGTAGATGTTCTTTTTCCATAATGGGTTGTTTTCCATTGGTCAACCTCCCTGCATTGTGTCTCAGTTGCCATGTGGTATCACAGCCTTTTAGAAAGTTATTATCTTGGATAACAACACAGCAACGTTAACAGTCAGTGGAACACATCATGATGCTCGTACATATGTGACAAAGATCTGAGCTACTCAGAAGTTACGTTGCACTACAGTGTGTATCACCGATCATATAGAATGTTAACACAACCCATGGCAGTACACTACAATAGAAACGCAGACCAGTGTCCAGCGTTTCTATTGTAAAAAAAAAAAAAAATACCCAAATTTACGTCACGGCACAGGGGGTTATAGTGCTTAAAACGTAACCTGGCGTTCTTTGGCTTGGATTGGATTAAAATTGGATTCATTTGTTTATTTCTGTCAACCAAAAAAAAAACATTTAGTTAAATGGCATTCCTCCCCCCTGCATATTCCTCCTCCAAATGCCACATTCCAGGCTATGAATACTAAAACACAGCCACTAAACCAGTGTATTGGCCTCTTAAAATGGGGTCCAGGGTCTTGAGAGAGGTTCCAAATGGACAAATAAAATTTAACATTTGTACACCCTCAAGGTGAATGAAAAGGTTTGAGAACCACTAGACTAGAATGTAGTCGGACCATTTCCACTCACACAGTGTCCACTCTCACCATGCCTAACAGTTAACGCCTCCCTCCCCTCCCCAATGTGTGTGTGTGTGTGTGTGTGTGTGTGTTTTGCTTTCCATGTCCCTGTGGGTCGCGTGTGGTTCAGATCCCGCACTCCAGACCTCCATAAGCTGAATGAGGACGGAGAACTGTACCTGGTTTATGAAGGGTTAAAGGAGACCAACAGGTGGAACAGTGTTCTCCAGCACATGTCTGCTCTCTTATTAGATCTGGTGTGCATGAGTCATGACATTTGTCGCCTTCTTCTCACAAATGGGATGAATGTATTTTTTTTCTTCAATACTCAATGCTTTCCTTTTGAATTTCCTTTCGGACTTCCTCACTCTCTTTTTCAGTCTCTCTCTCTTTTTTCGGTGGCCCTCTCTTGCAGTCTAACCCAATCTGACCTGAGATCAGATTCTAAAAATGTCTTCTACATCCTGACAGTTTTCATTCTGACCTGAGATCAGATTCTAAAAATGTCTTCCATGTCAGTCGCTCTTTGATTTTTCAAAAATAGCAGACCTACAAGCTTGTAGTGCGCCACTCGGTGGCGCGCTATGAGCTAAGAAGCCTTTTTTTATTTATTTCGACAGGTCTAAATCCAGACCGACTTTCAGTAAGCAAGAAAAAAAACAAAAAAAAATGGTAATACATCAAATACATAGATATAGTCATCATTATAGTCATCTATAGCATTCAAAGATTGTAGAATAGTTGTCTGGCTTACACGAGACTGCTTGCAGTGTGACTCTCTTACTGTCCCACTCTCTTATTACAGTCAAACGCTCTTCTTAACCTGGTTGGAGATCATCATGGACATGTGCAGCGTTTTAGAGCTACAGATATCTGTCTTTATAACTGTAACCGCTATCAACTCTCCTCTGTGTCAAAGATTCCTATCAGACATTGTGAGCATTGCTTCACAGCTGACAAAATATCAAAAACACAAACTATCACTTTCCAAATCACAAAAGTCTGATAATAAACACAATATCCTACTCGGATGTGTATCGGATATCTCCCTAAACCACATATTGTACTCTGAACGTGCACGGAATTCCTTTCGCGATTGTATGTTCACTTTGAAAGGAAAATAATCTTCACTATCCAAGTTGAGTGATTGTTGTTGCTCTATTTGAGGCATCTGTGCCAATACAATCTGTCCCACAATGTCAGGTATTCAGTCTCAAAATGTCTGAAAACATTGGACTGGAACTAGCCAAAACAAACCACAAACGGAGCTGACGTGGTACAGAGGAGAGTGGAGCGTATTCTGATCTTAACCACCTAAACCCCTATATACTGGCCTATGTATTGGCTGAGGTCACCCAGGGGTCTGTACTTGGCTCTTTTCTTTCCCCCCCCCCTCTACACCGAATCCCTTTGCTGAAAATAGCAGATGTCGTGTTGCGACCACGTCTGTGATCTGTTATTTTTGCAAAATGTTCACCATCCATGACCCAGAATAGGGACACTATAGGGTTGATGATGCGGTTCAATAATGCTTTAACGTCTTACCAGCATGTATACAGCAAGCATGTTGGTGCTGTTTGACACCCTGTTGGGTGAAAACTAACCCTCTCTCCTCTTCTGACCTGGAAGCACCTGGGAAGACCTCTTGCACTCAACTCACTCACTTTACAGATTTAATGTTCTCTCTCTCTCTCTCTCCCTCCCCATCTTTTGTCCCGTCGTTCCGCATCACTCCTCTCTTTCTCCCACTCTATTTTCTTCCTTCTCCTCCGTACTTTACCCTCTTCCATTTTCCACTAAACCACACAACCCCCCCTCTAACTCCCCCCTCCCCCATGCAGGCTGCTGGAGACCCAGCTGCAGGGGCAGCGGCGTAGCTACGACGTGGAGGTGGAGGCGCTGCGCGGCGAGCTGCAGAACGTCAAGGAGGAGAACAACCGGCAGCAGCAGCTGTTGGCGCAGAACCTGCAGCTGCCTCCGGAGGCCCGCATCGAGGCCAGCCTGCAGCATGAGATCACACGTCTCACCAACGAGAACCTGGTACGTACCTGTATATGACGTCACCGCCAGTGTGTTCACTTTAGAGTTTAGACCACTGGTTGGTTACCCCAAACAGTGGGTCGATCGGGACACGCGTTTTTATAATGATAATCGTTATTGTTCCCCGAAGATTATTCATATTCACAGCTCTGTTCAACACTCACAACAAAACACATACAGAAAACATTACACCAAGATGATACGAAAACATGAGGTCCCCACTGACTGTCTACAGAACCATCCTATCGGCGGAGCAGTTTGTTTAATGCCGCGATGGCTGAGGGGATAAAACTCACGGGTATTTTCTTTTACCTGAAAAGAAGATGGCCTATTTATTATTTCAAAAAGATTTTGTTTTTTTAAATATATTATATTTAAAGAATTGTATACATTTTAAAACAACCAAGCAAACATGAATAAAAAATAATAATAGTTAAGTTATTCTTCACTTGAATCGCTGTAGGAACAAATAACGCACAGGTCTGTTATTCGTTTGACTGATACAAGAATATCTATATAGGTGTATTGTTTGTGTATTATAAGTAATTTACCATGGGAATCAGTCTACATCCATTCCGGCATTCCCGGGGACGACAAACCCCCACCAGGAACCTGTAAAGGCAGGGGTTAGAGAGGGAGTAGAATGAGAAATAGGGTGGGGGACGGCTGACGAGAAATGAGAACAGAGGGAGAACCATGGTTAGGTGGGCTTTTATATAATGGAGGTGGCTTGATAGGAGGTGGAGGTAGCTGGATTGGAGGTGTGGTCTTGCTCCTGAGCTTCATATGAGCTTCACACACACACACACAAACACACACACACACACACACACACACACACACACACTCAACTGTGTGGATGGTGTCACCTGACAGGAAATACTGGCAGAAGACCCCACAGCGTCCCGGGAAGCTCGAGTCGTCATTTTACGACGGATGGTTGTATGTAGAGACCGTGTGCATTTATGTGGGCCTGTTTTTTTCTGCATGTGTAACTAACTGAGGTGCGTGCGTGCGTGGCGTGCGTGCGTGTTAACTCTTTACGCAGAGTGTTCTAACCCACAGGCTGAACACACCCACTCTCGCCTCCTAACACAAACACCTGTTCCTCTGACAAGTCGATCACTACAGCAATAATGCCTCTTTTGATTATATAACACTTTCCTTGAATTATTCTGCCAAATGGCACCAAAGTGGAATGCTCAACATTTCTGAAGGCGTTTTAATGCAAAGATCTTTGCAGCTGGGGGGCGACATCCCCCGTGTTTCCATTCTCTAACCACCGTTCTTATTAAACAAGCTTAACTGTGGCCTTCACTCTTTTTTCCCATCTCCTTCTGCTTCTCTGTCTGTTTCTCCCTCTTTCTTTCATCTGTCTCTCTCTCTCTCTCTCTCTCTCTCTCTCTCTCTCTCTCTCTCTCTCTCTCTCTCTCTCTCTTTACATCTATCTTCCCTCTTTCACCTGTCTTTCTGTTTGTCCCTCCAACTCACTTTTCTGTATCGCTCTCACACACACACACACACACACATTTTCTCCCGCCCTCTCGCTTGTGCCGTTGTTGTTCCATCTCTCAATGCTTTGTTCATTTGCCACTCTCTTCTCCTCCATCACTCCATCTCTCTCTCCCTCCGTGTGTCTCTTTAGGACCTGATGGAACAGTTGGAGAAGCAGGACCGGACTATTCGGAAGCTGAAGAAGCAGCTGAAGGTCTACTCCAAGAAGATCGGAGAGATGGGAGGTGAGGAGGTCATTCGTCACTGTGTGTGTAACAGCACTGTCCACCCGGGTTCGAACATCACTGTGCTCCCTTGGAGCCTTAGCAATCAGAGGCCATACTTCAGACTACTAAAATTATAGATGTCCCGATACTGTATCGGTATCGGGGAAAAGTATCGGATCGGCCCTTATTTGTCATATCGGTATCGGCAAATATGCCAGTCTAAGCACAGATCCGACACAGGGGTAAGGGGTTGACACTATGCTTTTGACCCCGCCGTGGCTGTCACCTGCACAACTACATTTAATCATTTCCAGCCTGTGTCATTCTCTAAACTTAGTGAATTTGTCTCTCCACTCAAAACATCACCCTGTCCTACAGATGCTATCCCCACACACCTCTTTAAGGAGGTCTGGGAGACCATTGGGCCCAGAGTCCATACCATCATAAATAGCAGCCTTGTCTCAGGTATTGTACCAGTATACTTTAAAACAGCACTGGTGACACCCCTGATAAAGAGACCTAGTCTGGATACCTCTGTTTTATCTAACTACACAGACCCATCTCAAAAGCTTCCGTTCGTTTCAAAGATCCTTGAGAAAACTGTGCTTTCTCAACTCCAGTCTTTTTTGCAGCTAAATAGCATTTTTGATGTTTTTCAATCTGGGTTTAAAGCGTTTCACAGCACTGAGTCAGCGTTGTTGAGGGTTTTCTATGACATTCTATTGACCACGACTCTGGTGTCAGGTAAATACAATGTTGGGACCATTGGAGTGATTTGGAGTTGCCCAAACTGCAACTGCACATTTGAGTGAAGAGTCTGCTATAAACACAACACGAGATATAGCTATAAACACAACATGAGATCACGACACTGGTGGTATCCGTATTCGGTAGCGGCTAACACAGAAATTGAGTTATCGGGATCGGATTGGAAGCAAAAAAAGTCGGGACATCCCTACTAAAAATATAATCTCATGGGGCCCTTCTGAACAAGTTCGATCTGCCTTAGGTGACCTTTATTGCATGGGTACCCCTGGTACTTGCATCCTTTGCCTGTTCATAAACTAATTTTTCGATTTTGATCATTTTCTTTAACCTGTGCTGTGTGTGCTGTGTCCCAGCAGGTCAGGGGGAGGGTCAGACCTCACCGGGACAGATGGTGGATGAACCGGTCCGAGCGGTCAACATCCCCCGCAGGGAGAAGGACTTCCAGGGCATGCTGGAGTACAAGAAGGAGGATGAACTCCGGCTGGTCAAGAACCTCATTCTAGGTAATCTCTCATAACAGTGCCGGCCCTGAGCAATTTGATTATTGCTAATAGGCAGGATTTTGTCTAATGTTCCTGTGTCCTTCCTGTGTGTGTGTGGCCACATGTCTAATGTTCCTGTGTCCTTGCTGTGTGTGTGAGGCCACATGTCTAATGTTCCTGTGTCCTTGCTGTGTGTGTGTGGCCACATGTCTAATGTTCCTGTGTCCTTGCTGTGTGTGTGTGGCCACATGTCTAATGTTCCTGTGTCCTTGCTGTGTGTGTGTGGCCACATGTCTAATGTTCCTGTGTCCTTGCTGTGTGTGTGTGGCCACATGTCTAATGTTCCTGTGTCCTTGCTGTGTGTGTGTGGCCACATGTCTAATGTTCCTGTGTCCTTGCTGTGTGTGTGTGGCCACATGTCTAATGTTCCTGTGTCCTTGCTGTGTGTGTGTGGCCACATGTCTAATGTTCCTGTGTCCTTGCTGTGTGTGTGAGGCCACATGTCTAATGTTCCTGTGTCCTTGCTGTGTGTGTGAGGCCACATGTCTAATGTTCCTGTGTCCTTGCTGTGTGTGTGTGTGGCCACATGTCTAATGTTCCTGTGTCCTTGCTGTGTGTGTGTGAGGCCACATGTCTAATGTTCCTGTGTCCTTGCTGTGTGTGTGAGGCCACATGTCTAATGTTCCTGTGTCCTTGCTGTGTGTGTGAGGCCACATGTCTAATGTTCCTGTGTCCTTGCTGTGTGTGTGTGGCCACATGTCTAATGTTCCTGTGTTCCTCCTGTGTGTGTTTGTGTGGCCAGAGCTGAAGCCCCGCGGCGTAGCGGTGAATCTGATCCCAGGTCTGCCAGCCTACATCCTCTTCATGTGCCTCAGACACGCAGACTACGTCAACGATGACCAGAAGGTCCGCACTCTGCTCACCTCCACCATCAACAGCATAAAGAAGATCCTCAAGGTGCGTGTGTGTGTGTGTGTGTGTGTGTGTGTGTGTGTGTGCGTGTGCGTTTTAAGATGGAGGTCCGCGGCCAATACAATGTTTGAGAACCGATGCTGTAAAAACAATGCACTCTGTTGATTTGGGGGTATGAATAAAGTGTTTGAATGAGAACATGCACTGTGCGTGTGTACATGATGAGCAGTGCATGATGGGAGTTGAAGTGTTTAGTGAGTGTGTTTGTTTTTTCCTCTCTGTCAGAAACGAGGAGACGACTTTGAGACGGTGTCGTTCTGGTTGTCCAACACATGCAGGTTCCTGCACTGTCTGAAACAGTACAGTGGCGATGAGGTGAGACACACACACACACACACACACACACACACAGTACACACACACACACACACACACACACACACACACACACACACACATTATCGTCTCTGTCGAGTGTCCTAAACTAACTTTCTGGATTCAAATTCAAAAACAAGCGCTGCGTTATGAGCTTGTGGATCTGCTACTTTTGATGTCTCTGGTATTACATTATTTTACGAAAGAAACGATACACACAAAAAGTTAGAATACCGGTATGTAGATAAAAGAGGTTTCTGCCCAACAGCTCATAAACATTATACCCGTACAGATATGGTATTTGTGACGACACAGAATTATAAACAAATTGTATTAATTCGGTGCTTTTAATTTGCGTGCGTGTGCGTGTGTGTGTGTGTGTGTGTGTGTGTGTGTGCGTGTGCGTGCGTCAGGCCTTCATGAAGCACAACACTTCACGGCAGACGGAACATTGCCTGTCCAACTTTGACCTGGCCGAGTACAGACAGGTGATCAGTGACCTGGCCATCCAGATCTACCAGCAGCTCATCAAATGCATGGAGAGCATCCTCCAACCCATGATAGGTAGGGGTGTGTGCGTGTGTGTGTGCAAAATGAGTGGACAATAATATTACCAGAAACACATAAATTGATAGCCATGAATAACAGGTCTGTAACTCTGAGAGTGTTCAAATGGAACCAAACGGACCCGTTCTATTTGAGGTCGGTATATGTTAAATATAACATTTGAGAACCACTAGCACTAGTGGTGGACTCCTAATGTGCCATATAGTGCCGTAATAAATAATCGCCAAACATATTCCGAAGAAAAACCTGGAGATTGACATTCATTGAGTGGGTGTTATCAACATAAGAACATTATAATGGTGTGTAAAACAGAAAATCTAAACATTTTGCCACGGTCAAGACCAAGTCTTGGTGTGCGGACATGTTGGTGACCCCTGCTGGTGATGTGTTGTTGCAATAGTAACCCCACTCAGTACGAGAGGAACCGCAGGTTCAGTACATCTGGTGCATGTGTTTGGCTGAGGAGCCAATGGGGCGATGCTACCATCTGTGGGCTTATGACTGAACGCCTCTAACGGCCAAGCTACACCAGGCCTTTCTCCATGCGTGCGTAAGCCAAATGCCTTGGCGCGCGCAGTAAACGCATACGCACGCGCGCAAAATTGCCTGGTGTAGCTTGGCCGTGAGTCAGAATCCTGCCTAGTGGCATAAAAATCTCTTCCCAGGGGGTCCAGCGCATTGTAACGGGGACAGACTCCCACACTCTGTGCGACGCTTGTAGTATGATCACATTCATTTACAAAAGAAAAATACATTCACCCATTTATAGGACTGAGGCTGAATGTTCCTATATACTGTGGATGGCAACAAGAACCCGTCCTGAATGGGTTAAAAGTTAAAATACGTTGATAAGACGTTTCCCAGTCAGAGACAATATTACATTTATTTATTTGATTACCCCCTCTCCCCCCCCCCACCACCCTTCTCAATTAGTGTCGGGCATGCTGGAGCACGAGACCATCCAGGGCGTGTCGGGGGTCAAGCCGACCGGCCTGCGCAAGCGGACGTCGAGCGTGGCCGACGACGGCACGTACACGCTGGACAGCATCCTGCGGCAGCTGAGCGCCTTCCACTCCGTCATGTGCCAGCACGGCACCGACCCCGAGCTCATCAAGCAGGTGGTCAAGCAGCAGTTCTACATCATCGGCGCCTGCACGCTCAACAACCTGCTGCTGCGCAAGGACATGTGCTCCTGGAGCAAGGGCATGCAGATCAGGTATAATACTGTGCTGTGCTGCGCTGCATGCATGCATGCGCCTGGTGTGGAGGAGTGGTTCTCAAAGCGTGAATTCCATTTTTAAAGTTTTTATTAAGCATAGAAGAGGGGTATGGACAGGACAAATTGCAGTACATATGTTATGCTTCTTTTTCTATTTTTTACATACAAATACATAGACAGAGAACAGACAGGAAACAGGACAGTTCTGATGCTACATGGACAGAATTGTTTTTGAGTTGGTTTGAGTGGTCACAAAACTGAAACTGAAACAAAACGAAAATTAGACTAAACAAAACAAAATGAAAGACAAGACGAATAGCAACCCTCCCACTTGGAACTTTGACACCTTTTTTTGACACTGTGTGCAGTCCCTTCCTTGGAAGGTTTTTCTCTTTTTTGATGTCTATGCCTGCCAACTAGACTTGCACCTCCTACGGGTCTTTTTGAATGTGCAGGAGTCCCTTTTTTGTCTCATATATATATATATATACACACACAAACAAACGCACATACTATGCACATACTATGCACACTGATTATGCACAGTACATGTAGATCGTACCGGAAGGTTCCCAGTTCGATCCCGGGCATCTCCCAGAGTTAGTTATCAAAGTGTCCTTGAGCAAGACTCTGAACCCCTAATTTCATTCTCCCGATGAGCAGGTTGGTGCCTTGCATAGTTTTTCCTCTGCCATTGGTCTGTGAATGGGTGAATGTAATGCACCATCTATGTAAAGCGCCTTTAGATACATTTACCATTGTATTTGTGTGCAGGTACAATGTGAGCCAGCTGGAGGAGTGGCTCAGAGACAAGAGTCTGATGGTGTGCGGGGCCAAGGAGACCCTGGAGCCTCTCATCCAGGCCGCTCAGCTGCTGCAGGTCAAGAAGAAGACGGACGAGGACGCCCTGGCCATCTGCACCATGTGCCACGCCCTCACCACCGCTCAGGTAGGAGGAGTCAAAATTTTTAACCCATTCTGACCTGAGATCAGATTCATACGAGGTTTCCACTGGACACACTCTGGTCTGATTAACCCATTCTGACCTGAGATCAGATTCTAAAAATGTCAGTCGTTCTTCGATTTTTCAAAAAATAGCAGACCTACAAGCTCGTAGCGCGCCATTCGGTGGCGTGCTATGAGCTTGTAGATCTGCTATTTTTAAATAGCTAAAGCAAACATAATGCCAAAATGTGTTCCTGCCTAGAATGGGTTAAGGCCTATTCATAATCCAGTTTTAGGTGATAAGATGACCACCGTTTACTAAAAACAGAGAGATGGGATCAGGTGAGTGGTGAGTCGCTTGTCACCGCGGCGTGACGTCATGTTGTGTTTTCCGGTGGTCACCGTATCACCTAAAACGTAGTATGAATAGGCCTTTACTGTCGTCTCTTACATCGTTCAGTTGTAAAGAAGTAAGTGACTTTCTGGGGGGGTGGCATAAAGGAGAGGAAGGGAAGAAGCAGATCAAAAGAGAAACTAATCAAAGATATGTAATTTCATACACGTACGTATGTAGCATAAATAAATCAGCAGGTGTATGTATATCTACAGTACGTACATGAGGTATAGTTAGACATGAGGTGCAAATGGTAGCAACACATCGGTAGGTCCACATAAGAAGGTAGTCCATACAAAGCAAGTAAAAATAAGAAAAAAGGTCCGCACACTCGTAGCCACGATTCCGTAAAAAGCAACCTCCGCAGGTCAAATCCAAATCAAGGTAAGTCTGCATACTGTAGGCGGGGAGGAACAAATCCACATGAAGGAAGGACCATCGCAGCCTATCACAGCCATGTGTGTAAAGCATGTACTCCTGTGTCGTCATCGGTCCCCTGAAGCAGGGAATATACAGTTATGTCAAATTGTGAATTGTTATACATAGTAACCACGTAGGAATCTTTCCGCTGAAATGACATTCACGTATTTGATCTTATTTCACCGTATTGCTCAGAGTTTTCATCGCTCACTTTGTTAACTTGTATTGTGTTATCTTCCAGATTGTGAGGGTCCTGAACCTATACACTCCGGTCAATGAGTTTGAAGAGAGAGTGTCTGTGGCTTTCATACGAACAATACAGGTACTGTCTTCGCAATTATTCTAAGCTGTGAGGCACAGGTCTCTCTCAGTCTCTCTACTGTATGTGTGACCTGATGAAATGCTCTTTGAGAACTGCACATGGTCCGGCGGCGATTTGAAAAGGCCATGATGAATAATTACCCATTTCCTATTAACACTACTTAATTAATTTGAGTTGACATGAACCCTAGTTTCCCAATTCTAGGCATGTCATAACAGGCAAGCATTCACCAAAAATGGCCATAACTTGTTGTGAGAACAAGTTATGGCAATAGCTCTGGAGCTCCACCAGAGAGCTCCAGAGTTCCCTCTCCAGAGCAACATTAGTGACTTCCTCCTGGGGGATCCCGAGACGTTCCAAGGCCACCTCCCAGTGGGACGTGCCTCGAGGACCTCCCTAGGGAGACGCCCAAGAGGCATCCTAACCAGATGCCTGAGCCACCTAAGCTGGCTCCTTTCCAGGCGGAACTCTCTTTTCGTCACAACAGTGCAGTACGGCGACCGCAATGCCGCTCCGATTCTCCGGCTGATCTCCTTCTCCGTCCTATAATCGTATCCGTTCAGTCTATTTCTGTACTATTAGTACCGGTAGTGTTTCACAAATCACGATGTGAAGCTTGCCGATGCAACACGGGTGAATCTGGATCCTGACAAACTGAACTAAAAAACTAAAACTAAACCGACGTCCGTCCTTCCATCTGTCTCCTCCCTCTCTCTCTCCACTCTCTCTTCCTTTCTCCCCCGTTATAGACTCGCTTGCGGGATCGTTGCGAGACGCCGCAGCTGCTGATGGATCACAAGATGATCTACCCGGTGACCTTCCCCTTCAACCCGTCCTCCCTGGCCCTGGAGACCATCCAGCTGCCCAGCTCCCTCAACCTGGGCTTCCTCACCCGTGTCTAAAGCACCGCGCACACCAGGAGATACTGTACAGACACACACACACACACAATTACACACAAACACAATCACTACATTAGCTTTTAGAAACACTACTTACTAAACCTCTTAGAGCGGTGGTTCTTAACCTTTCCAGGTTGCGAGTGCGACCCCCCCCCCCCCCCCCCCCCAAATAATCATATTTGAACTGGGTTGAGCCGTGCCGAAAGGCATTGTCTTGTCTGTTTGGAGCCATACAAATAACATGAAAACAAATAAATAAATACATACATAATAAAAGTTTTAAAAACGACTTAGAGGCTCATATGTGTGTGTGTGTGTGTGGGGGGGGGGGAAACTATCTCCGCTTTAGCTAGATGTAAGAAGGGGGGGGGGGGGGGGTGCCTTCAAAGAAAGAAAGGTTTGGAACCACTGTCTGAGAGATTCCACAAGATTAGATCAGCTCGCTTCCCCGATGCCTCTCTGTAGATAAAACCCCATCCATCCCACCCTATAGTCCGCCCAACTCTGAGACACACGGAGGCCCCGGGTCACACCCCACCCCACTCCTTATATAGCTCCGCTTTCCAGGTTTTACGCACTGCTAAATAGTCGTTCATCTCAGTTAGTCTGCTTGTTCCTCACGGGGAACGTGTCGATGTACGAACACCAGCGGTCTCGATGGCGGGGGGGGGATGGGGGAGACAGACGTCTTGTACGATATACCAGTTCACTACTTCATGATGCCATGTCAGCTCTTCCTTTTGGCTACCAAAACCTTTCGTTTGTTTCCATTATAATCAGAACTCTCCCCTGAAGTGGGAGATAAGTCACAGAAAGACAAAAAAAAAAAAAGTGAAACTAGCTGATCTATAAGCTCACAATATGCGTTGTGAACTTGGTAAATCTGCTGTTTTTAGTACCACCTCCTGAGCAGTGCTATATATCATATGACATGTATGATGGTGGAGAGACCTCATTATGTCCCAAAACTATTACTTTTCACGATTCAAATTCCAAAAATAGCAGTTCTACAGGCTTGTAGGATCTGACCCGGTTCTGTTCCCCACCCACACCACACTCTGAACACAAGTCAAGCCAAGACAGAGCCAGAGGTTGTCTGTACCATACTGCTTATACATAATATATAAATAAATATACATACATTTGATCCTATATATCTATATATATCACTCCAGGGTGTTTTATTTATTACGCTAAACCTCCACCCGCGCTCTCCAAACACACCTATGCCAAGTTTTAAATCGGCTTCCTCTTCGCAGAAGACTTGTGAGGACATTTAAGGAAGACTGATCACACCCCGCTCGTCGTTGAAGTTATAGGACAAAAATGAAAGGCTGCGACTCGTGACCCATGATGAGAAGCCTGCTGTTGACATAGTCAAATCTGAGGGCTTATCCATCGGTGGTAGTATAGTTTATTTTCTTCCCATGTATAATTGTGATGTTAGTTTTTAGAGCTCTCGTCCTCGTGTAGCTTTTGTATAACAGATGACAGATGAAGCGGGGCACTCGTTGTAGCACAGTTTATTTTCAATTTTATTTATTTTTCCATTAGCGTGGTTATTATTATTAATTAGTGGTCCTTCTGAGGTAGGGCTGGGCAATACGATGTCAAATCTATATCACGATTATTTCAAACTGTTGCCTCGGTTACTATTTGCACCGGGTGAAAAAATGGGTTACAAAATCATTGACTAACTTAAAAAAAGAAGAAGAAACATACCCCGATTACAATAAATTAGGTATGAAATAGGGCTTAAGTGGTTAATGATTCTAATTGATTTAGTTGATTATAATGTATTTGTGTCTATATATTTAAAAACCCTTCTCAATTATTAGATTAACCCCGATTTGAGGAGGATTAAGGAAGTCATTGGTTCTAAATGTCAGTTACATTGATACTATTTTGTAGGGGTGGGTTGTGTTATAAACGTCCTGCCCCTCCTTGGTGCTACAAAGCAAACCCAACCTGCCTCCTGTGCATTTAAAACAATGCATTATTATTTGTAAATGCTGTTTTGACCCAAATCTGATCAGGTCACATAAACTTACATGCACACACATACACAGACATTGCTCTTGGCTTACTGCTGTATCTCAAGGGGGGGGGGGGGGGGGGGGTTTGCACAGAAGAGCACTGGATTCTCCCAGTGCTGTCTTCTTTGTATAGAGAAGTAGATAAGTCTATAGTCTCTCCCAGGTCTGCGTAAGAGCTCTGAACATCCTATTACGATATCAACTTGTTATTTATTTCAGTATTTAGTTTTCTTTCCTTTTTGCTGCTGCTTATTATGTTTACTTTGTCCCCTGCCGTGCCATATTAGTATTATTCACTATGAACCATGTTTGCCTCTCTGACCCTTTATATGAACCTTATTTAAATTTGCCCACAAACCTTACCCTCTTAAAGTTTCTCTAAGGTAGAGCATTTGGTTTTGTGACACATCTCTCTCATAAAATGTTCAGCTATGCTCAACATTTGCTGCGTTGGAGGACCTGCATTCATCACAGTGGTTATATAGAAGAATTCACAGAGGGGTGCCCTGGGCGTGGCCATTACTGAGGGGTAATCCATGGAGCAGGTGCTCCGTAGGCCAGGTGTAGCTAATCAGTGCTGCTGCGCCTAATGGTACACCTCAGTAATGGCCGTACCCAGGCAAGCCTCTGTGAATTTGTCTATAATATTGTGTTTTTATTATTAAGAGCTAAAGAGATCATCACCCAGGGAAGATAATGGTTGAGGTAATTCTTGAATTTCTCTCGGTCTCATCCACCCACAATACAAAACATGAATGAACACATACACAAACATGCACACACTGCATTATGTGCTTCTCTGTGTGGAAGCAAAACTGTCTGACCAAAGTGAAATCCCACTTTAAATGTCATCGCTAGTCTTTCAGACAGGGAGACAAAGTTACAAAACAAAATGGTATCATAAATGTATCATTAGATCTGTTGGAGTCTTTGTTTAATATCAGATTTTTGTATTATTTCTTGTGGTGCATTTGTCAGCTAAAAATGACTTTATTGTTCATGTTGTTCTAATTGGGACCACGTAGTATTGTTGTGAAATTGCCTTTTTGTTACATTTTTACATTGTATGGATAATGGGGTGGTTTAAGGACAAAGTCCTTTTGTGAAGAGTACATATCTATAGGACAAACCCATGGGGAAAGGGCAATACTGAAGGACTTTTAAAAACACGAATGTTAAATAAAACTGTTCATCATGCAAAATATGATTTTGAGCCTTATCTGAACCATCTGAATGACTTAAGCAAATATCACTTAAATATAATTTATCTTTTCTGTCTTTCTGTGCCGTACTTGAGTTGGAACCACTGTAAAATAGGTTTAAATAGTTTGTGTGCGTCCTTTGTTAAGGTGTCCCTTTGTCCTCCAATGTCAGTGATGGGTTACACTTTTTAGCTATCTATTTTAATGCACTTTTAAATATAGCAGAGGAAGTCAAATACCAATGCATATCCAGTATAGCCTATAGTCTAAAACATAAATAAAAAAATTACGCTCGGATGCTTTTGAACTCCGTGCTTTTACTGTATGGCATAAGTCCTGGCACCATTTGCAGAGTTCTGACTGATTATATACACTTCCTCTTATCACATTCCTTGGATGAGGGGGTGACATTTGCCTCTCAGGACACTTGAAAAGTGAATGTTGATTTTCTTTTGTCTAGTTTTAAGCCCCTGCTCCCCCAAAGCGCTCCCACATTAATCTCTCAAGACATGTCCTTATTTTACCGAATGGGCACTCCCCCCAGATTGCTTCTACTACATTAACTTGCTTCAAGCTACAATTCATAAAGACGGACTCTTGGGTATATATACGTACAGTACGTGACACAAAACTCTGTCACGCTGCTGTCCTGGGGCTCATTTACTCCCTTATTGAACGGCTGGCTTCGTTTCAGAGAGAGGAACGTATTCATTCATTCATCAGTTTGTGTTGTTTAGTGGAGCTGGGGTGTCTCAACCCCCCACCATCCCCTCCCCCCACTGGTCTTTCTAAAAAATGACCCTCGTCATCACTGATCTCTCTACGTTTGAGAGAATCGGGTTGTATGATATAATGTAGGAAGCACTATGAGGTATCGTTATTCGTATCAACACAAGCATCAACTTAAACATTGAGGTGTTAGAAGTGGTCAAGCGATACTAATTCTCATGTGATAACCGGTCTGAACACGCTGAAGCTGGTACTGTACGGTTTCTTCTTGACCCTTGACCCCATCTGTACATTTGACAACACTGGACTGTTTGTAGTTCCTGGTAGCTGTGCTTATAGTGAATGTGTTCACCATTTCAAAAAAAAAAACTTGGAATAAAATTGACTTGTCAAATCTGTAAAAGTAAAATAAAAGAATTTCAGCACTGTCCCAAGCTATCTACTGAGAATCTTTTTTATTCAATATCAATCGCTTCATCTCTTTATTGTCATGTATGACTAATTTAATGTGAAAATGAATGAGTGAAATGAATTTGATATTAATATTTGATTAATTGATTAGTCCCATTCCATACTTTATTGATTTTTATTTTGTATACAGACAATCCAAAGTTACCATAGCAATCAATCAATCAATTTACCATTTTAAGCTGGTAATTGAGTAATATTGATTGCTTTTTAAGTAGGCAACATTACTATAGAACTGCAGCTAATGTTAAAGGTAAGTCTGCCTGGTGACAGTAATTCCAAAGCAGTGTCACTCTCGCATCTCAAATGCTTCAGTAAGAAGCTTAGTGTTCCTCTCCAATCCTCTTCACCGTAGAAATCACCTTGGTCCTCTCCGGCAAAATATACATACTGTGCTGCACAGGGGGAAATACATTATTCTTTTGAGGTAAGATATAATTTGTTATTATATATATGCCTGAGATACTGTATTGTCATGGTCGATGACCCGAGTTCAAGATTTTTTATTTTATTTGAAATTCTAATTCTGAATTATATTCAGAATATGTAATAGCATTAGCACAAAACACCATTAATAGTGAACAATACTGAGTCATCTCTTAAGTCGATGTTTTATTTATTTATTTATTTGCCCCAAGATGATTTTTTTATGACAATTTGTGACGCTATCATGTAAAGTTATGGCCTTATAGCGTCTTAGATAATATAAGACTTTTAGGCAGGAGTGTTGTATCATGTTATGTGAATGTTCTCAATTGGAGGGAAAAAGATTGTTTCAGATCATAAGTCAAAGACAAATATGCTAATAATAGAACCTGCAATGCATTATTTATTATTTTTATGATAACCCCATGGCCCTTGTCAAATGATAGTTTCCATGTTGGCTATTTGCAGAATTAGTCTCAAGGTGAATTTAAGGCATAATATAGTTGTACTGTAATTAAAACACACCTGCCTGTGGTTCTAAAAGACAGCCTTTGCCTGTGTCTCCTGACATCCACCAATTTTAGATTATTACTAGCGTGTACTCACAGTGGAGAAATAAAGAACTAGTGCCAAAGTGAAAGTATAGGCTACTATTAAAAACCTTTCAAAATTATTTCTCGCGTAAGGTTTTCGAAGATAGTCCAACATTTCCCTCTGAGGGCTAGTGTAGTAGGTATGTTTCCCAGAATAGTTCTGGTAAACTCGACTGGAGCTCAGCTAGAGCTTCCTTGAATTACAGTAGCTTACCCCCCCGATTTAACCCCTATACAGCCTGTCACATGAAGTAAGTGCGCGTGTGCACACGCACACACACACACACACACACACACACACACACACATAACACTGATAATTGTTGTTTGTGTCCAGGTACGTGTACAGTAACTGTACAGTCTTGTATGGGTGTGCATACAGTAAATGCCCACACAGACATAAAGAATGCCTCCAATTTGTTGGCCTGTAGTGTGCTATGTAGTAGGCTATGTTTATGTGATGTGTTTTATGCACGGTATGTGAAATCAGAATGTATGTGTAATTGTGTATGGGTGCATGAATGCCCACCCACAAACATTTTCAACCTTATTTTCATACTTTGTTTACTCACTCTGCGTCTCATTGGTGGGTGTGGACAGAAATTGTGCCATTTGTGAATTATTGAAGTGGTCCGTCTAGAAATTATGTTAATTTTATGTTGGTGAAAATGAATTATTGGGTGTTTGGCTTTTTTCTCAACACCCACATCTTAAAAATGCACTCTTGCATTGACGTATCCATTTGTACACACTCAGAGTTAAATGAACACTATAAGGAATAATGACTATATGTGTGTGTCCTCCTACAGGTGTGTTGGGTGAGTGACCGGCTGCAATCATGTGTGACCAGACATTTGTGGCCATTACTTTTGGCCCCTGCGACAGCTGTGAAAAGAACTTCCCCTTGATGAGTATCTACATCCAGGGTGAAGCCGCCACCTACTGCGCCTTCTGTGTGGATAAGGTATGGACCTTTAACCAAACCACTGTTTTAACTATCTTGAACTATGTTATGGCCACCATTGGGATCGCTATCACCATTAAGGATAATTGTTGGATTTCTGCTTGGGAACCTGTGTGTTCAGCCAGGCTAGAGGTCTTACATGATAGATTCTTAATTAGTCTGTTAAGAAATCTCGCCATCAGGAACCCAAATAATACAGCTGTGATTTTATTTTGTGAAGTCTAACTAGAGAATGTAGAAGAATTGTTAGTTTGCCTGTTATCTCTCCTAATGGTACCAACATCAATACATAATTGTGGACAAAAATCTCATCCAACGACAACAAAAAGTTATTTCGTTTTTGTGGTCTCGTGGCTCAAATGCTGAATAAATAATGGACCTTGGTGTGAAAAGGGTTGATAACCACTGGCACAAAAGGTCAGATGACTCTATTCCATTGCGGTCCTGAGAGGCATGTGGTGGACTACCTGGCTGGGCCACCAGGTACCCCAAAATGGGGTTTGTTCTGACGTCGTGCCATCTTTCATTCACATTGTGATCTGATCTCCGGTAATCAGGCCGTCACAGAGATCTCTGATCATCTGGCTACGCTACGTGAGACTATATTCAAAGCCTGGCGTTTATAACTAATTTGTCTGCTGAATAATGTGTGGATTGACAGCGGGAAACATATAGCTTATTTCCAGGTGTGTCAGTAAGTATAATGATTTGATGGGGGGGTATGGGGGGGGGGGGGGGAATACCCTCAGGACATATATGCTTTGTCAGGCTTCTCTCCTCAACTTCTTCTCTCAGCTCACTCTCTCTCTCTCTCTCTCTCTCTCTCTCTCTTCTGTCTCTCTCACTGTCTCTCTCTCTCTGTCTCTCATACGCACACACACACACACACACACACACACACACACACACACACACAGACACACACACACAATGGTAGTACTGTATCACGGCTGTTATCTTGAATCCTACCCAACAAACGGCACGCACTCACGCATGCACGCACGCACGCACACACACACACACACACACACACACACACACACACACACACACACGTACGGTACATACACAAACACATGCTGTAGCCTCACAGCTAACACACAGACACAGTGGAGTGAGAGATAGACATGCCAGAAGCCTGTCTATCCTCTGTGTTCTGTAGGCCTTTGCCAACAGCTTTTATCTTGTTCTTCAAAGTGGGATCCGGGAGGGTTCCAAAAGGGTTCCCAGCTAAATGAGTAATGTATAGCAGGGATTTTCAACCCTTTTAATTTCAAGGCCCATAGTATAAATTCTGCATTTTAGCCATGATGAGATTTAGCCTCTCAGACCCAAAACTAAAGAATATTTTGTCTACAATTCCATGCTTTTGGCAAACGTTGATCAAAATTACAATTATTTGTCACGCTGCTTTTTACATTTAGCTCTTTTTTTAAAAAATAAATATTCTTTGAGAACTACTGATATAACCTAATGGTATCAATCAGTTTAATCACTTTAACCCTGTTTTATGCTTTGGCTGTTCACAGAAACACAAATCTTCTTTATGGGGGTAGGCTATACTGTGATAGTTGTTAACAATTTGAGAACCTTTAGCATGATTGTGTGATTGATTACTTAACCCCCTATAAAACCTCACATTTTAGTTGTATCATTAAATGTTGTATAAGTTATATTTTTGGTTAAAACAAAAGGTTTTAAAGCTCTATATTCTGATAGTTCAGTACATCTCTCACCCATACATTTTCAGGTGCCAATTTCATACCATCAGGATAGAGAAGCCATTTATCTTATCAGCTTCAATTTGATGATGTTCCAGTTCTTTTCTATTGGCAATTTGGCAAAGCCAATCATCAGCCAACGGAGAAAGACTCCGTACTTAAAGCCCACCCCGTATATACGACCGAAAATAACCGAACCGAACTATAGCCTACTCACAACGCCTGCGTCGCGGTCGCTCGCGACGCCTTGTGAGCGTGTCGTAGTAGAGTATAGTCTAAGGTCGTAGACCTGCTATTTTCGGCACCGCGACACCGTCGTACGGTGTGGTATAACGCAGTAGAATTCGAATGGAGGAGGAGGAGGAGGAGGAGGAGAGAACTAGAAGCCTCCACAGCAGGCAGCAGCACTCGGCAGCAGACAGGAGCCGGACAGTATAGGAGCCAGGGAGGAGGAGGTGTGATCGTGTTTTGGGAGGTGGCGGTCGCATAACTCGCATTATTATACGTATAAGGTATATAACAATTCTCTTGGCGTTGTATTGTTTGTTAAAGATGGCGTGTGAGGGTCTGACGAAGGGAGAGACCCTGTCGACGCTGAAGAACGAGAGCGACAGCTTGAAGAAGAAGCTGGAGGAGGAGAGGAACAAGCTGCACGATGTAGAGCGTGAGTCAGTGCATGGATGGATGGATGCATGCATGCATGCCACATTATTATGCATTACCTTCATACAGTCACGGGTTTTCAACCCTTTTCCATATAAAGGCCCATTATGTGTTCTGCATTTGAGCCACGGACGTACCATTTGATGACATTTAGCCTCTCGGACCTAAAACTAAAACCTTGGAATATTTTGTTGTCGTTGGATGAGATTTTGTCCACAATTCCATCCATGCTGTATTGGTGTTGGTAGCCTATACCAGAGGAAAGACAGACAAACGTTGATCAAAATAACAATTCTTTATACATCGTCTAATTAGACTTCTTGTAAAGTAGCCCAATGCAGATGTTTAACAATTAATGTATAACTCTTGAGAGCGTAAAATGAAACCAAATGGACCTGCACGCGGGTCCATTTGGTTTCATTTCACACTCTCAACATTTAAAGATCTAATAAGGATCCATTTAGGTTACCAACTCTCCATCATTTAGCTGGGGACCATCTGGAACCCCCCAAGGACCACTGGTGGTCCCCGGACCACTGGTTGAAAACTACTGCCTTAATATAGCCTATACATAATCATTCATATGCATTAAGCCATATAGGCTACTGTTACAATATTAATTGAATAATAAATAACATATTGCTATATACTGTATATATATACACACACACACACACACACACACACACACACACACACACACACACACACACACACACACACACACACACACACACATAGTTTCAGTATTAAGATATAGTGCCTATTTATTATGGCCTGCTGTTTTGATTGATTGATTGATTGAAGTATTTATTAACAGATTGGAGAATTACAGTACATTTCAAGCACAACTCAATATAAAACTGTTAACTATATGTGGACGACACCATAAAAGCATTACACTTGTTTACAATAGGGTCCACCATGTTAGAGTAGACCTATTGATTTAATCGTAAGTAACACACATAGCCTACCATATGGGCTACTGCTAAAATATTTATTTAACCATGACATACCATACCATACCATACCATACCGTATCCATATAACCTATTACAGCATTCATCTAGTCATAACACATACACCATGAAGGAAGGCTACCTTGTTATAGGCTACTGTTACAATTTTAATTTAATCATTATATTACATCATAGTACTGTTAATCATTACATTATATCATAGTACTGTCATTATAGGCCTATACAGTATTAATGTAATCATATATCGTAACACATATTACCATATACATTGTTACAGTATTCACTTAATCATTATGATTAAGTGAATACTGTAACAATGTACACAACAATGTGTAGGCATAGACTGTTACAATATTAATTTACATTTAGTCATAACACACATACTGTCACAGTATTCATAACACATATATCACCATACGTATTCATTTAATCCAGCGTCAAATAAGTATACAGGGGGGGGGGAGGTTACCAAAAATATATATATATTCACCCTGTGTGTGTGAGATTGTATTGTCATTATTCTACACTTTGAGGTGCAACCTAACCTGGTATAGGAAATAAATGAACATAACTGTGTGTGCGTGTGTGTGTGCGTGTGCGTGTGCGTGTGCGTGTGTGTGTGTGTGTGTGTGTGTGTGTGTGTGTGTGCATGTGCGTGTGCAGTCCACAAGGTGGCTGAGAAGGTGGAGGTTCTGGGTGCTCTGCCAATTAAGACCAGGCGTGTCCTGAAGGGACATTCCAACAAGGTGCTCTGTATGGACTGGTGCAAAGACAAGAGACGCCTTGTCAGCTCATCACAGGTGCACGCACACATGCACACACACACACACACACACACACACACACACACACACACACACACACACACGAACGCATACATACATACATACTGTACCAAATGTTCTACTTATAATGCTGTATAATCGTTGCTGTCGGGAAGGAACCACCTAAATCAATTTTTGAGGTTTTTGATTATTATTTTTTGCATAAATCAGTTCTAATGTTGAACACCGTTTGTGTGTGTTGGTTAAAAATAAATATTGAACCAATGAACAGTAGTAAAAAGCGCTTCAGACAAAACCTCTTAACTGACTCTCAAGCTGGCTGCTAAATGACTAACTCCACCACCTCTCTCCCTCTCGTGCAAGTAATTGGCGATATGTTAAGTCACATACCAACGTTGATGAGGCAGTATTGCTTTGATTATAAAAGAAATTCTTCATTTCTTGAAAAAGAAAATAATAATAATTTCCTGAAAATATTACATTTTGGAGGTTTTCTTCCCAACAGCAGAGAAATTATATGTTTGTTTGTCATTTTTAATTGATTTGTTTCTTTCTAAATATTTGATATACTAGGCTATATCTTTTATGTGTGATACACTGAGATTGTAATATTTTCTACTGTTGTTGCACACACTGTTTTTAAAGCTTGTCTTGAGCTTCTTGATGCAAATAACACCACACACCCCCAATCACACTAGTCTTATCCTACTTGTCGATCTTCATAGAAAGTCCCTTTGAGAACACCAATTTAATTTAGCATTGGAATATCTATAGGGATATCTGTAGATACAGTATGTCTGTACTGTATCTGTAGGCCGCACTTACGGGCAGCTGCAATTCTAAACCGGCCCCTGTAAAAAGTCCCCCCTCCCCTCTATATAGTACATGTTCTCCTTTTTTCGAAACATACATAGAAGTACATATTTCTATGTCTTTAAAATGTATAGATGGATTGAAAATGGAGGACCCTTATGTAAACTAGGCTTAGTGCTTTTTCCCTTAGCATATTTTGTATTGACCTGTACTTTCCTTGAACTGCAAATTCTGCAAACTGTTAATAAGATGTTCAATCAATCAATAAATCAATCACATTGACTTTTCAGTCATGGGTGATAGTCTGCATCTGCTCCATGTAACACTAATACATCTACTTCTAGGATGGGAAAGTGATCGTCTGGGACGCTTTCACCCTTAACAAGGTGAGTAAAGCAGGTATTTCAGCCCGACTTCAACTTCATTATCACAGGTTTACATACAGGTGTATAAATAATTATTTGTCATACAAGCTGACAAGTTCTCAAGAAAGGGGAAAATAATAGAGATGGATAGAAATCAGGAAAACAGGCCAGAAAGGGTCACATTATTCATAATGAGTAGAACACTATCGGGACATAACTCGGACGGCTCTGAATCCTTTTCTGTATCGTGTTTTATTGTTTGTGTTTGAACAGACCTGTGAAGATGAATATCCTTTGGGACAATAAAGATTATTATTATTATTATTATTATTATGTAATCCCTTCTGCGGTAACACTTTCAGTGTTAAAGGTCTTCAGAGAACTGGCCATTTAATGTCAGTATTTAAGGCCAGTGTAATCCGTGGGAATGATAGCTATCTCATTTTTAGAAGGAAGCCTAATGCTCTCCATATACAGCTTTTAGTACTGTCGTCCACGGATGGACTGTTCATGTACTGTACTGTACTGTACTGTACTGCTCTACTCCTGAGAGAGGGCTGGACAGGAGGATAATGTATGTATGCCTTCCAGAGAGGAGACCAAAGATTATCTATCCATCAACTGACCCTGAAGTGTGTGTATGTGTGCGTGTGTGTGTCAGAGAGTGCACTTTACATGGCAGCAGGGTTCTATTGCCTGACTAATCCTGTCTCTTTGGTGGGACAGTCTTAACCATATATACTAAAAGCATCCCTCTATGGCAAGCCGTTTTAACATTTAATCGCTCTACTGGATATGTATCTGTAATTCATTTCTTCCTAGTCAAAACTAACGTTTCAGATATCCACAATGACATTCCTCCTATCCAAAACTGTAATTTAAGATATCCACAAGGACATTTTTCCTATCCAAAATTACCATTTGAGATATCCATATTGTCATTCCTCCTAGGAGACGTCACTTTTTCCATTCATGTGTATTGGGCTTTTAGTTTTGGATATCCGTAACTGCAATCTGGATATCTAAAATCAACATTCTGGATATCTATAATTAAATTCTTACTAGGACAAACTACCATTTCAGATATCTACAATGCAATTATTACTAGGATAAACTACCATTTCAGATATCTACAATGCCGTTATTACTAGGAGAAACTACCATTACAAATTACAAAAACATTCCAGACATCCATAATTATATTGTGTATATCCAAAAATACATTGTGACTAGTACAAATTTAATTATGGATATCTGCAATTCATATCATGACTAGTACAAATGTAGTTTTGGATATCTGTAATTAGTATTATGACTAGGAACAATGCAATTACTCCTAGGAAGAACTTAATTTCTCAGGAAGAACCTAATTTCTCCTAGGAAGAACCTAATTTCTCCTAGGAAGAACATAAAACATGGTTTTGGATATCTAAAACATATATTACAGATAGGAGGGTGGTTTGATTAAATGTTAAAACGGCTTGCCATATCCCTCATTAACTTAAACCACCCATATATGTATGGTATGTTCTATAGTACTGTTTGGGTGCTCTTGTCTGTTCTCAGCAGAATGTGGACTCTATACTGAATACTGTGTGTGTGTGTGTGTGTGCGTGTGTGTGTGTGTGCGTGTGCGTGTGCGTGTGTGTGTGTGTGTGTGTGTGTGTGTGTGTGTGTGTGTGTGCGTGTGCGTGTGCGTGTGTGTGTGTGTTTTCCAGGAACATGGAGTGACCATGCCTTGCACATGGGTGATGGCGTGTGCCTATGCCCCATCAGGTTGTGCTATAGCCTGTGGGTACGTATACCATACGAATAGAAGGCAGCATGCACGACTCCATCGCGTCTCACTCACTTTAATCATTTTTACCGGGTGCACGGTCAGACACGACATTTTAAACAGAGAAGAAAACCAGCGCTCACGGCAATAGCTTTTAAGGCACTTATTTATTTGACCATATAGGTAGGTTAGGTAAGGCATGCTGCAGACAAGCAGCACACAACGAACGCGTTGCGGCAGAAGCCTTCGTCGTCAACGTTGTATGTACCATCAGTGGTTCTCAAAAGATTTTCATGTCAAGGACCCCCCCATTGGAAAAAATATTGCACCATAAGAAAATATTGACTTTCACAATGCAACTCGTTTTGAGCTTGTAGATCTTGTAGTGTTTAAACTATTTTTCATTAATCCTGGATGACCCCCTGGAACCCCCCCCCCAAGGACCCCTGGGGGTTGCTGGACTCCACTTTCAATCAATCATCAATCAATCTTAATTTATATAGCACATTTCAGACAACGAGTGTAAGAGAGCAAAATACAACAAGAAAGCTTCAATTACATAGTACCGGTAATAGTAATAGTAAAAACAAAAGCAACTAAAAGCAACTAAGAGCAACTAAAACAGGAAACGGACATTGAGAACCGTTGTCATAATATAAATAATAAACCAGACTTTCCCCAAATGTACTTGGAGTGCATAAGGGATTTGAACATGGGTCCCTCGCACAAGCTCCGATAGTCTCTGCTGCTGAGCTAATACAGAAAACCGACCGAGGATAAATAGCATGTTGAGCTTCATGCAATACCAACCGACCACTTCTACAGCAATTACATTTCTCAATAGATGAGCAGGGAGACCAAATACAACCACAGCAGTTGTGTTATATTGTGTATTGACCTACTGTACTCATATTGGTCAAAACAATGTTCACTAAACAATGTATTGATCGCAGAAAGAGACATTAAATATCCACCGACTGTTACTGACTGTTGTTTTATAATTAACTCCATTTGACGTTTGACCTTTCTCTTCTCTCCGACAGCGGATTGGATAACAAGTGCTGTGTGTTTCCGTTGTCATTGGACAAAAACGAGAACCTTGCGGCCAAGAAGAAAAATGTCGCTATGCACACCAACTACCTATCGGCTTGCAGCTTCACCAACTCGGACATGCAGGTAAGAAGCCATGGATCAATCAGTAACGGAGCCTGATCGATGCCAGATGTAGGCCTGATGCCAATCCCGATTTTGTCATTTGTAAAATTACTGGATTTCTCCATATAATGAAATAAAATAATCGATTATTTCAGTAGCAAGAGCTTCAAAAAGTCTTCTAAATCGAGTCAACCAGGCCTGCAGTAGGCTATGCACTGGGAAAATGTGCATGACATTATTTCAATAAACTAGAAATACGAGGAAATGAGGGAGAAACAAAGCTTGTCTTGCATAGCAACTATTTGGATTGGCATTGGACAATCGCTTTTGGGGTGGGATTTTAGCGAAGGGCTATAATTGCCGATCCAAAAAGTTAAATAATGGCCAAACCGATAAATCAGTCTGGCTCTTATAAGAAGCTCTATGGACAAATCTGGAATTGGAGTTAACCACTCGAAGGTCTTCACACTTCGAGGGCGTCACCGTGACAGAGAAACAATACGAAAATATTAATTGAGTATGCCCCATCAAAATGATTAATATATAATTGATGCCTCACTCATTCATACACACACACACACACACACACACACACAGGTTGATGCCTTCAATTGGCAGTCACACACCTCGCCCCACCTCGTACAGTATGTGGTGTGAATAATTCAGTGCAGTCAGGTCTTCAGCAGGGCAGGAGGAGCAGGCCCCCAGGGGGTGGGGGTGGGGGGACGAGGAGCAGGGGACGGGAGACGAACGTGACGGACTGATGGTCCCTCATTGTGGGGGTATTAATAGACACAGAGTGGCCTTTATCTGGCAATGAGCGGAGCCTGCTGTGACCTGAGGACACAGTATTTAACACACACACACACACACACACACACACACACACACACACACACACACGTTATCGTGTGTGCACACACGCTCATAATCACATACTGCATGGCAATGTGAGCACACACAAATGCCCGTACTGTACAGTATGTCACGCATGCAGCACACGCACCCACACAGGAACACTGCAAAAACTCCCTTTAACTCAAAGGTAGTGTAGGCTAAGTGATGCCATTTTGTTTGTTCTTTAACAAACACTATTTTTCAGTCGGGATACCAGTTTTATCCAATCGGCGGAGAGAACCCATGCAGGATACAGGATAAACAATTGAAATTGGAATTGAGGAAACAAATAAACAGTAGACAATTTAAAAATATTATATAATGTTTTCCCCTATAAGTACCCGTATTAAAGAGTGGGAGAGACTGGGAGAACGAAAACAAGCACTTCATGGTTACTTATTATCCAATAATGCTACACATTTTGATAAGTTGATATAATGTTCATTGTCTGCAATGTCCTACTGTGACTTGCACTTCCCTCTGTTCACCACTGAGGGGCAGTATCATACCTAGGCTGTCCATGTATTGTGCAGTGTCAATACACAGTAGGAATGGGAAAGGAAATAAAGCGATGTAGACCTGCCAATATTATCATTATCTACATAATATACTATCTACAATACTACAGGGGTTGAGAAAGAGTACAATATTTAGTTTGATTTCTTCCGTAGTACACCTTTTATGTATATTTTACATGACACATTGCAATATTCCATTAGTTTACTTGATATCAGTGAAAGGCTAGTAGTGTGATTTTCTTTATGTCTTTATTTATTTATTTATGTATTTATTGTGTGCTAAGATAAGATATATTTTTATATCCTAGTAATCATTGTTAACAGGGGTCTCCCCGTCTCTTTTAAGGAGAAATTACATTTTCAGGTCAGTATACCAATAGGTGAGATGGTTCATACAGGATACAGTATAAGCAAGTAGAATTGGAAATTATGAAATAAATATAGGCATGAGCTGAAGACATTTGAATTGGAACACTATAAAAAATTTAACTATCTCCTGATTGGAATGAAATTGTTGTCACGCATGGTATTACATTTTCTTTTTACTAACCCATTCTGAACGGGAACCCCTTTTGGTGTTTTAACTAAGCATTATGCTATACTTTAGCTATTGAAAAATAGCAGATCTACAAGCTCATAGCGCGCCACCGAGTGGCGCGCTACGAGCTTGTAGGTCTGCTATTTTTGAAAAAACGTGAAAATGCGGCACAAATCTTTGAATATATATTCTTTGAGAAGACTTTTTTTTTATTTCGACGTCAGGCCTAAATGGGCAGAAGAGCTAGAGAGACAGGTCTTTGACCATGCATTTAGGAAACAGAGACAGTCCTCTACTGATACGATGACGTGTCAAAGTTGTCATTCACTGGGTAGTCGAACGTCAAGAACGTCCACAGAGAAGGTAGCTAGAATCTCAAGGGAAAGTGTACCGGATTGACTGGTGGAGTTGCCATTATAAGGAAATGGGCCTACATAATCAATCGCACGTGTCTGCTTGCTCATACATTAATAATGTAAGGTTCAGAGAACTGAATAAGGGCAACTATGGGAAAGGAATAGATCAGTTGTTTGAGCTCTGGAGTGTGGACCATTAGCATATGTCCGTTTTGATTTACCTCAAAATAACACATTAAATAACAGTCAATATTCCATTTCAATCTTTCCCCTGCGTGTGTGTGTGTGTGTGTGTGTGTGTGTGTGTGTTGTGTGTGTGTGTGTGTGTGTGTGTGTGTGTGTGTGTGTGTGTGTGTGTGTGTGTGTGTGTGTGTGTGTGTGTGTGTGTGTGTGTGTGTGTGTGTGTGTGTGTGTGTGTGTGTGTGTGTGTGCGTGTGTGCGCGCGCGCGCGTGCACGCATTCTAGATCTTGACTTCCAGTGGTGACGGCACATGTGCCTTGTGGGATGTGGAGAGCTCTCAGCTGCTGCAGAGTTTCCATGGTCACACAGCTGATGTGCTGTCCCTGCACCTCGCCCCCTCAGAGACCGGCAACACCTTCGTGTCTGGGGTGAGTTGTGTGTGTGTGTGTGTGCGTGTGCGTGTGTGTGTTGTGATGGAAGTAAAAGTAGCAATTCCACTATATTAAAACACATTAAAAAAAACATATTTTCAGTAAAAGTACAAAAGTATTAGCATCAGAATATCAGTCACTGTTAGTGTTTTCTTGTTTGCTTTTTCAAATCAATGTCTGATAAATTGTTTTAGAATTATTTATTTCAGTTAACCGTTGCACCACTATACAGTATTTTTTATTTAAGCTCAGACACAGAAACACAGGACCATTTCCATTTCCAGCACCCACCAGTAAACAGAACAGTGATCTGTTCTTGTGACGTAAAGATCATGTGAAAGTGTTTAGGTTATCGATGGTGTAAGCATGCCTGAGTGGCCACACATACTGTACATACAGTATGCTGCCTTCAGCTGAATTCAAAACCCACATAGGGCCTCTGGTTAGAGAGAGCTGTAACATTAATATTAATCAGCAATGCAATTATGGGCTCATATACGGTATGGTATGTGTTTCTGCCACGGTAGCAGAATCAGCACAGCTGGTGCTAATCGATTCAAAGTTGGGCTGAATTAAAGAGGAAAACCCACCGAAAGAACACAGTGTTATTTTCTGAGCTGGTAGCTACCACGGGCCTACATGGAATGCTGGTTCGTTGCACCAGTTCACCACTCCCAAAATAGAGGATGTCTCATTTTCAAAGTTTCATTTTAGTTTTCAAGTTGTTGTTGTTTTACTTACACTTAATTCATTCCCATTGTTGAGAATGATATGCCCTCGTAGTGGATACTGATAAGCAAAGCTCTCTCTAAGAGAAATGTCATCATAATGATATTGTCGCTATTGGTATGTCCAAAACTGTTACTTTTCAGGGAATGGTAAAATTGGATCCAGTGTAATTGTTATTAAGCTCTGTTATTAAGTGTGTGTGTGTGTGTGTGTGTGTGTGTGTGTGTGTGTGTGTGTGTGTGTGTGTGTGTGTGTGTGTGTGTGTGTGTGTGTGTGTGTGTGTGTGTGTGTGTGTGTGTGTGTGTGTGTGTGTGTGTGTGTGTGTGTGTGTGTGTGTGTGTGTGTGTGTGTGTGTGTGCGTGCGTGCGTGTGCGTGTGCGTGCTTATCAGGGCTGTGATAAGAAATGTAACGTGTGGGACATGCGCTCTGGCCAGAACGTCCAGTCCTTCGAGACCCACGACTCTGACGTCAACTGTGTCAGGTGAGTTCAGGTCCCAATTAGTGAGTTACAGCTACAATTCCCGGGACTTTTTTCAATGAATAAAATGTTATTCTGACAAATCAGAATGATTAGGTAAGGGATAATATCTGCCTAGGTGGTCATTGTCGGGAGATAATTCACCAACAGGGTTTGTTTTGTTTTTTCGCGTCGGTGGTTAATCACCCTGGTTAATCACCCTGAAGGTGAATATTATCCCGTTTATTTCATGGCTACTTAATACATAAATTAATAAATTGACCCAAGAAATAACACACTGTGATTGACCAATCAGAATCAGGCATTCAACCAAGTTTACTGACGAGTTTGAGCATTCTTACTAATCTTTCAAGACACACAGAATGTTTTGTTCTATGACTATGACGTGATGTAAATACCAAATATCTCAAAATAACTTCTAAAACAGCAATTGGTCACCTCCTCTCCCTCTGAATTGCTGACAGGTGAAATTTTAGGCCTGTTTTAAAAGGAGGCCAGTGATTTTCTTGTTTTAAGGGAAGGGGGCAGGGTATTCCATATATATTGTATATAGCTGTTGAGCTTCACATTGACCACTATAACAATATTACAGTACAGAGTACAGTACACACACACACACACACACACACACACACACACACACACACACACACACACACACACACAGCCTGCACCGCACCGCTCAGTTCACACGGGTGTGATTCTTTAATGGGCGTGGCTAGCGATTCAGGGCTGGTCTTGTTGCCATACTGAAGCGGCGACACGAAAAAGGAAATATTTTCATTTTGGTTCATGTGATAAACCATTCCTTCTGCCACGGCTTGTCAACTCCCAACTGTGTATATACAATAAAGTTTAACATTTCTTATCTTTATGTTTGTTTGTGCTCAGGTACTACCCCAGCGGAGATGCTTTTGCCTCTGCCTCTGACGATGCAACCGTGAGTTCTGCCAGTATTTATCTATACTTTATTTCTTTAGCTATATATGTTTATTGTTTACTTTATTCATAACAGTAGACTGAAGAAGGCCATAAAGGACTGGGTTAGAGATAAGACCTGCTGCATATGTCTTCCTGCTGATGTCCCTGCTTTGTCATGTAAACATGTTTTCACTCACTTTACTGCGATAATGTTTTAATCACATGGCCACAGAGCCGCGTCGTTTCCACTGACTTTGATGGCACAGGTCAAAGGTCACAGTCTTCCTTTAAAGCAGCCGTTCTCAACCTGTTCTCGATCAGAGGTGCCCACTTGAAAATCTCAAAAGTGCCACCGATCTGATCACATAACACGGAGAAGATTTATAGATGTAGTGAAAGAGGGCATGAAGTTAGTTAGTTAGTGTGTGTGTGTGTGTGTGTGTGTGTGTGTGTGTGTGTGTGTGTGTGTGTGTGTGTGTGTGTGTGTGTGTGTGTGTGTGTGTGTGTGTGTGTGTGTGTGTGTGTGTGTTTGTGCGCGCGCGTGTGCGTGTGCGGTTAGTGTTTCCCTTTGCCTAGTTCGTTCTGGTTCTTGTCAGATCGTTCATGTACCTGATTGTACGGAGAAATATGCTTTTTTGCAGCCACTTGCTATACCTTCACCTGCACCACTGCTTTAAAGGGACACTTTGCAATATACTTTTTTAGCGTTTTCAGTGTTGTTTTTACAAGACCTTGTGGGAAACAGACGGTGCACTGTACAATGTACACACTACAGGCACTTCATATTTTACAGGGCAAGTTCAAGTCAAATCAAACGGCCCATCAGGTAACTTGAAAGAAAGATGCCGAGCTTTAAAGCACACAAAATAAACATTTCAGACGTGCATCTGAAATGCATTCAACTGGTCCGATGTTGTTTTATCAGTGTGTCAGTAAAGTTTCTTTAGTTCTCCATTCATACGCTGTCGGCTCCACGATGAATCTCTATCATTTAACTTACATCTGGCTGGCTTAAGTGTTAATTCAGCTGTCTACACACTGCAGTAAAGCAGGTAACCGTGCCAACAGAGAAGTCTAGTCAATGAGGAAAAACCTTTTGGCAACCTTTGGCAATAAAGAAAACAAAAAACACTGTCACAAAGATTTGTACTAGATACGTTTTAGTATGACTCAACGTCCAGTTTGCCTGTCCTATATATCACCAGAACATTAGATTATAATGATTGTAATTTTGTTATTATGCTGTACAAAAGACGATACAGCACAATAAGCAGCAGGTGCAAAAGAGTGGCAACGCACCGGTAGGTTCACATACGTGGCAGCTGGTAACGTACAGTATGTACATGAGGTTAGACATGAGGTACAAAAGGTATAGCAGCACAACAGCAGGTCCACGTAAGAAGGTAGCCTCAGGCCAAAATGTTCACAGGTATAACGATCCTCATGGTAGATCCACAAAGGGAAGGTATTTCTCACAGGGGAGCCATCAATCCACATGAAGAAGGTATATATAATCCCAACTATTGAAAAGGTCTGTCAAAGGAAAGTGTTCCAAGTGTGTTCAGCCAGGCCTCGTTCAGCAGAACAGTCTGATGCCAGCCGGGTGGAAGCTGTTGTTGTGAAAGAAATGTGGTTGTGGTTGGGGTGGTGACGTTCGTACTGTCCTTGGACCTTGATGATACGGTGAGCTCTGACTTGCGTAGTCAATGGAACATGCAACATGAACAGACAACTGTGTGTGTGTGTGTGTGTGTGTGTGTGTGTGTGTGTGTGTGTGTGTGTGTGTGTGTGTGTGTGTGTGTGTGTGTGTGTGTGTGTGTGTGTGTGTGTGTGTGTGTGTGTGTGTGCGTGTGCGTGTGTGTGTGTGCGTGTGTTTCAGTGTCGTCTCTATGACCTGCGTGCTGACCGCGAGGTCGCCATCTACCAGAAGGACAGCATCATTTTCGGTGCTACAAGTGTGGACTTCTCTCAGAGTGGTAAGGGGACACGTACTGTTCTCATTGGTTCAGAGCGGTAAGGGAACAAGGCTCTCATTGGTTCAGAGCGTTAAGGGGACACATTGGTTCAGTGCAGGGCTGTGCACGCACGGATGTTTTTGGAAACCAGGTGCCCTCATGTAGTAGGTACTGGTCTTCTAGGGTACATGTGCTATAGCCATGTCTTACCTAAAACCACACTTCACTCCCACATTATGTCTCAGAAACGCTGAACTAGGTGTACTGTAGGCCTTTGTAGGGTTTCATTTTACTGCCGAGAGTTATGTATTTGCGAGTGTCGAAGCCTTAATTCGCTATTCCCTGTGTGTCTTTTGGATAAGTACCAGCACCCATCACAGAAGACTTTGAGTTGAGCAGATGAGCACACACCAGTTCCTTTGTTTCCCGCTGAAGCCAGATTTATAGAATAACAACCTAGCCTAGACTTTGTATTAAAAGAGTGAAGGGCAGAGAGAAACTGTGGCTCATCAAGACATAATATAAAGGGGAGAATAAATTATGTAGGCTTAAAAGAAAGTGCACTTTCTCCTATGAAAGAATACAGGCAGGTGCTTATGGGCACTGGTTTGCTCTTTGCTGCTGTGTGGGCATATTGCAGGTTCAGTTGGGTCTTTATGACAGTTCCAGGGGGTCCCCAGCTAAATGATAATTAGGAACCAAATGGACCCTTATGGGTCTGTAACTCAGAGAGTGTACAGATGACAGGTCCATTTGGTTCCATTTGTACACTCTCTGGGTTAAATTGACTTTGATTGTACAATATGCATTGGGGTCCCAGCGATAGAAATGGGAGACCATAGCCTAATTCAGGTCAAACCTGGGGGTCCTTGAAATGAAAATGGTTGAGAATCACTGCTAAAGCCGTACAAATCTTCTCTTATGTTGGTTCTTGGCAAGTATTTTCTAATAGGGGTCCCTGGAACAACATATTTTCAGGTGGGCGTCGGCGGCCAATTACATATAATTTCTGGGGTCCTTGACATGAAATATTGAGCACTGATATAGAGGTTTTTCAGAAAAAAGCCTAAATGGGTTAATGAGAAGATCAACCAGGTTTTCTCGATTCAAGACGTGTATGGATTATTGAAATAAACCCCCTTTTCACATGTCCTCTCCACCACCAGGACGCCTGCTGTTTGCCGGCTACAACGACTACACTGTCAACGCCTGGGACGTGCTGAAGGGAACCCGCGTCTCCATCCTCTTTGGGCACGAGAACCGCATCAGTTCCCTCAAAGTGTCACCAGATGGCACTGCGTTCTGCTCGGCCTCCTGGGACAACACTCTGAGAGTGAGTGGTGGCTTTGTGTTTCATGTCCTAGAGCAGTAGTTCCCGCAAACTTTTCAGGTGGAGACTTTCTTGTCTTTCTTTTATCTGTATTGTACTGTGTTTTTGTATGGACGTGGTGTTGGGTGCCTGCACATATGCACACATGGCATCAACGCATGGTGTTGTGTGCAGGCACCCTACACTCTGTCTTTCTTTTATCATTCATTTTTTAAGAGCCTGCCCAGGGACTACAGATGAAATTTAGCTTTGGCTAACTCTGGCCCATTTACATTGATGTGAAAACTGACATGTTGATTAATGAGCTTTATATATAGATTTAGGGCCTATTCATACTCCTATTTTAGAGCCGAATAAAAGTCGGTTCGGCTCTGTAGAGCCTACAATGTGACGTCATTTGAGGTTCGGGGGGGCGTGTACCGTCCTAAAGTACAGGCTCTTCGGTGCTACTGAAAATTTCTGACGAGCCGAAATCATTTCGGAACTAAAGCGCCGAAACAGCGGTAAAATAGGAGTATGAATCGGCCCTAAGACGAGCCGGAGCCCCAAACTAGTGAAAACAGCAGATCACACAACACGCCGCTTATCACCGCGTTGTGAGCTTGTAGAACGGCTATTTTCACTACTTAGAAATCACTTAGAAAAATCTTTTAATTTGGTATTAATTCATGAAAATTATAATAACTAGACCTGTACGTGCCCATCGGCCACCGGCCTACTTGAGAACGATGCAACTTGGGAACCTAATAATACTAATTTAACTGTGTCCCTTTTGTGCCCATATGGAGATCCTGTATCTATCTATCTGTCTGTCTGTCTGTCTGTCTGTCTGTCTGTGCCTGAAGAGTGCAAACTGACAGTGAAAGGTGGACTGGTTAAGTAATCAATTGGCAGGTGTGGGGTTGCCATGGCAGCGTAGCCGTTTCATATTGATATAAAGCGATCAAATATGGGATATCCCTAGGTCTAATTTGAAATTCGGAATATCCCGTATTCGGCAGAATGAACAATTTAACGTCATGCAGCACTCAGTGGTTACATTTATCAAATGCAGTAGAATGGACTGGACCACTAAAATGGGAATGTGTCGCCCAGTTATGAATCAAACTATATGGCAGCAAGAATGCACCTATAATAATATGTGTGTCCCTGTCCTGTGTTCTATAGATCTGGGCCTGAAGCTGTCGGCGCCACTGAGATCCACAGTCTGGAATAGGGCTATAAAGAAGAGCGGTTCTGAGTCCTGACCCTGAAGTGAACACTGCTGTAAGAATGTGTGTTTTGTTGCCATCCCTTAGTCATCATGATGAACTCACATATATACTGTACACAATATGCACACGGTTACTGTAGCTCACCTCAGACCATGTATCAATATATCCTTACAGTGTAGGTTTGACACTTTGGCACGTTGGAAGCTATACGTAATGAACATGAATGCTCGTTCATTGAGTTTGTGTTCCTAATGTTTGTTATTGTCAGCTCAACAACTGATATTGTGTTATTCTATTATTAGCAGTATTCAGTGGTGGACAAAGTACTCAAGTGCAGTTCTTGAGTAAAAAAAAAAGTACAAAGTAAAGTTTCAATGCGGTTATTGAAATGTAGAACCCAATGTAGAACAAAAACAAATAAATCATAGTGTATTTTTGTTTGGGTCTCATATTGGGTCCCATGAGTCAGAAATACAATGTTTGTCTTTGAAATGCAGTGGAGTGAAAGTAAAGTAAATGTTCGTAGATGTTCTCCAACCGCTGGCATTATTTGATGATGATCTGTTTGTATGACAGTATAACCCTCCAGTCCAGCAGCATGTCTAGTTTATACTGCCCTGGAATGTAGTGTAACTGCAGACAAGTACTTCTTGTCTTGTACATAATGTACATTATCTCACTGCCAATACCCTGTTCCTCTAAAGACTGCTATATTAAAACAAAACACAAGCCAGTTTTAACAAAGCACATTTTGTTCATACTGTAGAACGGTATAGGTTCTCAAATATTTCCCTGTCAAGGACCCCCAAATGTAATGCTCCGATCAGGTTTTTTGGGACCGATCCCGATTGTTTTTCTGATGATCGGGTTACCGATACCGAACCGATCTTGTGCGTAAGAGTCAAATTTGAATATTTCCAAAATGATTACAGTATATGTCAAAAACCCACGTCTATACTGTTCCTGTGTGTGGGGAGGAAGGGAAGAATGTTTAGGCCTGTCATAAAAATGCTAATATATCTGTTATCATTTATACCACTTAAATGGTGTAAAAGATCGGTTTCTCCAGATAGGTAAATTGCCGATCACAGATGGGGTAAATTGCCGATCACCGATCGGAGTGAACATCGAAGAATATCGAAGATCGGCGGCCGATTATCAGAGCATCTCTACCAAATTTCGTATCAACATTCTACCGAAAATAGCAGTAATACAAGCTTAAAAGTTGTGAGTTTGTGAATAGGCTATTTTAATATAGGCAAAATAATTAATACAAAATATAATGAGGCATACTTGTTTAAACTGTTCCGCATTTTCCTGGGGACCGCCTAGAGCCCCTTCAAGGATCCATGGGGATCCCCGGACCACACTTTGAGAACCAGTGCTGCAAAACGACAGTATTTTCGACACATCCATGTACTGATATACTGTTCTGTTCTTCTGATTGTCCATGAAACGCACAAAACAGAATTTCCGTGTACAGAAACTATGGATTTTTATATTTTCTGATTATTTCCTTATAACTGCACACACCAAGGCGACAACAAGAGGACAATACAATTAAAAACTATAACATTTGAAGTAATGCGTTTGTTTTTCCATTTTTGTTCTTTTAAAAAACATTTTGTTTCAGTTGTGGTTTTCAGTACTGTAACATGATCCTTGTAACTGCCACAGGTTCAATAGAATGTCCACGCATCACACAGATTTTATTTTATATCGACTTTTCAACTCCCCCAAACAGACACTATGAAAACTATGAAAAGGAACATGCACGAGTCCTCTGACTACTGAGTCCACACAGATGCATCCAATCACAATCAATAAAGAAACACATAATGAAGAACATGTAGCCTACCGTGTGCAGTTTAAATTGTCTCTCTGACTCTCTCTGATGTTCCCATGAAAGTCTCTCTCCAGCAACTCATCTGACATTTTCTGACAGGTCACGGTGACACTGATCATGAAACCCTGTCTCCAGCACGAAATGTTATATCCGGGTACGTATATCGAACCAGGGACATTGTGTTTATGTGGCCAATATTGATTTACCGGAATAGTGTTTTCGCTGTCTTGGTCAAAGATCAGCGTTCTGCATCCACATCACCATGGATGTAGAACTGTGTGTGTGTGTGTGTGTGTGTGTGTGTGTGTGTGTGTGTGTGTGTGTGTGTGTGTGTGTGTGTGTGTGTGTGTGTGTGTGTGTGTGTGTGCGTGCGTGCCCTATATCATGGGTTTTCAACAGGTGGTCCGTGGACCACTGGTGGTCCGTGAAGGTATTGCATGTGGTCCCTGGCCATGCATTTAGTATGTTTTTTATCGACCACTAATTGGGAAACGAACTAGTTCATTAAGTGACCTGGTGATGTACGTATGATGACATCAATGTCAGTTACTGGGAAGTCGGATATCAAGAACTTCCACAGAAAGGGAGTTTGAATTTCACGGGAAAGTGAACCGGATTGACTGGTTGAGTCTATTAGTAAATGTCAAATGTGCCCATATAATCATGCAATCGCATGATGTGTCTGCTATCTATGAGTTTAATATGCAAGGTTAAGAGAACAGAGTAAGGGCAACCATGGGAAAGGAATAGCTTCGGACGACTAGCAAATGCCAGTTAAATTGTTAAGGGCTTGATTTAATTTTATATTAATTTTAATATCCCCTCACCTAACTCAACAGTGGTTGATTCTTAGTCAGGGTGGTGGTCCCCAGGTTGGTTATTAGTCAGGGTGGTGGTCCCCAGGTTGGTTATTAGTCAGGGTGGTGGTCCCCAGGTTGATTATTAGTCAGCGTGGTGGTCCCTGGTTCATAATCAGTTGAAAACCGCTGCCCTATATGAAAGGTCATTGAATTCCTGTGTGTGCAGGAAGGGGGGAATGTTTAGGCCGGTCTGATTGACATTTTTACCACTTAAAAACAACCTTGTTTAGGTTCTTGGGAACGAGTGTGGGAGATTACCTTGTCCAAATTGAAATCTGGACTTTACAGTCAAAATAATAATAATTGGTTGTCACTAGCATTTCCGTCTACTGTCTATACTAACTCTGTCTCAGAGGTGGGCTGTGTACAGTTCAGAAACCTGCCTTGGTCATCTCAGAAGCAAGAGTCAAACTAAGAACAATGGCTTCTAATTCAGTGTGCTAACTTTCCTAGAAAGCGAGAGAGACCCCTCGTCATGAGAGTCATCAGATCAGTCATCTATAGGTCTACGGGGAAACCCACAGAAGCGTGAAGCGTCAGTGCTACGTCGATGTTTCCGCGCTCTGTGTCATGGAATTACTGTCTCTTTTCTGCCTGCTCTCACTTCCCCATATCATTTGCTCTATGTCACTCTGTTCTTTCATAGAAATCTGGACCTAAAATGTGACATCATCTGCCATGAGATTCGGGAAAATGCAGGGGAGGAGAGGGGCTGGGGGAGGATGGGGGCTGCATGCCTGCCTTGAGCACCTGCTGTTTTATGCCCCTGACGTGCAATTAGTAAAAGGAAAAATAAAAAACATTATGAAGAGCATTTGACAACAGATACAGTACTGATAATTCTATGGCTATAAATAAAATGACATTCACCTCCACCTGATGTGTGTGACATACTGACATCACATGTCCTCTTCCGTTCAGATTACATTGCATTTAAACTATAGAGGGTATGCGTGTGACATCATCATCATATCTGGACTGTATGCAGTATACTGAGTGGCAAAATATACCTACAGAATCT